>NC_133665.1:150690454-151290454 GCF_037893015.1 Macrotis lagotis
GATTGTGACAGATAAATGGAAGGTAGAAGGTGAAGATGTCTTTACAGCAGTCAAATCAACACACACTGGAATAAAATATTTAACTGTGAGCTTCAGCATTTGGACAGATTTTAGTCAAAGAGAGAGACAGATTCCAGAACCAAATCAAAGGAGTGAAATTGGGCAAAGTGATGACTGTCACTGAATTTTGCTGCCATAAGCAAATTTGCCAACAGTAGCTAATCCCTTGCATCTCTTGATGATTTCTAAACTAGTGCTGGCATTTCATCTAGATTGTATCATTCACATGATAAATTCTTTAAATCAAAGCTGTGACAGCCTGAGTAGATAACTGTAAACAATTTAGAAGTATTGCCTTGAAAACCAGGTTGGGCATTTATGTTCAAATTATGTTTTTATCCAGTTCTTTTATCTTTGTAGATGTGGGTTTGTTTATTTCAAAGGTCTTTCTCTTCCATCCACTAGGCAAAGTTAACAGTATCATTCATAAGGTCATGCTTGAGTTTCCTGATTGGTATGATTGGTCTTTATTATTTTTCAGATATTCTTTTTTGAGTTTGTTATTATTGATTGTTTTAGAAATTTATCTCATGGGGACTAATTTTGTAGAAAATAGCAGTTTTTTACCCTCATGAAGATAATTGCTAATTCTGCAAATTTCTTTAGAGTAGGTTATTATGCAAGAGTTTTATCTCTTATTTTTATAATGACTGAAGTCTATGATTTTTGGTTGTGAGTTTTAGAGCTGAAATTATTTGCTGGCTGTAATCTTGAGGTTCTTGAATCAGGGCTCAGTATGAAGTTTTGGTTGGTGTTAGCTTCTCATTCTTGGGCTTCCTATTGTCCTAAATGACATTATTTCTCTTTTAACTCAGAATTCAATTCAATTCAGTTTAATTAAAATAATGCTTTTATCTCAGTACATTAGATGACAGTTCTATACCACCAAGATAGTTTAAAGGCATCTCATAGGGACATAGAAAAATCAACAAAATCATATCACAGAAATGTAGCTTTAGAGCTAGAACAGACCTGTGAGATTATCAATATTGCCCACATTGATATGGAAAGATCCAGAAAGATTTTAGTGACTTTTGCAAGGACAGAATCAAATTAACTCAGAATTATATATTTCAAGGAGACTTCAATAGTTACCTAGTCTTACCCATACCTGAAAAGGTCTGTCTTCTATTATACAGTACATGCTCATTTATCTTCTACTAGAAAACCTCCAGTGAGGGGGAAGCCCACTATGAGCTTAAGAAATTCCAGGAAATATAACCAAAATTATTCATTTAGCATCTCATAATGTTCTCTCTCTTTTGTTTGGTCATAAACTCCTGCCCTCTCCATAGATCTGTCAGATGAACTATTCCTTGTTTTCCCAATTGGCTAAATCCTGAACCCATTTTGACCTTATCTTGGTATGGGGTATGAGATATGTCTCTCCCCAATTTCTGCCATACTATTTTCAAGTTTTCCCAAAAATTTTGAACAAATAGTAAGCTCTTATCCCCAAAGTTGGAGTCTTTGGGTTTCTCCAACTGTATATTACTATAGTAATTTACTACTATTTCTTTTTATTTAATCTATTCTGCCAACCTACCACTCTAATTCCTAGCCAGTACCAAAGAGTTTTGATGGTCAGTGGATATGAACAGGCAGTTTTCAGATGAAGAAATTAAAATGATCTATAAGCCATATAAAAAAAGCTCTAAATCATTATTATTTAGAGAAACATATATTAAAACAATATTGGGATTATTTTAATCCTATCAGATTGATTAAAATGACAACAAAGTAAAATGGAGGGCATGTGGGAAAACTGGGACAGTAAGGCATTGTTGATGGGGTTATGAACTGATCTAACCTTTCTGGAGAGCAATTTGGAACTATGCCCAAATGGCAATAAAACTCTGCATACCTTTGGATCCAGCAATACCACTAGTATCCCAAAGAAATCACTGGTAAGGATAAAAAACTCACATGTACAAAAATATTTATAGCACCTCTTTTTGTAGTGGCAAAGAATTGGACATTGTGGAGATGATGCACATCAATTGGAGAATGGCTGAACAAATTATGGTATATGAATGTGATGGAGTACTATTGTTCTGTAAGAGATCATGAAAAGGTGGACTTAAGAAAAGCCTGGAAACACTTACATGAACTGATGCTGAGCAGAAGCAGGTAGACCATGGTATACATTAATATCAACATTGTGTGATGATCAACTATGATGAGCATAACTCCTCTCAGCAGTTCAGTGATCAAGAATAATTCTAAAAGATTGTGATGGAAAATGCCATCCAAATTTAGAGAAAATAGCTATGGAGTTTGAATATAAACCAAAATATAATATTTTCACATTATTTTCCCCCTTTAGTTGTGATTCTTCTTTCACAGCATGACTAATATAGAGATATGTTTTTTTTTGGGGGGGGGGTTGCAAGGCAAACGGGGTTAAGTGGCTTGCCCAAGGCCACACAGCTAGGTAATTATTAAATGTCTGAGGCCAGATTTGAACCCAGGTACTCCTGACTCCAGGGCCGGTGCTTTATCCACTATGCCACCTAGCTGCCCCTAATATGGAGATATGTTAAACATGATTGAAACTATAGCAGATTACTTGCTGCCTTGGGGAAGAAGGAAGGAAGGGAGTGAGGTAGAAAAATATGGAACCCAAAACCTTACAAAAATATAATGTTGAAAACCATCTTTGCATATAATTTGAAAAAATAAAAAATAACATTCAAAAAATAAAGTTGGGGGTGGCTAGGTGGCACAGTGGACAGAGCACTAGCCTTGGAATCAGGAGTCCCTGAGTTCAAATCCGGCCTCAGACACTTAATAATTACCTAGCCGTGTGGCCTTGGGCAAGCCACTTAACCCCATTGGCTTGAAAAATCTAAAAAAAAAAAAATAAAGTTGAAGAAACTGGAAAAAAAAGAGATCCCAGGAAATCTAGCCTGCTTCAATGACATTCTAGAGTTTACCCCTGGTTGGAGACATTTACAGGAGAGAACAGGTCTCCATTTTCCTCCTTTAGCCAACTTGGCTAAGTAATTAATATCTTCTATGTCTTCTGTTAACTCTTAATTATCTCTAGACCTAACGGGAAAGCACATTTTAGGGGGGAAAGGAGAAACCACAAAATAGTTATAGGATAAACAAACTTAGGGTCTTCATTTTCACTGCATTTTTTTCTCCTTATCCTACCACATAGGAAGAAATTGATATCTATATTGTCTATTCCCAGATGCTCATCTGGTGCTACTTTTAATAATTATATGTCATCCTACCTCAGACACATACAAGTTCTTTGACCCTGGACAAGTCACTTAACATTTCTCTGCCTCAGTTTCTTCATCTGTAAAAGACTATAAAAGGACTCTTCCAGCTAAAAGTTTAATATTCCATGATCAGGGGAGTTTGTCCAGAGGAACACTGGTCCTCCTAATGAGGGACACATGGAATTGAATTATTTGATCTTATCTGTTGCCAAGAGAATCTGGTCCCTTCTACTTTGTAACTTAATTTCCCTTATGTGAAAATTTTCTGCTTACCAAATTATTTAAGAGTGATTCAGTCTCATGGTGTATAAACAGGTGGTGCGAGTCAGTTTTGAATTACAGAATGCTGTGACATGTGTACAGGAAACAATATCAAGTGTGAACATGAAGGTTTACCAGGAAGACAAGGAAAATGACCCCAGAAATTCTGAGGAATCTTTTTTCCCATTGACCTCAGATATTTCCTAAGATAAACGTTTGAATTTCTAATGTTTGTTTCTACAAGCCCAAGAATGATGGGAATTTCTATTCATCTTGATAAATTGCACATTAATTTCTAGTTGACTTGTTCTCAAGTGTCTTGCATTATGAAATCATCTCATCTATATAGTCTAGCAAGTATAGACTAGTTTAATAATAACTAAAATTCAAATTGAGCTTTAAAAATTACATAGCATCTTGCATATATATTATTGCACTCGATCCTTATATCAGCTCTATGAGGTGAGTCCTAATATTACCATACAGATGAGGAGAGAGGCTGAAGAAATGAAATGCCTTGCTTAGGGTCTCACAGTAAGTATCTGAGGTAGGATTTGAACTCATGTCTTCCTGCCTCCAATTCCAAGTGTTTTCTACTATGTTATTACCTTCCTACCTCATCTGGCTAGTCTAATATATGCATAAGCTTAATCTGGATAAACTTTTATTCACAATCTTTCAGTAGTTCCCATTACCTATAGGATGGAACATAAACTCCTTGTTCTAACATTCTACACTTTCTGTGTCCTGGATTTCAACTATCTTATTTCATACTGGCCTTCTTCTTACACTTTATTTTCCAGTTAAACTAGACTCCTAGACGGTAGGTTTCTTGAAGTCAGGGATTATTCTTTCTTTCTTTTTTACCCCAGTATCTTCCATAGTACCATATATACAAAAGAGCTTAACAAATATTTGAACATTTTTATCATTTTAAGCTGCCTAAGTTTGTTCAAAGGTAGGCAGTATGGTATAGTGGATAGGGGACTGACCATGGAGCCAGTAGGTTTTATCTCTGACATATAACAGGGTATGTGACCTTGGACATTGCTTAATTTGTCAGTTTTGTGGACATCTCTCTAAGACTGGCTAATAATTCTCTATACACTTTAATCTGCATTGGACAAGAATCTCCATAATGGCAAATTTCCACATGGATGAAAATCACAGGTTCAGACCTATCTGACTTGATACTGAGCAAACCACTCATACCAAAGTAAAAAATGCTTGTTTACAGGCAAAATTAATCATTTAATGGTTTTGTTTGTGCTGTTTCATATTGTATATATATATATATATATATATATATATATATATATATATATATATATATGTATATATATTAGATTTTAAACTTTGGGAAATAAAAAACCCTGCCTTCTCATTCTTTCTTGATTTTTCACCACTTGGCTCTGTGGCTGCTTAGTGGGGTTGAATGAATGATTGACAAAACCCAGCATTCAGCAAATATCTTATGAAATTTATTGTATGTAGTGTTCTGCTTTAGGTACTGTATGTTGTACCTTCAAAGAGCTTGCAGTTTAATAAAGTATGTAATAAAAGAAAATTTTTGCAATGTATAGTTGGTGTGATGGATGTCATTCTTACTGCAAATATTCAAGGAACCCTAATCTTTCTCTCATAGGTACTCACCACCACCAATGCCAAATATAACTCTTTTATTCTTTTGTTAGTGGACTTCATAAATGTCTTTGGATTAAAAAGAATACATTTACCTTTATTGTGATAAGCCTTTGTGTTCTTAGCTAAGCTGTTCCTCAGAAGACAGACATACATTTCATCACCAGAGCAAAAAGCAATCATAGAGATCATCTAGTCCCACTCCTTTATTAAACATTTTTTCAATTAAAAGCTTATTTTTCCATACTACTACATTCCCTGAAAATAAAAAAAATCAGAACTATTTTAACAAATTTGAATAATCAAGTAAAAAAATGTAGGTCTTATGCTGTGTGAGTCTGTTACCTCTCTGTCAGGTGAGTAGCATACTTCATCATTGGTATTTGGGAAAGTTGCCCTTCCCTGTACTAATTCTTCAGAGGAGTGAACTGATGTATAGGAGGTAGATGACTTACTCTAAGACAGGTAGGGAGTGAGCATGAGGGATAACATTAGAACCCATCCTCTAATTCCAGAGTCAGGGCTCATTCTGCTGTGGGAAAATAATCTAGGCTTTTAGTCTTCCAGGTCTTGGCCTGGAATTTTAGAGAATGGAGGGTTACTTCCAGACTTCAATGAAGCCTGGGTTTCAAACTGGGGCTTTCAATGAAAATGAGGGCCAAAAAAGGAATTAAAATTAGCTGTAAGGTTTTACATTTTCATGTATTCTTCACAAATTCAGGAGGCAGGAACAATAGATATTATCCCTATCTTAAAGATAAGGAAGCTGAGTAACTGGGTAATTGTTTTTTCCCAAGGCCAAATGAATAGAATGTCAAAGATTGAAGCAGAATACAACTTTTACCTGATTCTCAGTTCTTTGCTCTTTCTAAGATAAATTACCTTTAATCATCTTGCCAATGTTAGTGCATAGTTTTTAACCTAGAGCTAGGAAGACCTGAGTTCCAATCCTGCCCCTGACTCTTACTGGCTGTGTAACCAAGGGTGTGCTGTTGCTGCTATTTGTTCTTTGTTTTCTAAGAGGATCAATTATGGGGTGATGTTTTGACTGGTGCATGAATGGGATTTAAAAGAGATATAGTTGTACAGTCACCAGCCTCACTCTCTCTTCCAGAGTCAGCAAATCTCAGTTGCAAGACAAGTCAAGATGACTGACAATGGCCTGGAATGCAGTAGATAACTTTAGTGTCTTTGATGTCTTACCAAGCCCTAAGCACTTCACAATGCCAATTCAGCTGTTGGAGCAAATTGTTCTCATCCTCCTTTTTCTGCTGGGGAAAGTCTTCACATACTCAAGGTAAACATTCCCTAACTCACTGACAGTTCTGAGGCCTATCTGCTATCCTTAACCTCATTTAGCTGGTCTGCCAAGATGGTTTTTGTGACTGATGCCTGGGGTACAGCTTCTTAGAGTCACAGGTGAGAAAATTGAGTGCTAGGTGGGAAGCAAAGTTGGATTTTTAACAACTAAATCTGAAAAAACCAACAATAATGTACACAGAGCACATTTTAAAATTTAATTTGCATTAATGTTTGCCCCATCTCTTTCTTAAATCTAGACCATCAGTAAAACAACAAATTAAGCTCTGATTTCTAGTATTTGCCCGTTCCTGAGGCATAAATGCTCACACTGAAAACTGATCAGTAAGGGGCGTGAGTTACTATGACCTGGTTCCAATACACCCCTATGTGTGACCTAGAGAAGTCATTGCAAATTCTCCACATAAGAGTCTTCATTTGTAAAATGGGGTTAATAGTGTCATCCATTTCATAGAGTTGCTCTGAGAGTGAATTAGATAATACCTGGAAAGTATTTTTAAACTTTAAAGCTCTCTCTAAATTAGATATTGAAATATTGAGAGATCTCTCTAAAGCATTCTGTGAGTTCAGTAAATAAAAAGTCTTTTCAGAGTTCTAGAACTGTTGGGGACCAGAGAGGTCATCTAGTCAAGGTCATCTCACTTTACAGTTGAGAAAACTGAGGTTCCAGGGAAACTGGGGCCTCAGGACTGTACTATATTTTCAATTATGATAATCAGGGAAAGGATCATGGATTGTGTGGTTTTTTGAGTTGAACCTTGAAGGTAGGGCAGAATTGTGCTAGGCAGAGGAGGCATTATTCCATACTGGTTCAGTGTAGTGCCTTGAATTCAAATGGATAGAGCTTTGATTGCAAGGGCCTCAAAAGTGCATAATTTAAGAAGTCACTGATGCCTGAACAAGATTTATTGGTACCTTCTTAAAGAATTAACACTTCCCAATTAATAGTGACAGTCACTAAACATTTGGTACCTAATGAGCTGCAACTCTTAGGTAGAGGGGTAGAGGGGCAGATCTTTATCCTTCAGTCCTTCTTCTGGCTCTCTTGCTGACCAAACTCCCTCTGTTCTCTCCCTTCTCGTGTAAGCTGTATGACCACTGTAATTCATCTAACCTCTCAGTCCTACCCAGGATATCCACAATTTGCCTTGATAGCAGAGTTCCTTTGCTCTCAAGTCCTCTATAAAATAAAATCACAAGTCCATTCTCACAGTCCTTTCTGAGGAACTGATTTGACTTTGCTGGAAAATTCCCTGGGTCATTTGTCTCTGACCCAGAGAAGCTCCTATTTTGAGGGTTAGTCTTGTCTTGCTCCACGTTCTTTGACCAGGACTCCAGGGTCTCTTGTTTGATTCTAATATGTGTGACAAAAGTCCAGAGTTCCTTACCCTGAGTCTGGTGTTTAGAGGTCCTCACAAAAAGAACCCAATGCTTTTGATTTAATGCAACCTGCCTTCATCACTTCTGGCTATTGACTCTGTTCAGCTGACTTGACTCCTGTTCTCCCTTGAGACTTGGTAAATTCATATTTACCAGTTCTGATGCAGAGTATACAATCCTCTTAAAGTCCTTCTCTTCCTTCAAGACTCAGCTCAAATAACATCTTTTGTATGAAGCCTTTCCTGATCCAACAATTGCCAATGTGCTCCCTCCCCAATTACCCGGTATTTATCTAATTTGTGTATATTTGAATTTATTCACTCTATATTTATGATGCTTCTATTTAGATAATCATCATTTTTGTCTCCCCCATTAGAATGTAAGCATATTGCAAAGGAGAATGATTTCATTCTTTGTTTTTATATGTACAATATTTGATATAAAGTACAGTCCTTGGTACACAGTAGATCCTTTTTTAATTTGCATTTTTATTTATTTACACATTACTAAAATAGTCTTGATGTAAGAGTAGATATAATTCCCCCTCCCCCTGCCAAAATAAAAAAAAAACTCACAAGAAATAAAGTGAAAGAAAGAAAAAAAAATGTCCTTCAGTCTGTGCTGAAATACCATCAGCTCTGTCTGTGGGATGGATTATATTCTTTATCATAAGTCCATTTGAGAAGTTACTTCCATATTTTTCCACAGTTGCTGTTGCTGATTATATTTCCCTTCATCCATTCCTCCCCCCTCCCATTTATTCTATTTTCTCTCTCCTTTCACTCTGTCCCTTTTCAAAAGTGTGCTATGGGGCAGCCAAGTGGTACAATGGACAGAATACCAGCCCTGGGGCCAGGAGGGCCTGAGCCCACATTCCACCCCAGATACACAGCAACCACCCAATTTCGTGGTCCTGGGTAGGCCACCCAACCCCACCACCTTGCAAAATAAAAAAAAAATGTGTTGTATTTGACTACCCTCTCCCACCTACACCCCTTTCCCTCCCCCTGTTTTATTTCTCCCATCCCTTTCCTCTCCTTTTTCCTCTTGGGTAAAAGATTTCTATACCCTATTAATTATGTTTGTTGTTTCCTCTCTGAGTCATTTCCAATGAGAGTAAAGGCTCCCTCACTGCCCCTCACCTTCCCCCCTTCCACTTCATTGCAAAAGATTTTTCTTGACTCTTTTCTATAAAGTATCTTAATCCATTCTACTTCTCCTTTTCCTTTCTCCCAGTGCATTCCCTTTTCACCCATTGACTCCATCTTTACAATATATTATACCTTCAATTTCAACTCTCTCCTGTGCCTCATCTATATATGCTCCTTCTAACTGCTCTAATAAATGAGAAGGTTTATATTAGTATTATCAGTATCATCTTCCCATGCAGGAATACATGCAGTTCATCATCATTCAGTCCCTCATAATTTACCCTTCTTGTCCACCTGAAGCTCTGGTCATTTCAACAGGAACATTTGAAATTCCTGTTTCAATTGAAAGTCCATCTTTTCTTCTGGAAGAGGATGTTGAGTTTTGTTGGGCAGTTGATTCTCAGTTGCATTTCAAGCTCTTTTGCCTTCTGGAATATTATATTCCAAGCCCTATGACCCCTTAATGTGGATGCTGCTAAGTCCTGTGTAATTCTAACTGTAGCTCCATGATATTTAAATTGTTTCATTCTGGCTGCTTGTAATATTTTCTCTTTGACTTGGGAGTTTTGGAACTTGGCTGTAACATTCCTGGGTTTTTTTAAAAAATCTCTTTCAGGAGGAGATTGGTGGATTATCTCACTTTCTATTTTGCCCTCTGCTTCTAGGATATAAGGGCAATTTTCCTGTAGAAATTCTTTAAAAATGAAGTCAAGACTCTTTTCCTGATCATGACTTTTAGGTGGCCTGATAATTTTTTTTTAATGAGAACAAAGGTTAAAATTGTTTTATTCTTTTTTTGTTCTAATTTGCATCTCTTTAATTTTTTTTTAATTTTAAATTTATTTTTTATTCTCATTTTGTACAAATGTTTTTTTTTTACATTAATAAAATATTCTTGTTTACAAGTAAACAAAATACCCCTCCCCCCATGAATATAGATAGACTTGTTTGGGTGAAAAAAAGAAAGGGGAGAGAAAAAAATTAAAATAAAAAAAAATAATAATAATTGTAGGTATGGCCAGGTGGCGCAATAGAAGAAGCACCAGCCCTGGAGCCACGAGCACCCGAGTCCACATCCAGCCTTGTAAACCCAACAATCACCCAGCCGTGTGACATGCAAGCCACCCGATCCCCACTGCCTTGCAAAAACCAAAAAAAAAAAAAAAAAGAAAGAAAAAAAGACCCAAAATAAAATAAAATAGCAATAATAATAGTAGGGGTGGCTGGGTGGCAGACAGAGCATTGGCCCTTGAGCCAGGAGCACCTGGGTCCAAATCCGGCTCCAGACACCCAAAGATCACCCTGCTTTGTGGCGCCAGGCAGGCCATCCAGCCCCACTTGCCCTGCACCCTCCCCCAAATAATCATAACAAAAAATGTGCTTGAGTCTTTGTTCCAACACCAACAACTCTGTCACGGGTGGATCTCATTCTTTATGATAAGTCCATCACAAAAGTTATTTCCATATTTTTCCAACGTTGCCATTGCTGATCGCAACTCCCTCCTTTCTTATTTCTCCACTACCATGTACTCTATTTTCTCTCTCCTTTCACTATAACTCTGCTGTAGGGTCGCTGAGTGGCGCAGCAGACAGATCCCTGGTCCTGGGGCCAAGAAGCCCCGAGCCCCCATAACACCCCTTAGGCCCAGAATCCACCTGGCCCTGTGGTCTTGGGCAGGCCTTCCATTCCCAGCCCCTTGCAAGAAGTAAGAAAGAAAATGTGTTATATCTGACCACTGTTCCCCCATGGTCCATCCTCTCCTCCTTTATTCACATCCCCACCCCTTCCCCCTGCTCCCCCTCCTTCTTACTCCAGATGTCTATACCTCATTGAGTATATTTGCTGTTTCCTCTCCTAGCCATCTCTGATGAGAGCAAAGTTTCCCTCATTCCCCCTTGCCTCCCCCCTTCCATATCATTGCAATAGCTCATTGTAATAAAAAAAAATATTATGTGAAATATCTTGGACTATTCCCCCTCTCCCCCCCCTCCCTCTCCCATCCCATTTCCCCCCCTCTCCATTGACTCCACTTCCACACCACATTTCATCTTCGAATTCAGCCCTCTCCTGTGCTTCAACTACAAAAGCTCTCTCCACCTGCCCTACTAACTGAGAAGGTTTATATGAGTATCATCAGTGTCATTTTTCTATGCAGGAATACATGCAGTTCATCCTCATTAAGTCCCTCATATTTCTCCCCTCTCCTCCAATCTCCATGCTTCACCTGAGTCCCACATCTGAAGATCAAACCTTCTGTTCAGCTCTGGCCATTCCAAAAAGAACCTTTGAAATTCCCCTGGTTCATTGAAAGTCCATCTTTTTCCCTGGAAGAGGACATTCAGCCTGGCTGGGTAGTTCATTCTTGGCTGCATTCTAAGCTTTCTTGCCTTCCAGTATATTGTATTCCAAGCCCTACGAGCTTCCACAATTGCTGCTGCTAAGTCCTGTGTGATCCTGACTGCAGCTCCACGATATTTGAACTGTGTCCTTCTGGCTGCTTGTAATATTTTCTCTTTGACTTGGGAGTTCTGGAACTTGGCTATAATATTCCTAGGGGTTGTTTTTTTGGGATCTCTTTCTCATTGGGATCGGTGGATTCTCTCCATTTCTATTTTGCCCTCTGCTTCTAGAATATCAGGGCAATTTTCCTGTAGTAATTCTTTGAAAATGATGTCAAGGCTCTTTTCCTGATCATGACCTTCAGGTATTCCAATAATTTTTAAATTATCTTTCCTAAGTCTGTTTTCCATATCAGTTGTTTTTCCAATGAGATATTTCACACTCTCTTCCAATTTTTCATTTTTTTGGTTTTGAAGTATTGATTCCTGATTTCTGGTAAATTCATCAATCTCCCTGAATTCCATTCTTTGTCTGAAGGATTTGTTCTCCTCAGAGAGTCGTCCTATCTCTTTTTCCATCTGGCCAATTTTGCTTTTCAAAGCATTCTTCTCCCCAATAACTTCCCGAACTGTTCTATCCATTTGACCTAAGCTGGTTTTTAGCATGCTATTTTCTTCAGCAATTTTTTGGATTTCCTTGACTAGGCTGCTGACTTCATTTTCATGTTTTTCCTGCATCTCTCTCCTTTCTTTTCCCAGTTTTTCTTCCAACTCCCTCATTTGATTTTCAAAGTCTTTTTTGAGCTCTATCATAGCCTGAGCCCAATTTCTGTTTTTCTTGGAGTCTTTAGATGCAGGAGCTTGTGCCTCCTCATCTTCAGACTGAGTATTTTGGTCCTTCTTGGGCTATTTCTCAATAGTCTTGTTTTTGTTTCTCTGCTTGCTCATTTTCCCAGCCTGGACCTGGTTTTGGTGTTTCTTGAGCTTTTGGGACACTCCCACAAGGGTCTCAGTGTGTGCGGCTCTGTCCTCCCTCCTGGTCTGTGAATGACCATAAGCGCCCCCCTCTGCCAAGGGGCTGATGTGTGGGGGGGCTGCTGTTCTATGGGGGGGCCTAGACTGTGGTCAGGATCTGAATGTGGTCAGAGCCCCAGAGTCCTGTTTCAGGGGCAGAGGACAGAACTAGGCAGTCTCTCTTCACTCCCCTCCTTCAGCTCAATGGGCTCATGCCCTGGGGGCTCCTGCTTATGGGCTCCGCCTCCTTCTGTTTCCTGGATCAGGGCTGGGGAAAGAAGATGTTGCTTGCTGTATGCCCTGAGGGCTGGGCTCCACATGCTCTCTCTGGCAGAGGTCCCCCGCTGGTCCCCCACTTTGTGCCCGGTGCTCCTCGGGGTGCAGCTCAGGAGATTCCCCCACTGCTGTGAGCTGAGACCCCCAGCGCCCTAGGGCTGCCTCTGGGAGGCTGAGGTTCTTTGGCTCTGGTGGGCCACCCCTCTGGCGGGCCGCCCCTCCGGCCTGGGGAGCAGAGCCTTTCTGCTCTTTTCCCAGTTACCTTGAGTAGGAGAACTGCCTCACTGGGTCCCTTTATGGGTTCTGTCTCTCGGAAGTTCAGTTAGAGTCCTTAGCTGATGAATTTTTTCAGAGAGCTCCTAAGACTCGATCCCCTCTTGTTGCCATCTTGGCTCCGCCCGCCTGATAATTTTTAGATTGTCTCTTCTGGATCTGTTTTCCAAAGCAGTTTCTTTTTCAATGAAATATTTCATGTTTTCTTCTAGTTTTTCATTCTTTTGGTATTGTTTTATTGTTTCTTGATTCCTCACAAATTCATTAGCTTCCTTTAGCTCCATTCTACATTTGAAGGAGTGATTCTTTTCAGACAGCTTTCTTATCTCCTTTTCTATCTGCCAATTCTGCTTTTTGAGGTATTCTTTTCCTCATTAACTTTTTGGACTTCTTTTTCCATTTGACCTAAAATGATTTTTAACATGTTGTTTTCTTTGACTTTTTTTTTGTATCTCTTTGACTAAAGCTGTTGACTTGGTTTTCATGTTTTTCCTGCATCTCATTTATCGTCTCAATTTTTCCTCTAACTCTCTTACTTGATTTTCAAAATCTTTTTTGAGTTCTACCATAGCTTGAGCCCAATTTCTATTTTTCTTGGAGGCCTTGGATGCAGAAGTTTGGACTTTTCCATCTTCTGAGTGTGTGTTTTGATATTCCAGGGGACCAAAGTAATTGTCTATGACCAATTTCCTATTTTTCTGTTTACTCATTTCTCCAGTCTGTGCACTGGTTTTGAGGGACTTCTGGAGCTTTTGAGTTGTTATTGGGGCACCACTGGAAGGGCCTCAGTTGCTTCACGGTCTTATAAGAAGCTCTTATTGTTCTCCTGGCCTGTGCTCTAGTCTGTGGATGACCACAAGCACACCCCTTTGCCTGGAGCTGTGAGGAGGGTCCCTGCTCTATGGAAATCGGGGGCTCCAGGCTGCAACCAGGGTCTGAAAATGGACAAAGCACCAGAGTCCTGTCCCAGGGCCAGAGGAAAGACCTCCACAGTTTCCCACTACCCTTACCTTCCTTGGACTGAGATTTCTGGAAGCAGCTGCCTGGAGGCTCTCTGCTGGGTAGCTCCATGGGCCTGCTTCTGTTCCCAGGATTTGTGCTTGAGGGCTATGCTGGTCTGGGCTCTGCACTTACTGTGACAGAAGTTTCCCCATTAATCTTCCAAGTTGTTCTTGGTGTTCCCTGGGTTGACATGTCTGCAAATTGTTTCTACTGCCACAAGCCAAAGCCCCCAGGAACCCAGGCACCCCTGCAGGCTGTTCCCAGAAGACTGGAGCTCCTTTGTTCCCACCTTCTGTCCCAGCTGCACTACTGCCCACTCCAACTCCATGGAAAGGAACCTTCCCTTGGGTTGGAGATTTGCCTCACTGGGTCTTTCTGTGGGTTCTGCCTCTTGAAAATTTAGTTAGAGTCATAATTTTAAGGCTTTTGAAATATTTTAGAAGAAAGCTCCTGTGAAAGCTTGTCCTCATGCCACCATCTTGGCTTCACTTCCACCACAGATACATTGATAATTGTTTGATTGATCACAGATGGGAAAATCAACATAATAATATTGATGAAGTCTATTGCCAATCGCCTCTTTTCCTCTAACCATCTCATCATCATTCATATAAAGGATCCCTAATTATAGGTGCTCTCCAGGGTTCTGATTTAAGTTCCCTTTTCATTTTTCTCTTTTTGATAACCTCTTTGCCACCCATAGGTTTAACAGTCATCTGCATACAGCTGATTCCCAGTTCTCTATAGCTGGCTCCAATCTCTTTTCTGAGTTTTAACCCTACATATCAAATTGGATACGGTGTAGATATTTAAAATGCAGCATCCCAAAACTCATTAACTTTTATCCTAAGCCATTCATTTTTCAAACTTCCATCTTTATTTCAATGTCTCAGGTTCCTAATTAGTATATTCTCTCAAAATCCCTTGCACTTTGTATGCACTTTAATTTATTAACTTTATAGCTATTTGATTTGTATGAACATGTTGCCTACCTTACTGAAATACAAGTTCCTTAAGAATGGCAATTGTTTCTGTTTTGGTGCTTGTATTCCAAGTGTCAAAGACAGTGCCAGGCGCAGAGAAGATACCTAGTAAATATCTACTGGCTGATCAATCTATTCAGAAATCAAATCACACAAATTTGGATGAATCTGTACTTTAGGAAGTCTACAGGACAACTTTCCTCTAGAATACTTAATCTTTCCTTCAGAACTGTAAGAATCACTGATCCTTAGGATTTATCCTAGCCTAGAGGTGAAACATATTATTGCTTTAATTATGGAAAGTTGAACTTTCATCCTTACCTAATTGAGAGTGGCTAATTTATATCGTTGATCAGGAACTCAAATGTCATGAAATCATTTTTAAAAAGCAAATCCTCTTGAGCAGCGGAGAAAACAGTCATTATTTGGAGACCTTTACAATCATCATCATGGGCAAATGCTGGCATATTTTGATGATTACTGCCAGTGAATGATGACTGATGTGGTTAGGAAAGAGTCACAAGAAGTGTAATTTCTGTGGTGTGTGTGTGTGTGTGTGTGTGTGTGTGTGTGTGTGTGTGTGTGGGCATGAGACAACCAGAACATATTGAGGAAGGGAGTCCAATGAGGAGACAGCTGCCTGCTTTGTGGGCACACAGTTTGAATGACAATCAGTGATCAACAGATCATTATTTTTCTCAGCAAGTAGAGGGAAGCTCAGAAATGCCAACACTTGTCTCCTGGTCACTTTTCAATTCCAACTGCAGCACAAAAGGGAAAAAAAAGATTTTGTTTTATACTCTCAAATCATGTCTTATTCAAGTCCCATTCTTGTTGTGGGTTCTCTATAACCACAGGACAGTCATGTCTAAGTGCAATCTTTAGTGGGAAGGTACCCTAGAGGCTGAAATGGCTCTTATGCCTGTGACTGCTATCTTTTTTGATACTGGTCACTGATTTATTGTAACCCTGGGAATAGTCAGTAGTCCGCAGGATCAGTAATGGGCTATGTTCCAGCAGGAAAAAGAGTGGACTTTATTTTATTGCCTGTGTGTATGAGACACCAGGTAAACTTGCAAGAAGACTATAGATAGTGAAACCTTTTTGATATACTGGCTAAATGTCAATAATAAGAAATATTTTTCAAGTCTGATTTACCTTTTAAAAAGGAACACTTGGGGCAGTTAGGTGGCACAGTAGATAGAGCACTGGCCCTGGAGTCAGGAGTCCCCGAGTTCAAATGTGGCCTCGGACACTTAATAATTACCTAGCTGTGTGACCTTGGGCAAGTCACATAACCCCATTGCCTTGCAAAAACCAAAAAAAAAGGAATACTTAACAAAGTTGCGAATGAACATTTTGTCCATTAATAGAACCATCTCAGATCTAGCATGGTCTAGGTAGAAATCTATTGTTTGTATAATCAGATAGTTTGAATTTTTAATCCCGACTACAGTATTTGCTAGCCATATGAACTGGGACAAGTCATTCTTCACCTTTGTGGGCCTCAATCTTTCTCTTGTATAAAATGGAGGGATAGTTGAAGCATCAGGCTAATATAGTGGATAGAGTGCTGAACTTAAGAGTTTAAGAAGACCTGAGTTCAAATTTGGTCTTGGTTAAATAATAGCTGTATGACTCTGGGCAAGTTATTCAACCTCTCTCTTTGTTACAATTTCATCATTCTTCAAGTGAGGATGATAATAAAACCTGGAACCAGGTAATACATTGGATTAGACCAATAGGCCTAGAATAAGGAAGTCCAGAGTTCAAATCCAATTTCAGAAATTAGTTGTGTGACCCTGGGCATGTCATTTAACTTCTGTTTGATTCAGTTTCTTTAAATGTAAAATGGGGATAATAATAATGTTTTTCTCCTAGTTGTGAGGATCAAATAAGTTAACATTTGGAGAAGTCTGACACATAAGTGATATATAATTGTTTGTTTTCTTCCTATCTTTCCTTCTAAAAATATCACCTACAGTCTTAACCAATGGTCTTCAAAGTGAGGATGGTGGCTTCCTAGTAGACCTTGAAAGGATTTAAAGGGATCCATGACAATGAACTGGAAAGTGTAAGATAGATTCATCTCACCTCCATGGTGATACCAAACCACAGGGCTTATCTCCAACCCAATTAAACCACTCCTCTCAAACATTAAGAAGCAACATTCCCCAACATTCCTTCCTGCTGGAAGTTCCCAATGTTTCCTCTTCTGCACAAGGTATTGAACTATCTCAGTGGTTAAACTTACTGTATCAGCTGCTGTTGAGGCACAATTCTCTTCCCTTCTCCAGTGTACCACACTCTGGCATGCAGACTACTTCATATAGGTGGCAGGCACCGTGAGGGATAAGCTCTATACTTCAGAGAAGGTTGGAACCCCACCCAATGCCTTCTTTTCATTTTGAGTAGGTCAAAATGAACTTTTGAGGATGAATGTGCTTGGATAGGAAGCATTTCTTTCTTTTTTTTTTTTTTTTGCAAGGCAATGGGGTTAAGTGGCTTGCCCAAGGCCACACAGCTAGGTAATTATTAAGTGTCTGAGGCTGGATTTGAACTCAGGTACTCCTGACTCCAGGGCTGGTGCTCTATCCACTGCGCCACCTAGTTGCCCCGGATAGGAAGCATTTCCTCCTGTAGATTTCATCATGTTATCTTCTTCCCAAAGGTCACCCCACTTTCAAAATCCTAATTTCTGTTCCAGATACTACCACCCTTCCAGGATCCCATGTACTTAGCCTTTTTAACCTTATTCCTTATTCAAATACAACTGCTCTCTTCAAAGGTAACGTGCGTACTTAATTGTCAAATCTGGTGGTCTTTTCTTAACTCTCATCCTTCTTGACTTGTCTGCAATGTTTGATACTATTAATCATATCCTTCTTATTCTTTTCTAAGTTGCTGAAAACATGGAAGTGTGTCACCTGTAAAAACCTCTCATATGTGCACACTTAAAAATTGGAAACAAAATTTGCTAAGCTACTTATCATCTTTCAAATGAATAATTTCAGTGAGCTTTGAATCTATTGTAATTTCTTATGATTATTTGCCAAACCAAAGAATTGACATCACAGAAAAGGGAAATCCATCCATGATTCTCCATTGGTACTTAGGACCCTCTGAGGTCTGATTTCAACTTATCTTTCCCATCTCCCCTTCATATACCTTATATACCAGCCAAACCAGACAACAAACTTTATCTTGGATTTGACATTCAATATCCTGCCTCCAAACATTTGAATAAGTTTTTCCTCATGACTGGATATATTTTCTCCTTATTTCAACCTTTCAGAATTCTGGAACCTAGCTCAGGTTCCAACTTATTCACGTATCCCTTTCAGAGACCCCCAAAGAAAGTATTTCCTTCCCCCCCCACTTTAGCATTTTGTCTGCTTTTACTTTGATTCTGTCACATCATACTGTATATGGTACTTACAGATACATATTTACTTCCTTACATATTTCCTCCCAAGAAAAAAGAATGTTAATTCTTTGAGAGTCCAAACTGCATTTTTTAGTAGCTACTATGAACATAGTAGGGGTTTAAGAAGTGTTTGCTGAATTGATTTGTCAAATTGAAGTATCTCTGGTCCTGGCTAGGAAGCTGGGGCAAGCATTTGGAGACACTCTGAATCTCTAGTGAGTGGGTCTTTGGTTAGAGGTTACGACTCATTCACTCTTTGCCAATCCATTATATCTCTTTGCTCATGGATAAAATGATTATTTTATCCATATGTCATTTATTTATTTTTGCTCTATGTATTTCCTATTTGCCTTGGAATGTTGCCTTGCCACTGTGATCATTTGCATTTATTGAGACTGATTTGGAAAAAAATCAGAACCAAAACCAAAAATGCATGACTTTGAAAGAGCCTTGGAGAGGAGAGAAAAAAACAAACAAACCTGGTTTCTAGATCTGGTTCTGGTACTATCCAGTTGTATAAAATTTGGCAGACCACTTCCCCCTCTAAGACCTAGATGAATATTAAAGTTCCTTCCAGCTTTAAATCTTCTAATCCCGAATGTTGTGTTTCTGTGATTTACTAACTATGCTTTTGAACATATAGAGTGTGGAATTTTACTGTTCAGTGACTAAGCTAGATTCTTTCAATGGAAATCTTTAAACAGAGACTAGATAACCTCTTTGGTATGCTTCAAAGGGGATTCTTTGCGGGGGGAAGGTGAACCAGGAGGTAACTGAGGTACTTTTAAACTAGAAAGTTCTATAATCATATGACTTTATAGCCAATTATTCCATGAGCTTATTTAGTTTATTATTTCTTTAATTCAGTTGGCCAATTTGTCTCAGGGAGCTTGTGAAATTGTATATTCCTTCAAATTCTCTACTTGTGGGATAAATCAATTAAAAACTAAAGAAAGGCAGCATGGAACAGTGTACAAAGAGCTAGCTCTGCAGGATAGGAATTGGCAAAAGACAATGTACCTCTAATGCTCAAAGTAGCAGACTTTGTATTTCTAGTACATAGCATAGTGTTTGCCACCTGGTAGGTGCCTAATAAATATTTATGTACTGCCTAATCTGGTTTCAAATCTCACATTTAAATCTCAATTTCTTCAATAAATCGCCCTGGGTAGTCTTCTTCCCCTATCTAGGACTCAGTTTCTTCATCTATAACATGTAGGGGTTAGATTTGCAGACACTATGGATAGTGTGCTTGGCTTAGAATCATGAAAAACTGAGGTGGAATTCAGCCTCAGATACTAGCTGTGTGACCCTGGGCAAATCATTTAACTTGTCCATGTTTCAATATCCTCACTTATAAAAAGAAGAAATGGCTTCTGATGTCCCATATCACTCTCAATTTCTTGTTGTTTCAGAAGAAGAGGGACAAGTCCAAATGACTGGAGCTTATTCTAAGCTTGAGCTCAGCCTTTTTGGCCACGAAAAAGATGGAATCTCTGACTTTCAAGCAGTGGGGAGTTGTAAATGATCAATGAGCTGCTACAGTGCCAAGGATGTTTAGTAGGATTGTTTAGAAACAGCTGCAATGTATGCTCTGCTAATTAATTTGATAAGCTTCTATATTGTTTATCTATTCAAATAATTTGCACCATTGGTTAGTTTGCTTGTCTATGTACTCTTTTGATTTAGAAACCTTGAAGCACAGAACATTGTCACAGAGTCATACATAGACCCAGAGCTGAAAAGAATTCCAAAAACAATGTAGTCCAAATTCTTCAGTAAAGATGAAGAAATAAGAGAGGTTGTGACATGTCCAGGTTCACTCAGGAAGCAAGCTTCACAGAAACAGATTTCAATCCATGTCAGCTATTTTTCTCTCTCCCTCTTACTTCTGCCCCCACAATGAAAAAAAGTAGGTTTTTTTCCCCACAGATATGTAGTCAAACAAGACCGATTCCTTGTATCAATTTTTCTGACCACCAAGTGCAGGCTGGACTTATGAGTTCTCCACTGAATATTTTTGACAAGTGTACATTTGGCATTGAACAATGTGGTCAATTCACATTTGAACGGTTTAGCTCAAGAAAGGACCATAGAGTCTGGTATCTTATTTCAGAATCTTCCTAAGGCAATTAAAATGGAAGAAATCCAGTGAAATGAGGTCAGTGAAATGAGGTCAGCACCACAGCCTAGTAGACCTTCAGTTTGGTAGGCATCCCAGTACCTCTTCTTTAAGATATTTTCTTTCAGAGCCTCCCAAATACTGAGCTAGTTCTTGCAATGTGTATGTCAACCTCTTTATTAATGTGTACCTCCCTGAAAAGTATACTGCCAAAGTAAGTGAACTTATTCACAGTTTTCCAAACTTCTCTATTTACCATAGCCAATGGTTCTTTATATAGATGGTGTGATATTGGTTGATGGAGTTTCTGTGGGTTTTGGTGTTAACTGTTAGGTCAAAATTAGCACAAACAGCAGAGAATTGATCCATCCTTTATTATATCTCAGCTTCATAATCATCTGCAAAGAAAAAAAATCATATATCAACATTTCAACATTCCCTCCACTTTAGTCTTGGCTTGTAGCCTTTTAAAGTTTTTGTATTGTTTTGTTTTTTGTTTTTTTTTTGTTTGTTTGTTTTTGTAAGGCAATGGATTAAGTAGCTTGCCCAAGGCCACACAGCTAGGTAATTATCAAGTGTCTGAGACTGGATTTGAACTTAGGTACTCCTGACTCCAGGGCCAGTGCTCCATCCACTGTGTCACCTAGCCACCCCAGTAGCCTTTTAAAGTTTAAAAATTTCCTATCTGTGTAGTAGCTGACCCTGATACTGTGTTAATTCTCATTGAAGGTTGAAAACATCATGCTAAAAAGCATGGCAGTAAGGACAAATCCTTGTTTCACTCCAGTGGTGACTGGGAGAGCATCAGAACATTGCCCATTATCTAGAACCCAAGAAGCATGCCACAATAAAATTGATGTATAATATTAATGAATTTCTCTGAGCAACCAAATTTTGATATCATTTTAGACATGTCCTTGGAATGACACATATACATACACAGACACACACATACACACATTCTAGATCCCGAGTCAGTCCATTGATACTCCCTGAAAAGTTGGTCAGCATGGTTCCTTTTTAATTCTTCTGAATCATGGGTGGTCACTATGTCACTCCAACTTCTTAAGTTTTTCACACCTTTTTGTCTTTACAATATTGCTATTATATGTTATTTTTCTGATTCTCCTGTGCAGATAGTACAATAGCATTCCACTCCTTTCTTATACCATAATTTGTTGAATCATTTTCCAATTGATTTTCCCATTTTTACCACAATTAAAGGAACTACTTTCAATATTTTTATGCTCATGGGTTTTTTTCCCCACATTTTTTTTTGGTTTGGTATAAAGGCCTGCTAGTATTGTTCAGTTGTTTCAGTCATGTCTTTGTCAGAACCCACTTGGGATTTTTCTTGGCAAAGATACTGGAGTAATTTGCCCAGCTTATTTTACAGATGAGGAAACTGAGGTAAAGAGGGTTAAGTGACTTGCCAAGGGTAACACAGTAAGATCTGAAGTCTGATTTAAATTCAAGATGATGAGACTTTCTGATTTCAGACTGACCCTTGATACACTGTACGTACCATTTAGCTGACCCAAAGGCCAAGTAGTGATGTCACTGGGTCAAAGGGTAGTCACACTTTAGTATCTCTGTGAGTATAGATCTAAGTTGTTTTTCAGATGGTTAGGCCTTTAACAACTCTGACAATAATGGATTTATATGCTTATTCTCCAGCACATTAGAAAATCCAACTCCTCCTCCAACATTTGTTGTTTTCCTTTTTGGGTGAGGGGGAATCTGAGTTGCCTTAATTTGTACTAATTATTAATCATTAAAGCATTTAAAATATGGCTGTTAATAGTTTGTGTTTATTTCTTCCTTTGAAAACTACTTATTTATAATGTTGGGAATTAATCAAGGCAATGATCACTTATTAAATACCACTATGGAATATGAAGATAAGCAAAAGAAAGATAGTCTCTGTCCTGAAGGAACTTGCATTTCTTTGGGGGGGGGGGTGGGAGAGACAACAAAAGAGGGAACAGAAAAGGCAGGATGTATAAGAGTGAGATCAATTATCACTGGACTTTTTTTTTCCTTATAATTTTGAATCATTTCCCTATAGCTTTCCACTGTATTATGATCTCCTACTATAAACATGGTCTTAGAGGATGGAAGCCTCAGAGGGCCTATGGGGATGGTCTTTGCTTCTGATTCTGGCCATCTGTAACAACTTTCCTTCTTCAAAGGTGAGAATAAAACACAATTCTGAAAGTAGGGATTCTCAAAGGCCTAATAGGAAATTTGACCAGTCTATCAGGATTGTTTTACTACCCTTTTCGATCTCAATGTCAACTTCTTGGAAATATGTAACCTTTGAGGGATGGTTTTACATTCCTACACTTGTTTTTGGGTCCATAAATATGCCAGCCACTAGGGACTGTTTACTTGTTGGACAGCCTTGCAGATCTATATCAGACTGGAGGGTGGATTTTAAAGTTTGCATCTCCATCCTTTTTTTTCTTTCTCTATCCATCTAACTTCCTTTCTGATGGCAATTGACAGTCTCAGCCTGTCTGAAGGATCTAACTATTTACTCAAAGAGATTGAGTGTGATTGGATTTGGTAAAAGGGAAAGGAGAATTGGGACACTCAATGCATTCTGGTAAGAAATAAATATAAGGACTCCAGGAACAATATACTCTTTCTGATCACAAGAACATCCTGTCATTTGGGTTGGCAAAGTGCTGAGCTTAGTCTGCTTGTTTGTCTTCTCCCCACAGGGTGGTCTCTTGTAGTATGGATTAGCCAGCATGTACCTTTGGAATTCCATTAATTTGTCAGACAGTGCTTCCTTTGTGGTAGGTGACTTTAGGAGTTATACACTGGAAGGATGGGGGATTTAGAAGAAGAGGGCTTAGGTTTCTGTCTTAATTGATGCTTTATAGCAATTTAATCTTATGTAAGTCACTTAATCACTTTCTGACCTCAGTTTCCTCAGAAGAAAAATAAGGATAATCACAATTTCATTTTTTAATTTCCCAGGGAGATTCTAAGGATCAAATGGGATGCCCAGATGCAAAGAGTTTTGGAAATCTTAAAGTTACATAAATATGAACTAAATTGGTCTACTTCCAGGGGAAAATGGGTATGGCATCATAGATTTAGAGCTTGTAGGAATATTAGAAGTGATCTGGTCTGATCTCTTCATTTTACACTTGAGGAAACTGAGGCCCAGAAAATTTAAGAGAATTGCCCAAACTGGGAAATGTCAGTTTGAAACCAGACCTAGAATATAGGATCAGGAAAAAACAGTCCCAAACCAGTCCTAGGACATATGGATTTCAGAGTAGAAGTGTCCTCAGAAATCATTCTCATAGTGGAAACATAGTACAGTGAAATAGGCACTACCTATAAAAAAATTGATTCAACTTTATAAGAATAAAAGCCCAATGATAATTGGTGGTCACAACCTCATACAGATAAGGACTCTGAGACCAGAAAGGATAAGAGATTTACCCAAGGTCACAAAGGAAATATGGAGCTCATGTCTGCTCTGGCCCTTTCCCAATACATCATAGTAATTCGTTTTTATGTTTTGATAGTTCATCAGTCATTGAATTAGCAAGTATTTATTGATGTCCTATAACATGCCAGATGCTAGGGATACAAGACAAAAATGAAGCAATTATTGATCTCAAGGTGCTTATATTATGATAGAGAAGATAATAAGTTCAAATATAATTACATCCAAGTATATGTCAAAGAAATACAAGGTATAAGGTTAGCCCATCAGTAGGTGAGCATTTATTAAGTGCTTACTGGCATTGAACTAAACAGTAAAGATAAGAAGAAAGTTAAGACAATCTTGCTTCCAAGGGGTGGCTAGGTGATGCAGTGGGTAGAGCACTGGCCCTGGAGTCAGGAGTACCTGGGTTCAAATCCGGTCTCAGACACTTAATAATTACCTAGCTGCGTGGCCTTGGGCAAGTCACTTAACCCCTTTGCCTTGCAAAAACCTTAAAAAAAAGAAGAAGCTTATTATACAGTAAAAGATTTACTAAGGAAAAGATCTTATGACTGCAACAGCTTGGTGCTAATAGTGCTTTGAACTTTGAAGGAAATTAGAGATTCTAAAATGCATACAATCCTATAAAGTGAGTAATTCTATGATTATTAACACCATTATACAATTGAGGAAAATGAATCTTAGGATCTAAGGTAAACCCATCTAGTAAGTATCAGAATCAGGGATCAGATCCCTGGTCTAATAGAAAGGCATCAGAGACCATTTACCCCAACTCGGAGATCCAAAGAAACGCCAAGATTTGGCCAAGGGAACTCATCTAGTTTGTGGCACAGTAGTGAATGGAAATTAAATTTCAAGAAATCATTACTTTTTCATTATTCCTAAATTCAAATCCAGAATACTCTCCTCATGGTTTGGGGTAGGAAATATGCTGTGGCTTAATCTTGTTCTTATTGCAAAAGCTTCTTTCAAATTAGGGTTTTGAATTTTAAGAATCATCTTTTAAAATGCAAATACCATTTTGCATTCAAACCTTATCACTCTTTAATAAGTCATTGTACATTTTTTAAGTGTCTGATATTAGTCTGGTGGAGCGCTGGTGCTTCAAAGAAAAGCAAAAACAGTCTTTGCCCTTCAAGGGCTCAGAGTCTAATGGGAAAGCTCAGTTGTTTTAGTCATGTCCTACTCTTTGGGACCTCATTTTGAGTTTTCTTGGCAAGCATAGTGGAGTGACTTGCCATTTCCTTTTCTAGTTCATTTTTAGAGATGAGGAAACTGAAGCAAATAGGGTTAAATGACTTTCCCAGGATCACATAGCTAGTGGCCTCACATTTTTTTCCCTAGGACTTTTACCTTAGAATGAAACTTCATGCTTGTTATTTCATGTTATGCTCAGAATAATGCTCACTAAACCAATAGGGTAAAGACCATTACTCCCTTTTCTATTTTCCACCAAGGAAACTTAAGGCATAGAGAAATTGAATACCTTATATCAAAGTGAGATGAGTAGTGGCAGAACTAGTCTAAAAACTAGGTCTCCTTACTTTCAGTCCAGTTTACTAGAAAGAGCGATGACTTTGGAGTCCAAAATTATAGCTCTGCCACTTGCTATCCATGTAACCTTTGAAGAAGACACTCTCTGGGTCCATTTTCTTAGCTTTGAAATGAGGGGGTTGGATTAGAGTACCTCAAACATTCCATTGCAATTTTAAATCTATGATCCTAGCAGCAATTTTGCCTTAAGCATCAGCTTGCCTGCCTCTGTTTCCTAGGAGAAGTTGGACTTTCAGACAGCCCAGTGCAGAATCTGGCCTCTAGCCCAATGGCAAAATGTACAATACACCCTTACCTTGAGGGATGATCTCTTAGGAGCCCTGAAAATTCTATTGAGCTGCACATTAGCTTTGATCTGAGGAGCAAGAAATCATCTAATTTCATGAACATGCAATGAGTCCTAAGGACTCACTTGAAATTCAGAAATATAAAACAGTGAATTTTTGGACTTTCTTTAAAGATTATGGAGTTGTAATAAATTGGAGATTGCCAATGTAACAGTGATGACATTTCTTCAGAGACTGAGTTTCAGTTCCAGTTCTTCCCTGTTATTATTTTTTACTTGTGATAGCTGCTACCAAGGGATTAGTGATAGACTAGGAACAACAAAGATTAATTTTCTGAGAAAAAGTCAAGAAAATTAAGAATATCTGATTCAATAAGATCATGGTTTAAAGTGAAAAAAGAGGTTTATTTTGATAGTAAACATATTAACCAGTTTCACTCTCTATGTATTTGAGGTGTTCCATGAAGAGAACAAAAAGGAACACTTAATTATTTATTATATATTTTATTTCTAACTTTTGTAATTTGGTCTTTTTTTCTCCACAAAGAAGATTCTCTGCCTCTCCCCCCCATTTCCCTAAATTTGATTCCCTAAAGTATAATTTTATTTATGACTCTGGATGCTTAAGTCAGCTTGTGAGGACTCACTGGTTGACTTTTACTAGGGATTTATTTATTTATTTCAGGTCCAAATGAAAATAACCAAATCTGCTGTTATATATGGTCACATAAGTGCTATGAGTAATTTTCCACTAAGTAAAATAAAGAAATGTCCTCTTAAATCCTCTAAAACTGGTGCAGAAAAATGCAAAGATTTTACTTGATGTTTCATTGTTTCTTAATTTTCTTGAGTCTTTATACCAAAATTAATCTAACTGCTGTTCTTGGTTTATCTTAATTAAGCATCACCAATCATTTGGTGGCAGCTGTCACAGATGAGTTATAATAGCAGGGAACAACCCCCCTCCTCCTTAAATCCAATTCTCTTTCATGTCAGGGCATCACATCCTTGATGCCATGGCCCTCTTTGAGAACAAAGGACAAACAACAAACAACAACAGGGAACGATGAGAATATTTGTCCTAAAACTTGATCTCTTTCTGAAGAGATGATATGTTCCATTGACATTCCCCTACTGAGAATCTTTATTGAACTTTTCAGAATTCTTGATCTGTAGGTTGCATATTATATATGGTGGTTGCACTAGTATTTCAAATGCTAGTGCTCTCCCCTCTCTGAAATGATTTTTGTATTTATTTAAATGGATATTAATGAAATATAACATTCTCTCCCATCCCACCCCACAAAGAATGGAGGGTTGTACATTTTAGGTACTCTTCTCTAGGATTAAGTTTATTGGTCATACTAATTTGTATAAACTAATGATAAATTACTATTATTATTATTAATATTGCACATAATAATTCATATAATAATGTATTTTATGGTTTACAAAATTTTATTATCTCATTTGGGACTCACAATGAGTTATGACATATCCTTATCCTATACCTATTTTAGAAGAGAAAAGTTAGACTCGGAAAGAATAACTATTTAAGGTCATAGGTTAGCGAGATGTAATGGGGGATTTGAACCCACCTCTTCTTCAATCCAAGACCACTTTCAACACTATCTCTCTGTGATTGTACAATTGTGATTTTTATATTTTCAATCTCCTATTCCACTTAGCACATTTTTCTGAAATGGAAATAGTTCACAAGATCTCTCCTGCTCATGTCTCCATCCAGGAAAATTCCGGGGACATCAGATATTAGTCAAGAAAACTTTACTCCCCTTCTGGAGAATGTCAAGCAACCTTTGTCTCTAATCTTTGGAATTCAATTCTATTCAATTTATTTCATTTCAATTCAATTAGGTTCAATTCTGGGCTT
Source organism: Macrotis lagotis (assembly GCF_037893015.1). NCBI lineage: Eukaryota > Metazoa > Chordata > Mammalia > Peramelemorphia > Peramelidae > Macrotis > Macrotis lagotis. Next base: position 150,718,141 of record NC_133665.1, read on the forward strand.
TGGACAGTCTAGGTCAATGGAATTACTATTGACACTGTAGGTAGATGATGGTCCCTTGGGACCTCCAAACCCAGAATATTAACAAGGAAAGGGATGGTATCTTGAGTTAGATGCTTTCCCTTTCCAAAGCATGGCTCTTTCAGTTTTGTATGACCTTGGCAGCTTCACTCTAAACTTTATCTTAAATCCTTGACCTCCTACTTTTCTGTCCTTGGGCCTCTTATTTGCACAAACATATTTTCTGCCCTTTATCATGAAAAAAATATTTTGGAGCGTAAGAACTATGACTACCACTTTCTTGGAACTGACCAATCTGATTTCCTTTAAACTTTTTTAAAAATCAAAGATGGAAGATGAATTAAAGCACTGAGCCCACAGTCTGGCAGATGCTACTATATGATCCTGGAGAGTCATTTGAACTCCTATCTGCCCCAATTTCTTCATCTGTAATTGTGAATAACATACCTTTCCAGGACTTTTATGGGGACAAAGGAAACAATATTTAAGTGTTTTTAAATACTTAAATTACAACTTAATTTAATTACAACTTAAATGCTATATAAATATTATCATTTATACTATTTATACTTAAATCTAACAAAATTCTATATAAATAGTATACTTATATATAAGTGCATAGCTATAGGACTGATTAGTATTTTATATTCTTTACAAGGAACTGAAAGTAATCCAAATGCTATTATATTGCATTTGGTTAAATTGATGGTCCATCATTTGGAGGATTATTCGATCACAGATGGGAAATTTCTTTATGTTTAACGAAAAGATTTCCTTTGTATAGATGTGCCTAGCTTGAAAGATTGAATATATTCCTGAAGAGTTGCTTAAAATTGATTTTTAGAAACTAAATCCTATTTTAACTACTCCAGAGGTAATTACAAAAGGTTTGTCTTCGAATTTCTTTGATGTGAAGATTTCTCCTTCATTAGTTTTTTTTGTAAGACAGGATTTTTGAGGACACAGCTTTGCTTTGCTTTGTTTTGTTTCAAGGCCTAAAGCAAAGTATATCTGTAGAGATTGATGGCAACATCAGCACATCGGTGAATAACATAAAAAGACAAAATGGAATATTTAATTCTCTTAACCTAATATTATAATTTGAGGTGTAGGACAATTAAGTTTATATAGAAAATATATTTGTTAGACTTGGAGCTGTTAATCCCTGAGTTTAAATCTTGATTTAAACACTTACTCCCTGTACAACCCAGGGCAAGTCTTTGAACCTCTCTCAGCCTCAGTTTCACCATCCATAAAATGGGATAGAGTACTGGACCTGTAATGAGGAAGACCTGAGATCCCATGTGGACCCCAGATAATTTCCTCCCTGGATGACTCTGGGCATGTCACTTAACCTCTGACAAAATAGATCCACTGGAAAAAAGGAAATGGCAAACCATTGTCATATTTTACCAAGAAAACCCCAAATGGGGTCACAAAGGATCAGATGTGACTAAAATGACCGAACAACAAAAAATTGGGGTTAATAATAGGGTTGTTATGAGGCTCAAATTAGATAATATATAAAACACTATATTTAACTTAAAAGTTAGCTATCATTATGATTCCCCCCTGGAAAATTCAAGAATGAAAAGTGAATGCCTACTACCGAAAAACAATGGAAAAGATTTACAAAAAAACATTTTTATTCTTTTTAAATTTTCTTTTTAATTTCTGGAGTAAAATAAGCATTTCTATAACATAGTACAATAAAAAAGAAGATTGTACATGAAACTTGTGATTTCTTTCAAATATACAATAAAATTATTGTGTAAATTTCTTTTCTTTGTTTCTTTCTTCCTCTCTCCCCAGAGAGGGCTACTATTGAACCCAAATAGTTCTATTTCTGTTAAGTTGTTCTAGATATACTACTATTTATCAGTTCTTTCTTTGAATACAAATAGCATTTTTATATGTCCTTTATAGTTAATATGTATTTTATTTTTTCTAGCTTTTTAAACTTAACATCTATTTATTTTTCCAATTGCACGCAAAGATAAATTTCAACAATCATTTTTTGTAAGGAAAAATTTCACATTTTTTCCCTCTCTGCCTTCCTTGACAGAAAGCAATCTAATAGTATAACTATGTTAATAATATATCCATATTAAACCTGGTATGAAAGAAGAGTCAAAAAGGGAAAGAAAAAGCCATGAGGGGAAAAAAACAACACATAAAACAAATTTTAAAAATTTGTCTCCATAGTTCCTTCTCTGAATGCAGCTGGTATTTTCCATCATAAGTCCTTTAGAATCATTGTTGATTATTGAATTGCTGAGATGAGTAAGATCATCATAGGTGATCATCACATATTGTTGCTGTTAGGTTGTACAATGTTCTTCTGGTTCTGCTCACTTCACTGAGCATTAGTTCATGAAATCTTTTCAGGTTTTTCTGAAGTCCTGTCCCTCATGATTTCTTTCTTTTTTTGCAAGGCAAACGGGGTTAAGTGGCTTGCCCAAGGCCACACAGCTAGGTAATTATTAAGTGTCTGAGACCGGATTTGAACCCAGGTACTCCTGACTCCAGGGCCGGTACTTTATCCACTATGCCACCTAGCTGCCCCCCCGCCTCATGATTTCTTACAGAATAATAATATTCCATTACATTTATGTATCAAAATTTCAGCCAATCCCAAATCAATGGGCATCCCTTCAATTTTTAATCCTTTGGTACTATGAAAAGAACTGCTATAAATATTTTGTACATGTGAGTTTTTTATCCTTTTTTTGTGATCTCTTTGGGATACAGACCTAGTAGTGCTATTACTGGATCAAAAGGAATGCACAGTTTTATTCCCCTTTGGACTTAATTCCAAATTGCTCTCCAGAAAATTTGGATTAGTTCACAACTCCCATCAACAATGCATCTAGTGTCACAGTTTTCCCACATCCCCTTTAACATTGATCATTTTCCCTTTTTTGTCATGTTGACCAATCTATTAGATGTGAGGTGGTACCTCAGAACTGTTTTAATTTGCATTTTCTCTAATCAATAATGATTTAGAGCACTTTCTAATATGACTATGGATAGCTTTAATTTCTTCAACTGAGAACCATCTGTTCATATCCTTTGACTATTTAGCAATTGTGGAATGACTTGTAGTCTTGTAAATTCGATTCAGTTCTCTATATATTTTATAAATGAGTTCTTTACCAGGATCACTAGCTGTAAAAAAATCATTTCTTGGCTTACTATATTTCTTTTCATCTTGGTTGTATTGATTTTATTTTTACAAAAAATTATCAATTTAATGTAATCAAAATTATCTGTTTTGCATTTTATAATGTTCTCTATCTCTTCTTTGGTCATAAACTGCTCCTCTTTCCATAGATTTGACAGATAAACTAGTTATTGTTCTAATTTTATCACCTCTTACATCTAAATCCTGTGCCCATTTTGATTTTATCCTGGCACAGGGAATGAAATGGTGGTCATGCCAAGATTCTGCAATATTATCTTCCAGATTTCCCAGCAGTTTTTATCAAAGAGTGAGTTCTTATTCTAGAAATTGGAGTCTTTGGGTTTATCAAATTACAATTATTATATCAGATTACAATAGTCATTTGCTACTGTTTCTTTTACACATGATCTATTCCACTGGCCTACCACTCTATTTCTTAGTAAGTACCACACAGTTTTGATGACTGATGCTTTATAATTTTAGATCTGGTAAGATTAGGCCACCCTTCTTTGCATTTTTTCATTAATTCCCTTGATATTTTTGAGCTTTTGTTCCACCATATGAATTTAGTTACGATTTTTTCTATATAATAATAATAATAATAATAATAAAGTATAATTGAGTATTTGTAATGGACAAAATAAATGATTTGTTCAAAGTTATTGTTCTTAAAACTATGTTGCTATTATTGTATACAATGTTCTCTTGGTTCTTCTCATTTCACTCCATTATTTTTGTATCTTTCTATGTTTTCCTAAGATCATTGAGGTTTTCTTTTTAAAATCATATAAATATTTTATTTGTTTTCCCAATTACATACATTGGTATTTCTACCAATCATTTTTTTGCACGGTTTTGAATTTGACAGGTTTTTTCTCCTTCCCTCCTTTCCGTTCCGCCCCCCCCCAGCAGGAGGCACTCCAATATAGTCTCTACATTTGTTTCCATGCTACTCATAGATACAAATTCAATGTGTTGAGAAAGAAACAGTTCCAAAAGGAATAAAGAAAACATTAGAGATAGCAAATTTACATAGTACATAAAACAACTTTTAAAAATTGAAGATAAGGGCAGCTAGGTGGTGCAGTGGATAGAGTACTGTCCCTGGAGTTAGGAGTACCTGAGTTCAAATCCAGCCTCAGAAACTAAATAATTACCTAGCTGCCTTGGGCAAGCCACTTAACCCCATTGCCTTGCAAAAAAAAACAAAAAACAAAAAACAAAACTAAACTAAAAAAAAAAAAGAAAAATTGAAGATAATAATTTGTGGTCTTCATTTGAATTCCACAGTTCCTTCTCTGGATACAGGTGGTAATCTCCATCACAGATCCCCTAAAATTGTCTCTGATTATTGCAATGATGTAATAAGCAAGTCTATCAGGGTTGATCGTCACCCCATATTGTTAAGGTGCATAATGTTCTTCTGGTTCCAGCTTATCATTTCTTATAGCACAGTAGTATTCTATCAAAGTCACATTTCACAACTTGTTCAACCATTCCTCAACTGACGAACATCTCTGTTATTTCAAGATCTTTGTCATCACAAAGAGAGCTGCTATAAATATTTTAGAACAAACTTTTTACCATCAAGAATAATAGAATGAACACATTTAGACCTGCACAACCTAGTCTTAGAAGTGCTTATAGAGGAGAATTTGGTTCTCACAAAGAAGAAAAATAGGAAAGGGGTCCAGAACGGATTGAGTAGTTATAGATAATATAAATGTTTGAAGAGAAACAGTTGTGGGGATAAATAAATGACCAATAAATGAGGAGCATGGTGGTATTGCAGACATGGAAAAAAATCTTGGACCTTGCCAACACATTTCAAATTCCTTTTTCTGTACATTTAGAATCCTTTTTAAAAACATTTCTGATTTGCTAAGGATTCAGAGTTTGTTTCTTCCTTATAAATATCATTCTGAAGTGTCTCAGCGGGCAAGAAGATGAGGAATGTGTTCCTCACAAGTCACAATTCTGTTCAGAGTCTTTAAGCATTCCAAGTTCCAACATGGCGCCTATAGGTGCTTAAACTAGATTTCAGAGTTCCAACTGTATCACCTCGGGCATCACTGATAACAGAGGGTTTCATAAAAACCCAGCCTATTAAAGGAAAAAACCTGCTGTGTCTGGATTCTATGTTTTGGGAAATTATAGATCTGCCATGAAACCTCCCTTCTGCTTGACTCTATCAGACACATTGATTTATCAAAATGCCTAGAATCTAGTAGGTGCTTAATAAATATTTAGGGACGATCTGACTGACAGTGGAATTCGGTATTAGGGAGAGCCATTCAGGACTCCAAATAAGGAGAACTAAAAAGTATGACACCTAGCACCCAACAGAAGTGAGGATAAAGTAGCTTTCTCAGTGGACAGCAAGGTGGTGCAGTGAATAGGGCAGTGCGCTAGGAATCAAGAAGACCTTTCTCCCTGTTCAAGTCCAGTCTTGCTAGCTGTGTGACCCTGGGTAAGACACTTAACCCTATTTGCCTCAGTTTTATCATCTGTAAAATGAATTGGAAAGGAACTGTCAAACCACTCCAATACCTTTACTGAGAAAATCCAACATGAAGTCATGAAGAATTGGATATGACTGAAATGACAGAACACAAACAACAGCTTCCTCAGTGTGGTGGTTCCAGCAGTTAACTGTTTTAAATACTGTCTCTCATTTTTTCCAAACACTATCCCTAATGAGAAGCAATTTGACATACTGGGTAGGGGGCTGGTCTTGGAACCAGGAAGACCTGGGTTCAAGTTCTGTTTCTGACACATACTTTTTATGTGATCTTATGTAAGTCACTGTACTTTTCAATGTTTTAGGCAGCTCTCTAAGTCCATACAAGGCAGGAAGAAGTATTTCATCATGAGATACTTATTCTAATGAAATTGCAGAACCAGTACTGGTTCCCATAATAATGAAATAAAGGAGATGGAGAATGTGTTTTCATACTGAATCATAAGTAATAATTCTGGCCATCTGGAGTATGCCATCAATCATGATGAATCAAATAGTCACAGGAGGCTAAGCCTTGGGGAGAGATATCTGGACCAACTAATCATGAAAGGAGAGATCTTGGAATATGGGAATAGGGTGTGTGTACAGTGACTCTGGGACAGGAACATGTTGAATGAAGACCGTTTGATACCATTAGGATACTTCTGGAGAAGCTGCATGATGGGAAAATGTCTTCGATGTACTGGGGAAGGTTTTCTCCATACAAATATAGTATGTTTGAGCACCATTCTGGCTTCCATTCTGAGGAGTATTTCCTGATGCCTCTGGAAGGTTAAGGAGAAGCATCCTCCTTGATCTGAAAGGTCTCCAGTTAATATGAGGGATCAAAGACAATCAGACCTATGGGTGGGAGTTTATTGATGAGAGTCACATCTCTGATCAGAGGTCATATGATCTATGTTATCACTTATGACTTTATCTGCTGCTCCTGAGCTTTTGTCTGAAAAATGACATTTCTGAAGGATAGTAAAGGAAAATGCATAGCTGCAAGTCTGAAGGAGGGAGGGAGTAAGCATTAATTGAATATTGTGACTGGTGCTCTTTATATCATGTTTTGCAAGAGTTTTAAGATGTACGTGGTGGATACTGCAAAAAAGTAAAATAAAACCTCCGAACTCACAAAAACAGTTCCCCTGGGTAAATACATATTGTTTCTGGAAAAATAAAAAAAAAAACTTATTTTCTAAGTGATTTATGTTACATAGTTGTCTTGTGGAATGATCTGAGGTCCTTTCGAAAGAAATGAGAGAACAAAATAGTTTTCTGAGTCAAAAATAAGTATAGAAGAAAGGCCTTGTGTTTTGCAACCTTCTGGGGGTGACCTGACCTGACTATGGGATTGAATTTTACTGATTTCTGAGGAGGTGGGAAACACTCTTCACTGGTTTTCTTGATCCATTCACATTTCATTATTTGGCTTTTAGTAGAATGTTAGTTCCTTGAAGGCAGGGAATATGGCTTTTTAATCTCTTTATCCAAGGTGCCTAGAAGAACATAGAAATATTATATGACTTGCCCAGGGTCACACAGCACCTAGAATGTAGGGACTGTTTAATTCTTTGTGTTTATATCTCCAGGGTCTGTCACATAGGAGGTGTCTATTGGCTGATTATCATCACATGATTTGGAGTTTGCGGTGGGGAGAAGAGCAATGCCCACATAATGCACCATCTTTCTCTCTGTAAATGGGACATCTTGGTTGCTATCTCAGATCTCTAAAGAAGGTAAAGGTTATCCCCTCCCATAGGACCACAAAAAAAAAAAGAATGTGATGTGATCTCTTTCTCCCTCCATAGAAATTTCTTTGTGCCTTTTTTATGGCATCCATATTCTATTTGTATGCTAATACAATCTATTGTTTAGATTGTAAATCCATGGGAGCTGAGACTATGTCTTACTTATCTTAGCAACCAACTCAAAGCTGATAGAACATAGGGAATGTGTATGTGTATGTGTGTGTGTGTGTGTGTGTATATATATATATATATATATATATATATATATATATATATATATGCTCCTATACTACTATGACCCTGGACAAGTCACATAAATCTTTTCACCTCAGTTTCCTCATCTGTAAAATGGACTGGAGAAGGAAATGGCAAACCCTTCCAGTATCTTTACCAAGAAATCCCCAGATGGGTTCACAAAGAGTTGGACAGAACTGAAACAACTCAATAACAGCAACAAGAAGAACAAATGATTCATAAGGGAAAGAGAAACCCTTTTAACCCATCTTCTAAGCCCAGCAAAGAGATAATTCAGTAGACAGAATAATAACTTGAATTCAAATCTAGTCCATATATTTATAGGTTTTAAGTTACTAGTATAACTGTGGGCAAGTGATTTAGCTTCCTCCTTACTCAGTTTCCTCATCTATAAATGGAAGTAATTTTAACGTCCACCTACCAGTGTTATTGTGAAGATTAAATGAGATAATATTTGTAAAATTCTTTGAAAATATTAAAGGGCTATATAATGCTAGTTCTTATAATTGCTAGCTGCCTAATGTCTTACTCTTCTCAGAGAAGTCATTCCAACTCAGTTAAGATTAGTAAGAAATGGTGGGAAAAACTGGAGACATCCCAGCAGGATTGTTGGGAAAGAAAGTCTATTAAATTCATTTCAATAACCATTTATTGAGTGCCTACAGTGTCCCAGATACTATTCAAGGCAGTAGGGTAATTGAGACAAAAACTCAACAATACTTTTCTGGAAAGAGCTTATATTTTGTGGGAGTGGGTGGGGAACTCAGAATCCTAGTGTAAGAATCACAACTGGAAGGGGCCTCAGAGGTTAAAGACAAACAGACATCCAGGGAGTTGAAGCAATTTGCCAAGGGCCACACAAGTAGCTGGCATCACAGGTGAGATTTGAACCCAGTTACTTCAAATCGTATCAGTTCTAGAATACCACATGTTAGATAACGGAAATTTATACAAAATAAGTGCAAAGCAATGGGGGTGGGGAGCCAATGAGAACTTCTGAAAGAATCAAGAAAGAACATCATACTTGAGTTGAGCCTAGAAGGGAGTTATGGATTCCAAGAGACAGATAAGGAAGAAGAATAATCCAACCAAGAGGAGCAGCCTATACAAATAGGTAGTGGTAGGAGATTGGTTGAAGACCCCAATGGGTCATACCAAAGAAATCAGGTTGCCTTTTTGATGAAGTTTAACCCTCCTTAAATCAAACGTCATAGTTCTATGTAAAAACCAATCCTGTAAAACCAAGCACTTTGGAGGGAAAAGACAGATTCTTTTGGACTAGAGGCATGAAGGTCACTGACTTTAATTTTTGCATCACAAATGAATTCAGAGCAAACCCTTTTTTGTTTTCATTCTCAGTTCCCAGGTTCTAAAATTCTAATAAGCCAAAGCTGTGATGGCCTCATCTTATTCTTTCTTGTTGATTGTTCTTAATACAAGGTCAGACTTTGGTTCAAATGACAGACCTTCAGTTTGATCTAGCCAAAAGAAGAGGAAAACAAAACCCCAGCTGGTTGTGACCACTGATACTTGGCCTTGGTCCAACATGGTGCAGCCTGGCCAGAGGGAGACCCCAATAGGACAGCAGCCAACCTCATTTCCAGTGCTCATGCCAGGGTAGGCTGAGATCACAGACCTGCTCCAGTCTGCTTGCAGGTGCAAGGAACAGCTGAGTCGGAGGTATTTGCCAATCCTGCCTGAATCAGCTGTTAACAATGAAAATCAGCAAAAAAAGAGAGGTATCACCCCTTACGGTTTCCAAGCAGTAGCTAATAAACCAGAAAGTCCTGACCTGATGGAACTGGGAGAATCAGGGGGCTGGTAAATTCTTTAGCCAAAAGGCAATTCACACCTTTCATCCTACAAGGGAAGAGAATAAGGTGCAGTAGTAAGAATGAATGACATTTATATAGTGTTTTAAAGGTTGCAAAACACTTTTATTACGTATGTATCTCCTTGAATCCTCACACAACCCTGTGAGGCAGTAACTACAGATTTTTTTTTAATCTTGATCTATTATTTCTTTTTTACATTTAATGGAATTTTATTTTTTCCAATTACATGTAGTGATAGTTTTCAACATTTATTTTTAAAAAGATTTTGAGTTCAAAATTTTTCCTCCCATCTTCCCTTCCCCCTCCCCAAGACAGCAAACAATCTGATATGTTATATATGTACAGTCATATTAATTGTATTTCCACATTGTTGTTTGTCTTTCTTTCTTGAAGAAGACCATGACATCAGGGAGGTGATGCCATGACAAGCACATGAATTGAATTTGAGTGAGGGAGGACTGTCTAAGTCCCCAGCCTCATTTTCTCCTCCAGAGCCACATGGGTCCAGTGGCCAGATATCAATCAGGATGACTGGAGATGACCCTGGATGTGAAGCAATTAGGGTTAAGTGATTTGCCCAAGGTCTCACAAATGGAAAGTGTCAATTGTCTGAGGTTTGATTTGAACCTGGGTCCTCTTGACTCCAGGACCATTGAGCCACCTAGCTGTTCCAATTTTCCACATTAGTAGTTATGTTGTGAAAATAGAACAAAAAAAGCAAAAAGCACAAGAGGAAAAAAAAACCAAAGAAAAGTGAAAACAGTATTTTTCAGTCTGCATTCAGACTCCAGATTTCTTTGTCTGGATGTGGATAGAATTTTCCATCATGAGTCTTTTGGAATTATCTTGGAACATTGTATTTCTGAGAAAAGCTGAGTCTATCATCATCTCACATTTGTTATTATGTGCAATATTCTCCTGGTTCTGCTCATTTCACTTGTGAACAGGTTCAGACTTTTCTGAAATCATTCCCTTCATGATTTCTTAGAGAACAATAGTATTCCATTATATTCATATACCACAACTTGTTCTCCATTCTTCAGTTGATGAGTATCCCTTCAATTTCCAATTGTTTGCCACTACAAAAAAGAGCTGCGGTAAATACTTTTGAATAATGGATCATTTCCCCTTATTTAAGATCTCTTTGGGATATAGATCTAGTAGTTTGACCTTTGATTTCAAAGGGATAGGGAAACCTCCCCAAGTCTTTTTATAACCAATGAATGAAAGAATGAGAAAATAAATTAATCCGTTAAGAAACATTTATTTAGTTAATACGTATGAGTTTATGAACTATGTAGAAGCAAAAGTGGAACAGTTCTTGTCTTCATAGAGTTTGCATTCAAATCAAGGAGACAACAGGTACATAAATGAATATAAACAGAATGAACACAAACTGAATAGAGAGTAGTTTGGGGAGGGGCTGCCCTACCACCTGGGAGTAAAGCAGGAAAGGTTTTATGAAGAAGATAGTTCTTTGTCTGAGGTGAAAAAGAATGCAAGAGCTTTCAAGTCCTGGGTATTATACTTATTACTAGGATATGAATACAAAAAAGAGATCATTTTTACCTTCAAATGATGTTACATTTTAATAAGAAGAAACAAGAAATGGAAAGGGTGGTGGCCAAGGAAGGGACTTTTGGTGGTTTAAAGAAAGTGATCAGGAGGGTGAATAAAACCATAGAGTATTGGACTGACACCCTTTTCCCCAACATATGTTGGTTTTGATTTTATTACTGTTGGCAGAGCAAAAGGTGGAAAGAAGAAAGCCTGGCAGGAAGATGGTGAAAAATGATTGGGGATAGTTAGATATGTTACATTCCCTTTAATTAATATTGAGATCTAAGGGGGGGGGGGGAGGCGAAAGTAGTTGCTTCCAGAATCCTAGGCCAATGTCCTTTCCCCCATTTCTTCTCACCCACAACTCTTTGGGAGAGACCTGAGCAAAAATCTTATCTTTCAAGTTGATCAAAAGAAAGAAAGTTGTGGGGAAAAGACTGAAAAATCAGTTCAGAGAACCTAAATTAGTTGGGAAAGGATGGGGTCCTTTGGTGGGGGTGGTTTTTTTCCCCCAAGCAGATCAAGAAAAAGAAGCCTGGATTTTGAAGATTTTTGCATTCACTTGGCTTTTTCCTTGTAGTGCAATATGTAGTTTTTAAAAATAGAAGTGATGCTCTCTCCTTTGTATTAAAAGTTGAACCGCCTCACCTCACTGCAGGACCAATTCCTCCAGTACTGGTGATAGATTTGACAAAATTTTCTTCCCTCGACCCCTGCTATGACCAAAGGAAGTACATTTTCAGGATGTCAGACTAGACTAAGGAATACGGTCTTCGCCTGAACGCTAACTAAACCCAGTGGTCTGGATAGAGGTGGACCCTCTGACCTTGGGCTCATTAGTATCCCACTCTAATGACTGAGCCGTTAGCATCCTCATCTGAAGCGATTAGCCAGGACTCATGTACTCCATTAAGCTGTGCTAGCAATGTATCAGGTCACTTAGTTGTAATAATGTGTGCAAAGCACTCTCCTCTTAACAACTTCATGAGGATTGCAAAGATTATCCTTTTAGAGAAAAAGTGACCAAATGGCTATGGAGAAGAAAATGAGGCTAGTGACTTTGCACAGCCCTCCCTCCCTTAAATCCAATTGACTTTGTGTCATGGCACCACATCCTTGATGGTCCCCTTCAAGGACAAAGGATAAACAACAGCTGTGAATCAAGAGACATTAGCTAAGAAGTAGAGCCAGGGAGTTCAAATCCTGCCTTAGATATTTATTATCTTTGTGATCTTGGGCAAGTAATTTAACCTCCCTGGTCTCAGTTTCTTTTTTCTGTAAAATGTCAGGATTGGATTAGATGTCCTCTGAGATCCATAGTAGCTGAGATCCTATGATCTAAGATAAGTGACTTACTCAACATTGTGATGTTGAGTAATATAATAATTGGCATTCAGACCCAGATCCCTCTGAATTTTAGGAATCTCCAGACTCAACATTTTTCCATGGTTTCACTTGATATAAATATCTCTGAAGCCTGCAACTAAAGGGTAGTCCTGGTGGAAAAGATTGGTAGAAGTTCAATACCATAAGATCATTGTCAGTAGTCTTAAAAGGATGCATTTTATTTGCATTATTACATAGAGGAGAGCATAATGGATCAAATGATGGACAGGGAATCAGGAAGACTGGAGTTTGGATAAAATATCTTTCATTTACTAGGTCTGCCCATGAGTTATGACACTTGACCTCTGGATCTCAGATAGCTATCTAATACTCTAAGAGAAGTAACTTAGTGGAACATTGACTGGAGTCATGGGGGTCCAGGTTTGAATTCTGTCACTGAAATTCTCCATGTGAGGGTTTTTTTAACTTGAGTCTCAGTTTCCTTTTCCATAAAATGTAAAAATTGGATTAGATGATCTTTAAGGTTCCTTCTAGTCTAGATATTTTTCAAGTTATAAACCAACTTTGTTTTACATAAGGATAAGAATTCCCCCCACAATAAAAATCATAAGTGCTGAATATAATATATAATTACACATGATATACATAATTAGATCTCCATGTACACATGTGTACATGTACATACATGATTTATTTTGTGTGAATTTATCAAATACACAAATTCATGCTGTAAGTGTAAATACCACTGATCAGTCAGTTGAGAAATATTTATTAGTCACAGACAATGTACAAAGAACTTCCCTAAGAGCTGGTGATAGGAAAAAAAAGGCAAAAAACCCCAGTATAATGAGGGAGCCAACATGCAAACAACCTTGTACAAAGATGATATGATGTGTGTATATGTGTAATGAATTGGATATTGAGAGGAAAAGTACTAGAATTAAAGGAAATTTAGAGAGGATTCTTGTAGAAAATGAGATTTTTGCTGGGACTTGAAGGGAAATAATTTAGGAGGTAGAAATAAAGTCAGAGAATTCTAAGCATTTGGGGCAGCAAGTTAAGCTGCCTGGAGTCTGGAGATAGATAGATTGTCTTGTGTGAGGAACATGGGGGGTGCAGCAAGTGAGAGAACAGACACCTGGTGAATACATGAATCTCACACCAGGTGCATGGACTCAACCCTTAGCAATCAGAGGGGAGGCTCAGCTCTACCTCACTTCCTGCCCCCTCAACTCAGGTCTCTGGTGTGGTATGTAAGGTATAAAAAGATTGGAAAGATGGCAGTAGAGTCAGGTGATGAAAGGCTTTGAATGCCACTGGGCACAGGTGACCATCCTGGCCAATGTGTCTATTTCCCTATGGGTTTATACTTTCCTGTTCCCTTATAAAGCAAATGGTGGAATAGTAAAAGCCTTTTTCTCCTGCTTTGAACATTAGAACAAAAAGTAATCTAAGGTTACCTACAGAGTTTAGATGTTCTTTATTCCCTTTAATAAGACTGTCCAAGAAAAGTGAATTTGTCACTTTGGAAATTGTCTAATGTTGCTTTTGCCTTCAGGCAAAGGAAAGGGTGAGTTGTCTGTTCTATCAGCCATTAATGCTTCAATTGTTGACACTGTACCTTTGTGTGAGTGTTTGGGCAAGGCTCATAAACCTTCACAAGTTCATTATTCACCAATTAACTTCAAATGGATCTCACTGTCTGGTCCTGGAATGCTGAGGACTCTGTGTCACTCTTTATTGAGGGAGATTCCTTTTCATGCTGTGAAGAGGAGCCTCGGTGGTGGCTAGTGGAGAGGGTCACCTCCAGCCCAGATTATTACTTCATTATTGGGGCATGCTGATAGTGAAGCCATGCCTCAAGAACTCAAAGGATTGTTCAATGACTTATCTCATTGGCTAGTAGATCTTATAGGGCATCTCCCTGCACATCTGTAAGCATGTGCTTATTTCTCAGGATCATTCTAAGAATCTTGGGGAATTGAGGTAATTATTCAAGGCTTCTCACCTTAGAGTTCTTCCTGATTCAGGGCTGTGTGTGTGTGTGTGTGTGTGTGTGTGTGTGTGTGTGAGAGAGAGAGAGAGAGAGAGAGAGAGAGAGAGAGAGAGAGAGAGAGGAGAGAGAGGAGGAACATAATGGCAGGTCAAAAATAGGCAGTTTTATTTAGTGCTCTCCTCCCTCCCCCCCGCCCCCCCACTATTCCCAGTTCTCAAAGCAAGGTATTTTTTTGAGAAAGGACTATCCTATCTCCTTCTTCACTTGATATCAATAGTAGCTGCAGCCTAATTTCATAATTGTTAAAACAAAAGATGGTATATCATGCCTTTGAAAGTCAGTCACAGAAAGGTGGCAGGCAATGAGTACACAAGTCAACTGGTCAGATATGACCAATGTGTTGATTAGTAGCTTTAATTTACTTTGTTATAAAGAATAGTTTTATTGGAGGAGTTTCTCATCTTTGGGAAGCAATAGAGAGGCAAACAAGAGCACAATCTATAAAATATTTTTAAAAAATTAAATTTAAAAATATGGGAAGAATGCCTTTAAGTCTTGAATTCCTTGGGGATGGGCCCTGATTTTTCTTAGCCTACTTCTTTAGCTTCTTCTGAGGTCATTCCAGGTGGGCAGTCTTTAGCTTGCCCAGAACAAAGAGCTGCTATAGAAAAATGACATTATCTTATATCCCCAGGGTCTTTGACTCAGAACTAACTGGTTTGAAAAATAGAAAAATCTCAGAGTTGCTTTTGGTATCTTGATCCCAGGTGTCATCTAACAGTAAGCTAAATTGTTAACTTTGAAAGGAATGGAAGGTTTTATATGAGTGACCTGCAGACAGTATTGTAGGTAATGCCACTTAAAAAAATTAAAGTCATAAGACCCTGGAAAAGAGGTGGCATGACAGTCATATTTAAAGCAGCTAAAAATGTCAGTCCTGGACACAAAGCTGATGCTTAATAAATGTTTATTGATTGACAGATTCAGCAGAATTGAAAGGGACCTCAGAGGCTTTATAGGTGAAACCCCCCAGAAGATGAAAGTCTTCCACAAAATCCTTACCTGGTCATCCATCTCTGCTTGAAGGCTTCCAGTGAGGGGTTTACCTTTGACCTCTCAAGGCAGCCCATTCCACTTTCAGTACTCTAATTGTTCAAAGGTTTTCCTTGTAGCTAGCTGGGTAGAAATCTTCCTTTCTGTTATCTCTTCTTGCTTTTAGTTTTGCTCCTTGGGAATAAGCAGAGCAAATCTAACCTTTCTCTTGCCTATTTGCCAGACAGCACGGGTCCCTTACAATTTTAGGTCCATTTTTAAGGGAATGACAGTTGATTCTCCAGGAAATTGCCTCTCTTGGCTCTTTGTGACTTTACCTAGGTCTAGATATTCCATTTAATGATAACAGAAACCCAGTTGTTTCTACTTTAGATCTCCCATTAGATTTTGAGCTCCTTGAGGACAGAGACTGTTTTTCCCCTTTTTATGTGTCCCCAGCACTTTGAAAATATCTGGCACATAGTAGGTTTATTAAGTAAGGGAGAGACATGGTAATAAACACCAACAGAGAATCACTTTTTTTTAAAGCATTTAATTGGAATAGAAATGGAAGCATAAAGCAATGGAAACACTTTTAGTAATGATTCCTCAAATGAGCTAATCATCCCATTCCCCTCTTTCTCAGAGTAAGTTAGGAAAGAAAAGAAGGAATTTCTTCTACAAATTGGCAAAGTAATTTGCATCTTAATGTACTCTGGTCTAGATCCCAAATATATACTCTACGAGTTTTCACTTTGGGGTGTGATTGCTGGGATTACAAATAGTAATGAGTTAATATCTCAGTGTTTGTCAGCCCTTACCTGACATTCATGAAACTCCATCATTTTTTTCTGAAGGCTTTATGGTATAAAAATATCCATGATTTTACTGCTTCACATATGTCTAGGTATCAGCCTGCATATTTTGCCCACTAGGACTTGGTCCCTTTTCATGACTTACTATTGTCTCAATGGTATGACTGCAATTGCTCTTATTCCTTCCTTATAGTCTTGCCAAGATAACATTTTATGTGATATATGACAAAAAGAACTTCTGCATCCTTTTCTCCCCTAAAATTAGATCCAAATTTGGAGGCTTAGGTCCTCATGATAACTGTATTCCTAATTAGACACTGAGAAATGTATGCTTGACCTTGTTCAACTCATTGCAAATCTTTCATATGGTTGTCTTTCAATGAGTTCAATACATATTTTGTTGCCTGAGGATCTCTAAATTAATATGGGTAAGTCTGTTCTAGTCAGAAAATTCTTCATCTATATCCTTAAGATTAATCACAATTCTTATTGAATTATCAAAATCATGTTGTCTCTTGGCCACAGAAAATGAATAAATCCCCTGCCTTCTAATATGAGTAGCGCTCTTAGGAAAATGTATGGAAGAGATCACTTTTCACCAAGATGGTAGAAGAGATTTTTGTAAAAGTCAGGCATAGATATGAGTGGACCCAGTGAGATCCTTCCCAACAGAGACATTCTGACCATATAAACCTTTCACTTAATTTGTAGTCCCTGAAGATGAGCATAAATTCATTTTATTTCCATTCTTAGATGATGTAATAGTTTATATACAAGTTAGGTGACACTGCACACTCATATCTAAGTTTATGGGCCATACCATATGCCATTAGATGATTTTATAAGACTTTTTCCTGTTGAGCTACTGCAAGGTGAATCTTTTAATGCTTATCAGTCTTATTCCTTTATAAAAAAGGTGCCAAAAATAATATTTGTAATCATAGCAGCCACCACCCAAAAGTGGAGAGAAAAATATGGCAGATGGTATCATCAACATTATATTGAAGAAAATAATTCATAATAATGAAAGATATGGCAATAAAGTCCTGGCATACATATGGGTGGCAAGAAAGATTTATTCTTGGTGCGTTGGTGGTTCATCATAAATAATGTAACAACTTGTTTTTAAAACTTCTTAATGAGGAAGAATCAGTTGAATTGGTGGATGAGTCACAACCAAGGCTGTGGTTTTCAGTAGATGAGTTATCATTGTCGATAAAATGTATTGAGAGCCCACTATAAATGTTACTCTTCTAATGAGGGCATTGGTGCCAAAAGGAGCAAGTTCACTTTTGCTATGCTTCTCATTTATGAGGCATTCACCTTGAAAATGATTGATCACAAAGGAGATGTGAGAGAAATTATGTATCAATCACAGTGAATCTATCCCTACTACTCAAAGAAAAACAAAGACGTGGGCAATAGTATCATAGTTATTACAAAAAATAGAATAAGGCAGTAAAACTGATATAAATACAATATAAACAGATATAAAAGCAGCATAAATACCTACAAAATTCCTATGGGTGTCAAGTTTGAATACCAGCATCATGACACTGATAGGTCTTGTTAGTGCTGGCTGAAAATTACCAGTGATTAATTGAGAAAGTAGAGTTGGTTATTTTTGAATAATCCAATTTGAGGAAAAATGGATCAGTACTTCCTTTCATCTTATGTTTCAGTTCTCCCATATAATGAAATAAGTAACACAATAAAAGAGCACTGATGTGTGGAGTACTGACTGTTACAAATGCCTTTAGAGAAACAGGTAAGAATAAGATGAGTGAGAATGGGCAGATTTTCTGTCTGTTCATATAAGATGAGCAGGCCTGTTTGTCAACTATTCTTGAAGATCTAGTTAGAGAGCAAGATTGCTCTGGAACATTAGGGAGTTTATTGTAACATTTAAGCTATGTTGTTTATTCATAATTTAATAGACTTATTTTTTAAGACCAGTCCTACTATGGTTGGTTAATTCCTCCCTACATATATAATTCTCTTGGTTGGCACTAGCTGACAATAGTGATTGAGTGGCAGGGTAGGTAGTGGTTATCCTGAGTTCAAATCCAGCCTCAGACTCTTAAGCATTACCTGTGTGGCCTTGGGCAAGACACTTAACCCCATTGCCTTGCAAAAACCTTAAAAAAAGGATATAGGATAGATAAAAAGCCCGGACTTTTATAGTAGTGGTCTCAATAGGTTTATTTGATCCAGTTTCTTCCCTCTACAGTACATCCTCCATTGATGTTACCAAAGTGTCATGGCATCTTTCTCATGACATTTCAGAGATTGTCTATTACTTTTAGAATAAAGTAAAAACTCCTCTTTGTGCATTTAAAACTCCTTGCAATCTGCATACAGTCTATTAGTAAAAGGTTAGAAGGTAGTTCATGACCTAAGTATTAAAGGAAATTAGAAATTCCAAGAGTAGAAGTGAGGAGGAAGTGAATTTCAGGCAGGATAAACAGAAAAGGTGCAGAGATTAGAGAGGGAGTATTGTTTGTTTAGAAAAGCAAATAGGTCAGTACAACTAGTGGCAAAGTATATAGCTAGGAACTATGTGTAAAAAGGATGAGAAAGAGAAGTAGAAAGAAGATTGCATAGAGTTTTAAATGCCAGACAGAGGGATTTATGTTTAGTTGTCTAATGGGGATGACAAGGTTGGACTTTTGCTTTAGGAAAATTATTTTTCTTTTTATTGGGGTATGGATAATGGTTTTTATTGAAACATGGATTCCAAATAGGAGACTATTCAAAGGTTCTAGTCAAGAGGTAAATTTAGAAGAGCTACGCTAAAGAGATATCTGTGTGAGGAGTGATGAAGTATCATATGAGCAAGATGGAGAGTTTAAAACAAAAATGATTTGATAATTGATTAATATTTTGGATGAGGGAGATTGAGAAGTCTCAAATGACACTGAGACTATCAATATTGGTGCTTCTAAGGAATGTAGCATCTTTAACAATAATAGAAAAGTTTGGAAGAGAAGTGAGTTTGGATATGAGGCTGTTTTGAACTTGCTGAGTTTAGGATGATTATGGGACATCAATTTTGAAATTTCTAGTAGACAATTGAATATGCTACTTTCTCTCAGAAGAGAGAATAGGACTGGATAGGTAGATCTGGGAGTCATCTGTGTAGGTAGAAATGGTCATTGAAGTCATGGCAGCTGATGACTCGGACAAGCAAGAGAATGTTTTGTTCAGAAACCCAGATGATCTCCCCTCCCAGATTGATTTTTTTGACTAAGTAAAAAACAAAAGCCATTTTTGCTTCATTTCTTGCCTAGCCTTAATCACTGAATAGGTGTTGCTTCCAACAAACTGAGACCTGGGGGGGGGGGAACTTAAATTAAAACTTAAATTAAACTTAAATTAAACTTAAAACTCTCCCATTGCATCCAGGGCCATCTCCAGTCATCCTGATCCATCCTGATCCATATCTTGCCCAGATGGCTCAGGAAGAGAGAGTGAGACTGGTGACTTTGCACAGTCCTGCCTCATTTTCAATCCTGTTGACTTGCAAGTAAGGACATCATTTTCCTCATGTCATTGGTCTTCTTTGAGACTGAAGGATGAACAACAACAAACAAGGAATTCTTGGTAACCGATGAACTCATAGAGTAAGAGAATGTAGAAAGAAAAGAGAAGATGACTCAGGGCAAAGCCTTGTAGTTACTCACAGTTTGTGAGCATGACATGGATGATGAAAGAGTGAAGGATGCTGAAATGGGATGAGAGAGGTAGAAGGACAACTTGGAGAAAGTAGTGTTATGAAAACCCAGATAGGAGGGAGGGAGGAAGGGAGAGAGAGAGACAGAGACAGAGAGAGACAGAGAGAGAGAGAGAGAAGAGAATGAAAGAGAGAGAAAGAGAGAGAGAAAGAAAGGGAGAGAGAGAGAAAGGGAGAGAGAGACAGAGAGAGAGAGAGAGACAGAGAGAGAGAGAGAGAGAGAGAGAGAGAGAGAGAGAGAGAGAGAGACAGAGAGAGAGAGAGAGAGAGAGAGAGAGAGAATAGCTTGAAGGAGAGGATGGACAACAGTTTTAAATGCTACACAGAAGTTAAGAAGGACAAAGATTAAGAGGGGGAATCTATTAAATATGTCAGTATTATCACCAATAACTTTAAAGAGAGTAATATCATTTGAATGATAAAATCAAAAGTATATAGAAGAGCATATAGAAGCTTTAAATAGATTTTTTTCAAGGAATTTGATGGAGAAAGGGGAGGGAAAATGATCTCAGATCATAGGTAGTAGGGATGTGGGATCTAAAGAGTATTTTTAAAAAGGAAAATAAGATTCTTGAGGACAGGAACTATCTTGCTTTTGAATTGTATTTCCACTGTGTAGCATTGGAACTGTCATATGGAAAGTAATAAGTAAAGGCTGGTTGTTGATGTGTGGAAAGCACATGATGCAGTTTTTCTTTTTATCTTTATTAGTTGAATAGATGAATTAATTAGTCACTGAGAAATGTGGCTGCAGCATGGATAGAGAACTACTCTCAAAGCCAAGAGGATCTGGACTCAGGGCAAATCACCCACCTTCAGCTTTCTAAGATGAGACATTTTAGAGAAGATGCCAACCTGCCCTGATAAAGAGGTTCCTCACCTCAAATCTTCCAATACAAAGAAAACCATAGGTCTAAATTCTTATGTCCATAATCAATGCAAAGCAGGGAGCTATCCTATAGAACAAGATTTAAAAGTAATGAACCAAAAGTTTATAGATTTTGAGCTTGAAGGGATCACAAACATTATCAAGTCAGATCCCCAGTTTTGCAAAAAGAGAAAACTTGTCCAAAACCACACAGCTAGTAAATGGTAAAGGTCAAACTTGAATTCAGGTTCTCTTACTGTAAATCTAGTACCTTTTCTTAAACATTATTTTCTTCCACGTATTCTGCAACTCATCCATACTGACCTAGTTACCTCTTCCACTACATAACTTGCTAATAATAAAAACCTCATTTTCTCTAACAAATTGTGCTTAGAGATCATCTAATCCCAAATCTACCTGAACCATGCATCACTCTCAGGAATGAGTGATCATTTAGTTTCCACTTGATGACCTTCAGTAGCAGGTGATATATGAGGCAATCATTCCATTTCTGGCAAAGTAGATAGAAAGTTGGCATCAAAACCAAGAAGACCTGGATTGAAGTCTCACTTCTGACACTTTTAGGTTCTCTGACCCCCTGGACAAGTAGGTCACTTGATCTCTTAGAGGTTCTTCAGTACTAGGAAGTTCCTCCCTGGAGGAAAATCTTAAGAGTAATCCTTTTCTAGCATCTCATCTTCAAGGTATTTTGCTAATGGATTTATGTTGATATTGTTCCAGAAAATTCCAATGGAATTTCACATATCTCAGCAGTACCAAATAAAGGTTTAACAAATTTCTTGATACACAGACTCTCACCTTGACCTCTTTTCTTTCAGGTTTGTATCTGATCTACTTTCTTGAACTTGCTGAAATGTCAGTAGTCAATTTTCCTTTTAATATCTTTATCTGAATTTGACAATCATTCACTCTCATTTTTGAATCTGCTAATAAAATTCTGTAGGAACACTCTTCAAGAAACTTCAACAAAATAAGCAAACCAAATAAACTCCTATTATAATGTTTTTTCTTTAAAATTGGGGTTTTTTAAAGTAAATCATGAATTTAGTAGTTGAATTCAAATTGTAACAGAGGGGTTTGTAATTCTAGCAAGAGCAAACTGCTTCAGGAATTTGGAGAACCACCCATCTTGATTTCAATGATAGCCAAATTGCATTGGAGCTAAAGGTATTGCTATGATAGTATTTCACCTCTAATATATATTGTAAGGTCAGCATCCATCTGCTGTTTTACAGCAGGGATTTTGACAAAGCCTTTCATTTGTTTTCCCTGAAGAGAGAAACATCTTTTAGGACTGATAGGACAATAACTTTGGTCATTCTCATGAGATTTTCTATGTTGAGAAATATTGCTGTGGTGTTGTTATAATTTTTTTATCCAAGGAGTAACTTGGACCCTTCAACAGCTTCAAGTTATATTTTGACAATACTTTGTTTTGTCTTGGGGATTTGCCTCAAATTTGCCCCTTTGAATATGTTCTTCATTAGTGGTTCTAGTGACTTATATTTTGATAGTATTTTTGTTTGGGAGTTTGGTTCAAATTGTACACTTTGAATATAGACATCATTTGTAGTTTTGATGACTTATATTTTGGCAATACTTTTGTTTTGGAAGTTTGCCTCAAATTGTGCCAATCATTTGTAGTTCTGATATAAACCATCCTTATTCCTCCATTTTTTCCTGACTCTCTAAATTGGGTGTTTACTCGCTTTGTCTCTTGGGTATGATTACATACTCTTGGGTATGATACTTTGTGATCAAATCTGGCTGGCATGGAAACCTTTTCCAGGTATTTGAACATCTGTAGAAAGAGGCATAAACCACCAAGGCAAGCTCCTGCACATGGTAGAATATCTCTAAAGTATTGATTGACATGCAGATGTTGCAACTTTGAGTGATTGTCTAAGAAGCAGCACAGAGGCCTGGAAGTTTTGAAGGCCTATGAAAATAGTATCTGAAGTCCAATTTGAATTCAGCTCTTCTTTACTTGAAATCAAATGCACTAGTGACTATATCTCATAGACTATAAAGGATGGAATGGGTAGGCTCTCTCAAATTATATTCTTCTATAGGTTATGATCCTTATGCTCATATAACTGACTGATACTACACAGAACATGAGATCTCAATCTTTAAAAACCCCTAACAAAAATAAGCAAACCAAATAAACTCCAATGATAATGTTTTTTCTTTAAAATTTTGTGTTTTTAAAGTAAATCATGAATTTTGTAGGTGAATTCAAGTTATAACATAGTAGTTGGTAATTCTAGCAAGAGCTTATCAATTGCTGAGTGATAAAATTTAAAAAAAGAAGTTATTAGTCATCTATTATGTGTCAGCATCATGATAAGTCTTGGGGCTATAAATGTAAAAGAGAGAGTAGAATACCGTCTTAAAGACTCTTTTCTGACAACATTTCTTTTGTGCATATGACAAAATCCTAAAAGACACTTTATAAGTATACAGATAATTTTTCCAGGACCTTTTAAATGTTGATATCAGGCAATGCATTAAGCAAGGAGTCTGGATCTCCAAATGTATTTGCCAATGGCTTGGAGAATGTACCTATTTTCACATTTCTGTGAACAACCTTGCAGACATCCTTAGATCTTCATTCTCCTTCACTAACCCCTCCATTCCCTCATGCCCAATGGGTTTCAAAGTCTCATTAGTTCCACCTCTTTAACATCTCTTACATCTTATCTATATCTCTTTTGCCCATTGTTGTTTGCATGTTGTCTTCCCTGTTAGATTTTGTGTTCCTTGGAAACAGGGACTTGTTTTTAGCATGTGCTTAATAAAATAATGACTGAATCATTATCTTCTTTGGCCTCCTCACCTCTTGCCAGGAGTATTGCAGCTCCTTACTGATTTCTTTGATGCAAATCTTTTTCTTCTTTAAACTACTCCAATATTATTTTCTTAAAGTACAGATCTGCCCCTTTCCTTCTTCCACTTTAAATCCTTTGGTAGCTCCTTTTTACTTCTAAACCAAACCACAATCTCCTCTGTTTGGTATTAAAAGTTTATAATCTGACTCCAGCCTCTCTTTTCCAGATTTACTGCAAATTTCTCCTCTTCCTGTCCTACGCATTCCTGCCAAATTGGCCAAAGTACTCTTCTTCATATGCAACATTCAATCTCCTCTCTCTGTGCATTTACACAGGCAATCTTCCATGGCTGGAAGGCATTCTTTTCTCATCTTGCTCTTAGAATCTCTCGCTTCCTTCCAAACTCAACTGGAGTCCTGTCTCCTATATAAGGTCTTTCTTAACAAAACTCTCTTCCTTATCCCAGGTCATTGTACTCCTCACCAAATTACTTTCTATTTACATTGTATATATCTTATATTTATTTATCTATGTATGTTCTATTTCCCACAATCCTCTCAATGTAAGGGATTAGTTTCCTTATAAAGTCTTTGTATCCTATCAGATCCTATATCTACTTAGCAGTGTGATTGGCACATAGTATACACTTAAGAAAGCATGTTTGTTGATTGATGCTTAGAACAGAGTCCAACCTAAAGAAGATACCCTATAGCTAATGAAATTCTTCAGATACTCTTGGTTTTTTTTTTTTTTTTTTAGGTTTTTTGCAAGGCAACAGGGTTAAGTGACTCGCCCAAGGCCACATAGCTAGGTGATTATTAAGTGTCTGAGGTCGGATCTGAACTCAGGTCCTCCTGACTCCAGGGCTGGTGCTGTATCCACTGCGCCACCTAGCTGACCCCAGATACTCCTGTTTTGGAGTGAAATTGGGTACTTATTTTATCAGACTTATAACCCTGCTGACCCTTCCTAATGAGATCAATAATCACTCAGAAGATTTAGACTTGACTATTCATATAGAGAAAACAAGTGGATGGAGAAGGTTGATTATCCAGACTATGATATGGAGTTTCATCAACAACCTCTAGAACTGCTAGCTCAGCATATATATTTTCGATAGATATTGTGAATAGACATTGAACTAATTTCATAATGGAATAGGAGGAAAAAAGTGATAGGATTTCCTTTGGGAATCTGTACAGTGCTTTTAAAAACATTTTTCTTGCTTCTGTTTTCAAAGTTTTAGAAACCAGTTCAATTTAAAGATAAAACAAAGTTTTACAGGTGGTAAATAAATCACAATTAATATTTTTATGATGCTTTAAATGTTGCAAAGAACTTTACATTAAGATGTTCCAAAAGTCTTAGGTTTAATCAACCAAACCAAAACCTATACTAAGACTTTTGGGACATCCTGTACATTATTTCATCTGATCCTTACAACAGCCTCCTGAAGTAAGTGTTATTATTATCCCCATTTTTTAGGTAAGAAAACTGAGGCTGAGAGGGTTAAGTGTCCTGACCAGGATCGTACGATCAATGACAAAGGTAGGATTTAAATTCATGTCTTCTTGACTCTAACTATACTATCCACTATACTATCTTGCTACTAACATTAAAGGATTATGCTGCTATGTGATATCATGCATTTAATGATTGCCATTAGTTTCCACAAAGTAAAGGCCCATCTTTTTAATGACAAGTATCCTTCTATTAACATTATATGACTTTGGGGGCAGCAAGGTGGCGCAGTGGGTAGAGCACTGGCCCTGGCATCAGGAGAAACTGAGTTCAAATTTGACCTCAGACACTTAATAATTACGTAGCTGTTGTGACCTTGGGCAAGTCACTTAACCTATTGCCTTGCAAAAACAAAAAAAATTATGAGTTTGAGTCATGGTCATAATAATAATTTATTATATTTGTGTAATAACTATCATATATAATAATAATAATAATAATAGTTATATACATATAATATGTGTCAGATACTGTGCTAAATACTTAGCAATTATTATATTATTTGATCCTTAAGGCAATTTTGGAAGTTGGGTGCTATTATTATCATCCCTATTTTGCAAATGAGAAAACAGAGGCAAGCAGGTGAAGTGACTTGCCCAGGGTCACACAGGTAGTAAATATCTGAGACCAGATTTGAACTTAGTTCTTCTTGACTCTAGACTCTTCCCCATACTTTATCCACTGTGTCATCACACCTGCTTCTAAGAAGAATTATAGTTGTGGATACTGACAGGGTGCTGAAGAGAGGTGCTTGAGCAGGAAGAGATATATCATCAATGGAAAAATCACACATTAGAAGTGACGTAAAGGATATCCCCAGTGTGATGCATGTCCAAAAGAGGAGGGGGATGAGGTGGACTGTAATGTCATCCTATGATTTAGGCATCATATTTTCCCAGTAAGAGAGGTGCTCACTGAGCCAAGCTCCAATTCAGTGAATTCTGACATTCCCTCCTGTTACTCTTTCTGAGTATTCCTTGGCTGAAGTTCAATGGAAATATATCCCTCTGTCTAATCAGGTCAAGGCAGCCAACAGTTTAGGTCACATTATCCTCTCCTTTCTAGTCATTTTCCACTTCAGCTTTTTACGAGGACACACTGAGTATTTGGAGAGGTTTCTCTCCTTCAGCCAGATGTCAAGGGACAAGGCAGGGAATACAGAAAGGGCCTCAGACTTGCTGCCTATGAAAGATGTGAAAGTGATGCTTGTGCTATTGTGAGCTGGGTTACCTGGTCTGGAAAGTTGAGAATTAGGGAGTGGGGTGTCCAGGTGGATCTGTGGTCTCTCCAAGTTGTGTAGGTAGAAGACTTAGAGTCTGCAAGTATGACTTTGAAAGGGGCCTCAGAGGATTTTTATTCTATGTAATACATGAAATAGAATCCCATCTATAATATAATTGACAGAGTTGATCCAATCTTTGTTTGAAAATCTCCAATGAAAGGGAAGGTTGTCTAATCCACCTTTGCATACTTC
Source organism: Macrotis lagotis (assembly GCF_037893015.1). Lineage (NCBI taxonomy): Eukaryota > Metazoa > Chordata > Mammalia > Peramelemorphia > Peramelidae > Macrotis > Macrotis lagotis. The sequence continues at coordinate 150,744,888 of NC_133665.1, forward strand.
TATTTGTTAGGCAATTTTCCCTTCTTCAAGCTAAATCTGTGTTTTTGCAAACACTGGAATAGGAGGAAATAAGTATAGGATTCCCTTTGGGAATCTGTACAGTGCTTTTTAAAATAGTTGTACCATTTGCAGTTTTTGGAGTGAGATCTGATCTAATATTTTCCTTTGTTCTCAAAGAAGACCATGATATTTGGGAGGTGAAGCCATGGCAAATAAGTGAATTGGATTTATGTGAGGGAGTGCTTTGCTAAATCACCAGCCTCACTTTCTCCTTAGACCCATCTGAGACCAGTGGTCAGATTAGAATCAGGATGACTGGAGATAGCCCTGGATGTGAGGCAGTCAGGGTTGAATGATTTGCCCAAGGTCACACAACTAGTATATGTCAAGTATCTTTGGCTAGATTTGAACTTCTGGCTGGTACTCTCTCCACTGTACCACTTAGCTGTCTTAGGTAGGGTGAAAGGAGGTCTCAGAACTTGGATTTTCCTATTCTATTCAGCAAGGGAAGTTCTTTGATTACTTCAGGATCTCCTGAAGGAGCCATGTTATACCTATTCAAGGCCATCAGCAATAGTCCTGTTTCCTATCAATCAGGCAATGGGGCAGAATGATTATGGTAAAGGCAAGTGAAAAAGATGCCTTCCATTGCACTTCCCTCATAATAACCATAATTTTTTTTTTTAGGTTCTTGCAAGGCAAATGGGGTTAAGTGGCTTGCCCAAGGCCACACAGCTAGGTAATTGTTAAGTGTCTGAGGCCGGATTTGAACCCAGGTACTCCTGACTCCAGGGCCAGAGCTTTATCCACTATGCCACCTAGCTGCCCCTATAATAACCATAATTGTGTGAATCACATTGCCAATCACTTGATTGGTTGGTGTGATCCTCTTCAATACTGAAGAATGACCATTATTAGTATGAACTCCAGGAAGCCTTGCTAGGCAAAATAATGATCTATTCTACTATTCCAATATATGAGGCAATCAATCAGCAATCATTTATTAAGTACCTACTGTGTTCCAAGTACTATGCTATCTAGGTAGCCTGCCATAGTAGAGAGACAAAAGCAGAACAGTTGGATTCAAGTTTCATCCTCTGATAGATACTAACTCTATGGCCATTGGTAAATTAATGAACTTCTCAATGCCCCAGATCATTCTTTAAGACTCTAATAGATGACTGCCTTATCCATGTAAAGAAAATTTACATATCAGGAGTTCCTTATGCTGATGTTATCACATGTATTGATTCTTCCTTCTCTCCCCAAAGAAATTAAGACATAACTAAAGCAAGTTGGAACATTTCTATTTTAAGTCTCCAGGAATGACAGTTCCACCTTGGTCCACCTGTTTCTTTTTCTCTACCTCCTCCTAGTTAAGACAGGATCAAATTCCTGGGCAAATGTCATTGAGTGATCAGAGCACTGCCACTTTTTCCCACATCTAATAAGAGAAGTAGGTTGGCAGCAGTTGCTGGTGAGTGAGTGAGTGAGTGAGTGAAGTCTCTTCTTTACCAGAATATCAAAATTGCTAGCAACTAAGACATGCATGGCATTTTTCAAAAATCACTCAGTGATTTTTCAGTCTTGTAACTTTGCACTGTGAAAACCAAGATCGTCTAACATGATTCTTGAATTATCTCTGAATAGGAACAACACTCCTGTAGTGTCTATTTATTGTGCTATGTTGTATTTATTGGCTAAGATTTAGTGAACTATGAGGTTTAAAATGCAGTGGTGTGTTAAATAAACTATCCTGTTTAGGGTGAAGCTCCTGAGTGTCTTGTTTCCTAGCATGCCGATTAGAGTCTGTTGGAGATCATAATGCGTGTGCAGAAGACTTTGCTTTGAAATTATAAACTGACTTCCTGGGAGCCCCTTGTAGTGAATTTCTGTGTCTTCTTGTTCAGGTTGGGAAAACTTTTTTCCTCCCAGAATAGCACAAGACTGATAAATATCATCTTCTCTAACAATAGCCAAGCAAATAGAAGGGAGAACAATACATGAGGAAGTAGGTTTGGAATATTATTTAGTGTGAGCCCACCATTTTCCCAAAGAGAGAAATGTTTAATTCTCTGAGCATTAAGAACAATAAAATTTTTTGATCTTTATTTCTATTCTTGACACATTTCCAAGCAAAGAAAAATGGGAGGTGAAAAATATCCTTTTTTTGAGAGAATCAAATCACAAAAAAATGAAGACCATAAACCAATGAGAGAATATGACTCAATGATCTCCAAGGTCCCTTCCAACTCTGTATTTATAATTCTATGATTCTGACAAGAGATATTTTATTCTCACAACAGTATCCATTTCATTCTCCTTATTTTACTGTTGAGGGAATCAAGGTCTGAGAGGTTGGATAAATGCTTGAGAATCAGGTTCTTTGTGTATGGCACTCTGAAAAAAATGCAAGATGCTTAGATCACTAGTCCTTAAGAACAAGGAACACAATAATTTATTCAGTAGATACCCAAAGTCAAGTGCACTGACAGATGCCAGTAATAGTAAGTAGGGGACCAGTCAGCCTTAGAGTTAAGACCTAGTTTTATATCCTACACTTGACATTAGATGAGTCACCGTGAGTTGAGTCTCTTAACATCTCAGGGTTCCAGAAAAGTCTCTAGAACTCTAATCGTTGGAACAGATTTCAGAACTGGAAGGGACCTTAGAGGTCATCGAGTTGGGAAAAAGTCCCTCAAAATGAGGAAGGGTCCTTCCTGAACTTTTGAGAATAAATGTGTTAACCTTGCCAGAATTTGTAATAATTAAGAACAAACATTACCAGAGGCCTTAAGAAAGAGCAAAACAGAATTAGGTTAACAAGCACATTTATTGGTATTTCTCTAAGTCTAGTTTTACTTAGCAGGCATGGGGAAGTTTAACTGGAGAGTCAGACTCCCCAGAATGAAGGCTTACTGTCAGTTTTAAATAACCTTTATCATTAGATGTGATCTGAAACTTCACCTCTGCCTTATCCAATCAAAGAAGCATGGGACCAGGACAAGGCAGGAAAGAGGTGGCAAGGGGAGGAAAGGTAAAACTCAGAAAGATGAGTGAAGGGAAACAGCATGGGACAGGAGAACTGACATCAGACATTCTAGTCAAAGTAGTGTCTTATGCTAACAGACTTTCAAAAGCAAAGGAGATATCTTTAGGGGCTCTAGATAGGATTAAAAAGCAAGCCTTTGCTCTGTCTACAATTAAGAGAGTTCTCTCTAAGCATTCCTTTCAGTTGCTAAATTGATCTGATTACCAGGAGGCTTTCTTTAATATCTAAGGGAAAATTTGACCTCATTCATCAAAAAATTATTTACTAACTCTGGATTTTTAAAGACTCAGCAAAATAATTTTTAGAAGGGCAAAACTCACTGTTGACAGACTCATTTTATAGACAAGGATACTGAAGTTTAGGGAGGACCACAACTTGCCTAGGGTCACAAAGCTATTGAATATTTGAGGTAGGATTTGAACCCAGGTCACCCTAATTCTGAGATAGGACTGGAAAAGAATTCCAAGGCTATCCAATTTTCATTTGATTGTTGAGGAAATTGTAAAGGTAAAGTGATGTGTAAATTTACAAGTAGAGGAGAGCCTGAATTACATTGTGGAGAGTTTCTACTTGGAATTCCTCACATTGAGGTAATCATAAGTCCAGATCACTTACTCCCCCCAAAACAAAATAAACACTATAAAATTTACAGTATTCAAGTCACAAATTTTGTCTTTTTAAGGGGAAAGAAAGATGGTAGAAAAATGGAGAAGAAAGGTACAAAGGAAAACTCATTAGTTTTGAATTGGATACTGACTGGGGAAAAATTGGTTTATACACCATGGGAAACTCTGGAGTTAGTAGAGTTTTTTTTTTTTTAGTACCAGTTTATGAATTAACTACTGTTTAAAACTTTTCAACCAAAGTTTTACTTTTAACTATAAAATCTTGTTGGAATGAAGTAACCAAAGCTACTACCTAAGGGCTAGAGATTAGAGAGAAATTATTATCTGCTTGGGCAGTCATTACTTATGCCTCAGGAGGCAGTCAAAGAAATCTAAAGGAATAAAACTACAGGATTCCAGATAAAGGCTCAACCAGCAGGTTAAACTCATTGTTCTTCTTCCTGACTGTCATTTGATTCCCAGAGTTCTTAACTGAACTGTCCCTTGATCCCATTTGGCATTCATACTTCACAGTTCCCCGAAGCTCTACTAGTTTTTGTTTGCTTTTACACTTTGTCTATCCTTTTGTCCTCCACTTCTTCTCAATAACTTCCCAGCCTAGGAGATGTAGAACTATTATAAAGCACATTTGAACAATGCTTTCAAGTTTGTGAGGGCTTCACCTGCATCACCTCATTTAACTCTCTCATTAATCCTAGGAAGTGGGTATTAGTATTGGCCTCATTTTATAGAGGAGGAAATTAAGACCAAGGTAGTTTAATAATCTGCGCAAGATCACACAGGTAGTAAAAATAACAGGGTTCAAGCCCAAGTTCCTCTTAATAGACTGGCAATCAATTATATATAATATAATATTAATAATAATATACCAATATCATCTTCACATATACATATATGTATGTTTATGTGCATATGAAATTATTTCCCAGTTACATTAGAAAATTTTAACTTTCATTTAAAAACTGGGTTCAAAATTTTTTCATTTCCTCCTATCTTTTGGGATATAATATCAATTAGACATGTGAAGTCAAGTAAAATATATTTCTATATTAATCATGTTGCAAAAGAAAGCACATTAAAAAACTCCAAGAAAAATAAAGAAAATGAGAAAAGCATACTTCAGTCTGCATTTAGAGTCCATCAATTCTCACTTTGAAGGTGGATAGCATTTTTCATCATGGATCCTTTGGACTTCTTCTTGGATATTGTTTTGTTCAGAGTAGCTAAATCTTTCACAGTTGATTATTGTTTCACTATCGCTCTTACTGTGTACAGTGTTCTCCTAGTTCTGCTCACTTTACTTTATATTAGTTCATATAAGCCTTCCCAGGTTTTTCTAAAAGCATCCTGCTCAGCATTCTTTATAACACAATCATATTCCATGATAATCATATTTAGCCATTTCCCAATTAATGGGCATCCCCTAAATTTTCAATTCTTTTCCATCATAAAAAGAGCTGCTATAAATATTCTTGTGCATTTGGATCCTTTGCCCTTTTATTTGATCTCTTTGGGATTCAGCCTAGTACTGGTATTGCTGGTACAATTTTATTATCCTTTGGACATAGTTATAAATTGTTCTCCAAAATGGTTGTATCACTTCAGAACTCCACCAATTTTTTCCATATATCCTTCAAAATATGTCATTTTCCTTTTTTAGTCAATCTAATAAGTGTGAGGTGGCATCTCAAGAGTTGTTTTAACTTGCATTTTTCTAACCTGTAGTGATTTAGAGTATTTTTTCCAAGTGATTATTGAGATTTCTTCTGAAAACTACCTTTTCATTTTCTTTGATCATTTATCTATTGGGGACTAGCTCCAATTTTTATAAAATTGGCTCAGCTTCCTATATATTTGAGTAGCAATGGATATCACTTCTTCCACTGTACCCTGCAGTCATCCATATCAGAGCACCCTGAGTAGAGAGTAAAATAAAATGCCCTGGGGGCTGGGGGAAGGTAAAAGGTTTCCCAACAGCCCTTCCTACTTACTTCTGGCTAACTTTGAGAAGCTCCACATACAAAGCAACCAATAAACTGGCCTGCCTACTTTTGTCTTCTTTAAGCCTCTCTTTTGTGGAGACCTAGTCTTCATTTTAAACTTTGAAAATTAAAAAATTCTGATTGTTTATCTCATGAAATTCCTGATGTCATCATCATTGCTTTCTGGCTTTTTGTTTGGAAAATTCATCACCATTTACCTAACTTTTGCAGCTAGTAAAACTAACTGATCTTGTCAGCATTTAGAGGAAGATATAAAATGGAATCTAAATTAAACCACACATTAAATATCATTCATGAAATTGAAATATTTATGTACTGCATTAAAAACATGAGATTGTGTTTGGAAGACTTGGGAGAACCTGCTTCCATAATAGGCAATTCTAATATTATGGTGATCAACCAAAGCCTTTCTGTTTACCTTGGAAACTTCAAACCTATAACTTAACATACATCTCTCTCGCCTTCCTTCTCTCCCTCTTTTCTTCCTTCCCTTCCTCCTCTTCCTCTTTCCTTTCCTCCCTACCTCCTCCCTTCCTTCCTTCCCTGCTTCTTCCCTTTGGAATTCAAATAGGACCACTTGGCAATGCCTTAAACCCAAATTACTCTGGCTGTCATTGACCCAGTAATAAATCCAAGGAGTTGTTTTTGTTGTGGCCAAAAACAATTAGGGTCTTCCCCTTCCAGACTGAGTTTTTTTTTTTTTGAATAGGTAAAAAATACTTTCTTTTGCCTCATTCTTACATATCCTAATCACTGGCTTCTTGGTAAACTGAGACATGGGAAAGAATTTAGCTTAAAAAGACCAAGATCTCCTATTCTCCTCATCTTCAGTCACCTGGAGCTATCTCTTGTCATTGGACTCTGATAGCTCAGGGGGGAAAGAATAAGGCTGGTGACTTTGCAAAGCCAGGCCTCACTCAAATCCAATTCACTTGTAGGTCATGACATCATCTTCCTGAAGACCTTGATCCTCTTCCAGGAGGAAGGACAAACAACACGAACAGTCTATATAACAAAGGATCCCCCCCACCACCACTAATAATCTTTCCCATTTATGACTTAGTTGTTGGTTCTTTGTTTTGAAAGAGAACCAGTGAATCTTGAGGGGATGTCTTGTATGTATGTGAATTGGATTTAAGTGAGGCAGCACAGTCAGCAGCCTCCCTTTCTTTTCCAGTCACTGAAGTCCAGTGGCAGGACAGACGTCAGGATGACTAGTGACCACCCAGGATGCAGTGAATGAGGGTGATGTCTTCCATATCTGGCCCAGCTCTAAGAGCTACAAAGAGTCCGCTTTAGCTGCCTTCGTGGCAGGATAGCACCTCTGTAGCCATTAAGGCATAGCATATTTTGTATAAAGCTATGAATTGTCTTCTCATCATCACGGTAAACTCCTTGAGGGAAGGGAAGGTTTTTACTTTTGCTTTTTGTATCCTGAGTGTCCTGTCTACTCAGTGACTGGCATATAGTTGACATTTGACAAATACTTAGATTATCATAACAACATAATTACCTTATACCAGTGTTCCCTTATCATATCAACCTTGAGCTTCCAGAGAGAGTAAGGACTTGAATGTATACTATTCCATGCTAGTAATGGTTTTGCCTTTTTTTTTTTTTTGCCTTATAGTCCCATTGCTTAATCTGTACATAGTAGACATTTACTAAGTTTTTATTGAATTGAATTAAATGATTTTTAATTATTTTCCTGGATTTCTATCATCTATAAATTTGCTTCCTCTTTGTTACCTCCCACTCACTTTTTTTTTAAGGTTTTTGTAAGGCAGTGGGGTTAAGTGACTTGCCCAAGGTGACAACTAGGTAATTATTAAGTGTCTGAGGTTGGATATGAACTCAGGGACTCCTGACTCCTGGGCGGTGCTCTATCCACTCACTTCTTAATCTCTTTTTTGTTTGTTTTTGTAAGACAATGGGGTTAAGGGACTTGCCTAGGATCAAATAGCTAGGTAAAATCTTTTCTAATAGGTCTTCTAAAAGAACCAATTCATTTCCTGACTGTGATCATGATAAATGTTTTATGATTTCCTCTCTGTAGGAACTCCTTCCACCAATACAAGTCTCTAGCCAGCCTAATGTAGTGGTATCAGTGGCATGAATTGAATTTAAGTCTTTTTGACTTTAACTACAAAATAACATCTGCCATGTCAGGATTCTTCTCTCTTTCCAAGATTACCAAGATCAAATCCAATCCTTTTCCTGGAACTCTTTGCTCAGACCCACTCTTTTTTTATGGATATTATGTCCCATTGTTGCTTTCCTTCTGCTTTTCTGCATCTCCTTTCTGTCTGATCCTTTTTTTTAATTGCCATCAGTTTTCTTGCTTGATCATGACCTCTTTTTTCACCCTCCACTTTAGATCATTAAAAAATATATATAATTATATGAATCTCCTATATTTTCCTTATCATGTGACAAAAGAAATTGAAACCCAGGAGGAGATAAAGTCACTCGGTCAAGTGCCTGTTGTTTGTCCTTCCTTCTTGAAGAGGTCCAAAGGAGGATGATATATTGACTTGCAAGTGAATTGGTTTTAAGTGAGGCAGGGCTATTCAGATTCATCAGCCTCAGTCTCTTTTCCAGGGTCATGTCAGTCCAGTGGCCAGACAAAAGTCAGGATAACTGGAAATGGCCCTGGATGTAGTGGGAGACCTTGACTTTCTAAGCCAAGGTTTTCCCCAGGTCTGTTTGTCTGAGGCAATACCCATTCAAAGATTTAAGTTTAGGTAGGTAACTATTGGCAGAAGAAATCCTAGAATCCACATCTCCTGACTTCTAGTACTGTACTCATTCTCTTCCAAGGTGCTGCAAGTCTTGATGACTTTCAATATGATCTTTCTCTTTTCTTCCTAGATTTATTCACCTACTGTATTTAAAACAAATAAGGGAAAACAAATCTGACTGCTTCTTAGCTCCTTTGTGGAAGAATACTGAATTTTTTTTAAAAAAAATAGCCTCTAAAAGATTAGAGGAAACCTAGGTAGCACAGTGGATAGAACTTCAGGCCTGGAGTAAGGAAGATCTGAATTCAAATCCAGCCTCGGATACCACCTGTGTGACCCTGGGCAGGTCACTATCTCAGGTTTCTTGTTTGTAAAAAGAGCTGAAGAAGAAAATGGCAAACAACTTCACTGTCTTTTACTAAGAAAATCTCAAATGGGGTCACAAAGAGTCAAATATTATTGAACAAAAAGATCAGAAACCATGGTCTTACTAGCTGAGAGACCAAAAACAACTATTGTGATGACTTCTATAGAAAGGATGATCCTTAGTTTTATTCTCAAGTATCTTTTAGCAAAAACTATTGCCAGCTTAAGACATTTCCATAGTCAAGCTGAAGTATAGAAGCCATTTAATCACTATAATACCTAACATTTATATGATAATAGCAGACATTTACACAACACTTTAATGTCTGCCAAAGTGTGGTACATATTATCTTTTTTTTTTTTTATCTAAAAACACCCTTGGGATATGAGTGCTGTGATTATCCCCATTTTACAGTTGAGAAAACTGAAGTAGACAGAAGGGAGATCTGATGTGATGCCCTGGGTTATCTAGCTAGTTAGTGTCTGAAGCATTATTCAAAGTCAATTCTTTTTGACAACATCTTGCTATCCATTCCACCCCCTAGCTGTCTACAGTACAGCTCTTCCAAATTTATCAAAACCTCTATGATCTTTTCTAAGCTCTTCTCTGCCTAGAATACCCTACCTTCCCTCTCTCACTTGCTCTTGTTAAAATCCCACTCTCACCCCACATGTTTTATCTTAACTGCCCCCTTCCCCAATTGATTTATTATAGAGTAATCTCTCCTTAACTGTTATTTCCTGTTCCTTCACCTGCTACTTCCCCAGCCCTTTATTTTTCCTTACATTATTTTTCTTTTTTCATTCATTGTTTTAAACAATGTTTTTTTAGTTAGATGGCAAAAATAATTTAAATGATTAAAAACAATGGTTTTTAAACAAACCAGAAAAGAACAGAACACTGGTATTTTACTGTGGCTCCTCAGTCAAATTGTAAGCCGCTGGATAGTAGGGACAATAAAACTTCCATTTAAGCTTTCTTTCCTTTCCCCAACTCACTTTCCTTTTGATATCATTGGCTTTACATGATGATTTGCAAGGTTTTTGCTCTCAGCACTATGTTATTCTCTGCTATAACAGATCACACCAAGAGAGTTAAAAGGTTGTTGTTTGTCTTTAACCCTCCAAGAGGACCAATGCCATGAAGAAGATGATATCTTGTCTTGCAAATAAATTGAATTTAAATGATGCAAAGCTGTGCAACATTATGAACTTGACCCTCTCCTCCAGAGTCACTGGAGTCCAGTGGTATATCACCAAAATGAATGGTGATGAACCTCATTTGAAGATTAATACATATGTACATAGAAGCATCAGCTCCATAAAACCTGGGGGAGAATTGTGAGCTCACCTGTAATAGAAAATGAAGTTCCATTGAATTGTTGTATTCCTGTTGAGAACTCATGAAAATCTACTTCATGATGGTGATGTATGGTGATGCCACTAGTCCTACCAGAAGGCAGCAAGCTCAGAACAGGAAAGATGAATTGTTTACAGATGGTGGCAGTGGCAGAAGAGAAGTGGGAGTGGAGGAGGGAGCAAACTGGATAGAAGGTACTTAGGGATCTGTCAAAATACATCTCTAACTGTGGGCCAGAAAAATCTAGGAGTCTTTGTATGTAGGGTTCAGTTTTAAAGCTCAGTTTAGGTTTAGAATGTAATAATAAACTGAGGCTTTGGAGACAATATCAAAGACATTTCTATATTGACCCAAGGAGGTATTCTGAGAAGTTGATGAGGTCATAAGATAATATAGAGCCATAACTAGTCCAGGGTAACTGGAACTTTGTCTTAGAGTGGGAAATTTAAAGGATTTAATTTAAATTTAACTTAATTTAAATGCACAACCTCCCTAAAGACAGCAGCATAAGTATTCCCTACTTAAGGATTGATTTCCCACCACTTCAGTTTCTTAGAAACCTTGTGAGCCCACTTCTTTTCTTTGGCAGCTACACTCCCACCCAGTTCCATCATTACCACTGACTGGGAAAAATTGCCAGTTAGGGCTCTAAGATCATAGGACTTAGAGCTGCAAGTAATCATTTAGTCCAACCTCTTCATTTTGTAGATAAGACAGATTGTGACTTTCCCAAGGTTATATAGTTAGTGAATAAAGATGAGATTTGAACCCATGTTCTCTGATTCTAAATTCAGAATGCTTCTGACTTCCTTGTAAATCATGATCCAAAGCATGTAGAATTTTTATTTATACAGACTATATATTAATATTCTTAATATTTTTCCTAGCAGCCAATAGGACTACAGGTTCTGTGGGTGATCATGAAATATTTCTTGAATTTAATTGTCCTTTAGTCTTCTAAAGTTTCTGCCTGCAAATGAAGGTAATTGTATCTGTGGTTGTATTATCTGGCTTTTGGGGGAATTCTGTTCTCTTATCACCAAACTTCCAGGTACATTGTCCAGAAATGGAAAGCAATTCTTTTTGTTCAGCTTCCGCGTATGTTTTATTTTGAATTAAGGTCTGGATGAGGCAAAGGTTGAAATTTTATTATCTCCAAGGCTATGACTTCTAGGAAGGAAAAAAAAAAGCCCAAAGTTTGGGACTGATATTAATTTCATTTACGTGCATCTAATTTTTAAGGCTCTCCTTGGGTGTTTGGCTTCTTCATTTTTCAGTGGCATTATTAGTCTCAGAAAAATTGTATGAAATGTCATGTATATTTTGCCTAGGAAAAACCTATAATTAGGTCAGAATGCAGAAAAAAAGTGGCTTCTATTTGCATAGGGCACCATTAATTCTGCATTCTCTCCTAACAAGGTAGAGAGAAAGGATTAATCACTTATTCATGCAAAACCAACCCACATGAATCATTTATTTTTTTTCTGTTCTTGTAATTTTGCAGAGCTCATTTTTACAGGACTGAGGCTGCAGATGAAAAAAGAATCTAGAAGGCAATTTACCCATAATAAAAATGTTCTGGCTGTGTAAACAGTATGCTTCCTATAAGAAATCAATAGTAACCATGGAAATGGCTTGACAATGGGAAAATGCCATTTCCTTATGAACAAACCATTGGAAGATCAATAACAAGATGAAAAGTCATTGTTTGTACCTTTAAGTTTTAAGAATTCAATCTATGTAAAGGAATATTATAGGACTGAATGTCTTGAAAGGATCTCAGAGGTCATCTCATCCAGGCTGCTCAGTTTTTGAAATGAGGTAACTGAGGAGCAAGATGATTTGGGCAATTAAAAATCATCCAAGTTAGAGGTAGGATTCTCTAATTAGAGTCAGTGGTCTTTCTGCTATGCCATGATACCCCCTAGACTTTTAGATCTTTTTTTTTGATGTAAAAGAAATCATATCACTCAATCCCTCACTTTAAAAATAATGAAACTGAATTTTAGAAGTATTCCATGATTAAAACTGAAATGAAAGGGGTAGAAATACCTGGAATTGTAAGGAATTACCACAGACTAGAATGTTGAACTGAATCTAAAAATTACAAGGAAGCTAAATTTGCCTTAGTCATACTCTGTCCCTTTTTCCTTCTTTTCAGTCCATGAAGGTCTAGAAGCTAGCCCTGGGCCCTGGCTTTAATGTATTTAACAAATGAATAATTCCCTACTTTCACTTGAGAACTACAAAGGATTGGGGGAGGGAGAATAGTTGCTCAATACTTTCACTAGCAGTTTTAGAGTTCAAGGCAAGCAGTCTTAGCTGCTCCTTCTACTCATCTGTGGTGGCCAAAGTTGTTCCTGAAAAGTTATCTAATTGTTGGTTTTTTGTTTTTGGCAAGGCAATGGAATTAAGTGACTTGCCCAAGGTCACACACCTAGGCAATTATTAAGTGTCTGAGGTCAGCTTTGAACTCACCTCCCCCTGAGTCTAGGGCCTGAGCTCTATCCACTGTGCCACCTAGCTTCCCCTGGAAGTTCTCTAATCAGAAGGAACAATTTGAGACTGGGTGTTTTTGTGCCCTCTAAATTTTGGGACCTTGGAGACAAATTGTTATCTCTCCACCTTGGTTCTAATTCTGTCCCCCCCCCCCCCCCCTCAAATCCTTGGTCTTTGAAACTGCTGTCCTGACAATTTTAGACATGCTTAAAGCTAAGATATTTTAAAAGGTCAAGATATAAAGAAAAGTTCAGAATGCAAAGGATCAGGATAGTCTAGATATTTTCACTAAGCTGATCATCTGTCAATCCTGACTGGGTTATCAGCCAGTATCAGACTGGGTCAATGAACGATTTCTCTAACTCCACCTGATGGAGAGGTCAGAGGAAAAGCATGTCTTCCAGGTTTTTTGTTCAAAGTAAGGTTTAACAAAATCTTTATTTTAAGTGCATTCTTCCTTTGTAATTCACGGGAATGACAAATTGCAACAATAAAGCTGAGAAGCCAAGAATTTTTAGGGGCATTAATATTCGTTTACTGTCTCATTGCATTTTGTGACAGTCCACTCATTTCCCCTCATTTTCACACTTCACAATGAGCTCAGTTTAACACCTTTCAAATGGATTATGGTATATTGGGTTGAAAGAAGGGTTAAGGAGTCATTTCCCCTACTTCCCTCTTCTGCTTAATAACACTAAATCGTATTTAATGATTTCTGATTCCAGACTACTCTATGATCTGTGAGGTTGTAGCAAGAAAAGGATCTGACTGTATGAAACTGTTAAAGTAGAAATTTAAGTCTTTGGAGATGGTGTCATAGGTGAAAATGTCCATAATTTCAGAGGGGAAACATTTTTGGTGTTGGAAGACTTGAGGAAATTGAAGGGTTCCTTCAGTATTTCCATTCTGAAGTCCATTGTCCTATGTTGTCCTGATGTATTTTTAGCTCCCAATATAAAGGCCAAAGAGAAAATAACCAAATGGTACCCAATTCTTGTGATAGTTTTATGAGGTACCATAGTTTTATGAGAGACCCTAGTCATACTGATTTACTCCCAGTTCATTTAACTCTCTGGACTTCTCCACATCCTCACCAGTAGTTTTCACAAACCTCTTCTCCTAGATCCCTTTTCCAATTCCCTTTTATGTATTGTCTCCCTCATTAGAATGGAAATTCCTTGGGAGTAAGGACTTTTGTTTGCATTTATTTGTACCCCCAGACCTTAGCAGTATCTGGTAAATAGTAGGCACTTAAAGTCTTTGTCTGTTTTGCCTTTGTCTTTGAATCTTTGTTTCTCATCTATTTACCTTTCAAGATTATATGGTAGGTGGATTCTGGTTACAAGGAGGAGGTGTTCCTGATCTATTCTAAGTATATTCCTAAAATATGTAACTGTATTACCATGGTACATGTATTTTGTTGTGGGTTTTTAAGTTAAAGAAAAAGCAAGATGATTTTTTTCCTTAATTCAATTCAATATACATTTATTCAGTTCTTACTATATGTAAGGGGCTAGTGTTGTGGTACAAAGAATAAAAGGACATATTCTTTGTCCTCAAGAAATTTCCATTCTTCTTTCAGGGAAGCACAGGAACACTGATTAGTAAAGATGAAATAATTTTTTTTGGAAGAACCCCAAACTGAGAAGACCAGGAAGGTTATGGGAGGAAAGGGGGGATTTGTGTTGAGCCTTGAAGGAAATTATTGATTTCTACAGGTGGAGATGAGAGGGAAGAGCAGTTCAAGTATGGTGGGTTGGAGTTGGGGGTAGTCTATGTGAAGCAAGAAGTTGGAAAGTTTTATAGAGGGAATAAAACCATTAATAAGGCAACAGTTAACAAAGAGGTAACAAATTTAGGGAAAGGAGCACAGTACTAGGAGACACATTCTTTTCTTCTGTACTAATTAACTTCAAGAATAGATTACAACTTCTTTTGAACTTAGTTGACTCATTAAAATTAGATTTAATAATAATAATATTTTAAATTTATAGAATTTACAAAGAATTTAAAATTGCATAAAGTTTACAAAGTCCTTTACATACAAGATATACTATGTTATCTCATTTGATCATCACAACAGCTGTGGGAAACAAATGCTATCATTATCTCCACTGGAGGGATAAGTAACCGAGGTTCAGAGAAATTAAGTGACTTGCTTAGAACACAAAGATAAGTGTTGAAGGTGGGATTTGAACCCAGTTCACACTGACTCCAAATCTAGCATACTCTTCAGTATGCTGTGATCTCTTTAAAGATTCATTTTAATAGAATTTTAAAGAGAAGAAAATGATAAGGCTTTACTTACTTGAAGAAAGAGAAATAGATCAACTATTCTCTTTCAACTCTAATATCTATGATTCTAAAACATATCTAGCATCCTGTTCTTTTTTATAAAATATATATTTACTCAGTCCCCTTTTCTCCAATTTCCTTTAATGTATTTGGGGACTTTATTATTCATTGACTTAACTGTTCTCATCAATTATACATGCAAGTATGTTTTCATTCCACATATGGCTCAAGGAAGTTAAAATCCTGGATCTGTGCCCAGAATAATCACAGGGTAAGAATGGACTTTGGAATGCCCTTTATTATATAGGTCAATTTAAAAGAAATTTTTAAAAATGGGGTTCCCCACTTATGCCTTTGCAGAAATCATTCCCTATTGTGTTTTAGACATCAGCAAGTGAATGTTCTTAGGGTACAAGAAGATGCATTTGAAATGAATTCTTTAGGCAAAGATCACATAGAGGAGAGAGATACATGCTGAATTGTGATTTTATTGGTCTGTGGAGATCCCAGATGAAGTAATTCCTCTACAAATGCAGAGTGGTTTATTTTCAACAACTTTATATTTGTGATTTGGCTATATCACATAGCCAGAGGATATCAGAAGCAGGGCTTGAACTTGGATCTTTGTGGCTCTGATCCCAGTTCTTTATTCATTGTGACATATTACCTCTCATGGATTGGCATATGATGGCAAAAACCTGGGAAAATAAATACAATAGCAACTCTAATCTCATCAAAATGAGATTATATCATTATCACAATTTAACCTTGAATACCTAACATCTTCCTATCTTCCTCAAGCTTCCTTCTCTTTGATACAGGACTGAAGGGTTGAGCACTTTACTCTTCCCAAAGATGTCCTTTACAGAAGACAGTAACTGAACATTCAGGTCACTCTACTTTCCGTCTATAGTTCTATTTGATTTCAGCTCCAT
This sequence comes from Macrotis lagotis, assembly GCF_037893015.1. NCBI lineage: Eukaryota > Metazoa > Chordata > Mammalia > Peramelemorphia > Peramelidae > Macrotis > Macrotis lagotis. Next base: position 150,760,765 of record NC_133665.1, read on the forward strand.
GAAAAAAAGAAGTCCCTATAGTGGTACCCTGGTACCCTTTCCCTTTTATAGCTTTCTTTTGTGTTTTGTTATTCCCTATTAGATTTCAAGCTCCATGAGGGTAGGAACTGTCTTTATTTTTCTTATTTGTATCCTGCTTGCTACATAATAGACTCATTCAACGACTTGAATTAATAGTATTAATAATAAATGGATTTATAATAGGTTCATGGAACTAGTCATTTAGCCCAACTTTTCATTTTATAAATAATATAACTGAGACCTAGAGCTCACATAGGTAAAAATAGATCTGAGATAAGAAGCCATGTTTTCTAATTCCAAGACATACTTGCTTGGCAACAAAGTCCTTTGAAAGTCTGAAGAAAAATTATTTTTCATCTTATTTTTAAATATTGAAAAAAAGACAAAAACAGGTGTGAGAAGGGGAGAAATAGTGTTGAAAGCATGCTTGAGGTCTTAAGGCAAAGCAAATTAAAAATTATTGCTTTCCAATAAAAACATAAATAACATTCTTCAGCTATTCTGATATCTGTGAAAACTTATGATGCACAATCATTATTGGAAATAGAACAGTAGCATTTAACCTAGTTCATTTGCCTGGGTTTTAAAACTTCCACAATCTGACTACAATTTATCTCTTTTGACTTCTAGAATATGCTCTTTTATACATTTGACTGACCTTCATTCACTCTTGAACTAGTCTACAAGCTGAGTTCCTTAAACTTAGAATTTCATCTTTGTTCTTCATGTCTTTTTATAGACCATTTCTAATGCCTTAAAACCATCACCTTTAACTCTATGAATCTGAAACTACCTTCAAGCCTCAGTTTAGGTACTCCCCTATAAAAGAAGCTTCTTCTGATTGGGTTATTTAGTGTTTCTACTTCAGATTGCCCTATAAGAGATTTGGTAGTTTGGATTCTTAGTCAGGATGACCTGAGTTCAATCCCTGCCTTAGGCACTTAATAGCTATATGACCCTGGACAAGTCATTTAATTCCTTTCAACCTCTGTGTGAGGTTCCATCTACAAAATGGGTATAATAGTAAGTAGTACCTATCTCCCTTAACCTTTGAAGATCAAATAAAATATACTTGGCAATTCTTCATTTTCTATATAAATTGATATTACCATCATCCTTATCATTATGCAAAACTCACTACCAACACCTTAATTTCAAGAACAATTTATATAAAGCATGATCTCTTTTTGGGAAACAATTTAAGACCATTCTGATTTGGCCTAGCCTTAAATACATTGTCATTTCTTCTGAAAAGAAATGAGTATGACTCTCTGGTTAAATAAGGAGTTGATCCAAATTCACATTAATCTCATGACACACACATATCATATTGTATGACTCTACCTAAAACACATTAAGCAGCTATTTTATCTCATGAACATTTCCTCTAAAATATTGAAATTTGTATTCAATAAATATGCAGGTTTTTTTTTGGTAAGGCAATAGGGTTAAATGACTTGCCCAGAGTCACATAGTTAGGTAAATATTAAGTGTCTAAAGTCAGTTTTGAGCACAGATACTTCTGACTCCAGGGCTGGTATTCTATCCACTGCACCACCTAACTTCTCCAATATATAATTTTTTTTAAATTTTACTATTTAAGGCAATGGGGTTAAGTGTTTTGCCCAAGGTCACACAGGTAGGCAATTATTACGTGTCTGAGGCTGGATTTGACCTCAGGTGCTCCTGACTCCAGGGCCAGTGCTGTAACCTCTGTGCCACCTAGCTGCCCCCCCAATATATAATTCTTAATGTTCACTAAAGAGGAATGAAAACTGAAGACCATGGATTTTACTTGGGAGGTCCAGTAAATTGAAAACATGAAGAAAGGATATCATTAGAAATTCCCTGGTCTTCTGGGGAACAGTTGAGCATAATATATAAAAAAGAAAACTGAGGTTGTGTATGTTCAGTCTCACCTGAAATATTATGCTCATTTCTGGTCATTAGAGATTATGAAGGAATACAGAGAGATGAAATGGGGCTAGTGGTCTAACTTGGATCAGAACATGAAGAGAGTCATAAGCTGTTAATAAGCATGTTGAGTCTTGGGTACAGTGTGTTTGCATCTCCACAAAATACATTCTCAGAGAATGTTAAGCTCCTTGATGACAGGGATTGTGTTTTGTTCATAGCTTTGAAGAGCCAGCACCAAGGACAGTACCTGGATCTTTGTAACATTTCCAAAAATACTTATTGACTAAATGAATAAAGCTATTCATCCAGCCTCATTAATCTTTAGGGAAGTTCATCCTCAGGGTTCTCTGTGTTCGAGGACTTGCAGCTCCCTCACTTGACATATAAATGGAATGACCCATGATGCATACTTACTTGTGAAGCGTATGGCAACCTTTCTACTGTAACCCACTTCGGTTACGAGCATCTGAGTTATCTCCCTGGGAAACAGCCATCTTAATTACCACTTCTCCTGCACGCTAGCTATTTGCCTGGTAGGCCTTCCTGAGCTGATTGCCTGCTATTGAGGGAGGTCTCTGGTAGCCTGTGGCTTTTGGCTGGATTGCTTTCTCTGCATTAGTAAACCAGGTGTCTGATTTGGAAGCACCTTGGGCTCCTCCCAGCCTTACCGGCACTGTGCAGAGGGTAGCTGTGCATTCGTCCTCTGCTTTTGCTGGATGATCCTTTGGTCTTTGCCAAGAAGACTGAAAATTTTAGCCTTGATTGGGGAGAAAGAGAGATTTATTCATACTGTGTGCATGTAGGAGGGCAAACAGGAAGGGAAAATCTCCTTGGATTCTTCTACATGCTGGTGGCTTCTCTGGACCTCACTCTCCCATTTGTTTCTTATTAAGAAACCCATGAGCTAGGGTACTGTACCCATATCTTTTTTTCCATTTAAGGGGCCTCTCTGCTTTGGACATATACACATTATCCATACTAGATTCAGTCATGAGTGGGCCTGATCTCTAAAGAGAGGGGAATTAGGTTTTCTTTTCTAATGCTCTTTGGCTCATTAAACCCCTACTCTGATCCTCTTGGGACAAACTATAGGTCTGAGTTTTGACTCATGTCTCGATTATACCAAGTGCCAGGATCAAGGAGTATAGAAGCTACACTATGAAACTGGTATAAAACAGGGACTTATTTCTTATACACAGAATACATGCTAAACCCAGAAAACACATAGAAAAAGACAGAACACAAGCAGCAGTGAGAGTACTACTTAAAATGATCAAAAATGAAATGGCTTATAGAACTGCTGACTTGACATTTTACTTTTCACTCTAGGTCTTTATTATATCCCTCAGAGTGCCTGCTTTTTTGGTAAAAAAGGGTCAGAGTTGGATCATTCTCTCATTGGTGGTCATCTTCTCCAAGGGTGCTGAGTAGTTGCTGAGCATTCTTTCATTGGCTAGCATTCTATTTCATCCAAAAGGTCAAAGAACTCCTGAACTCCTTAATTTGGTGTAGTCATCTCTAAGCACAGACATGTCCTTCTTCCCCCCTCTAAGATTAAGAAAGAAAAAGTACAAGAGATAGCCTAATACCTAGGCTTGACTAGGCAGGATTATGCTTCATCTACCATATGTTTGAGGCTACATGGAGGTAGGAGACAGGACAATATACCCCTCTTCACTCATTGAGGGAAACAAGGAAATGGATAAAAGGAATTCAACCAGGATTTATTATCCAAAAGAAAATTAGAGGGACCTTTCAGAAACTCTCCTGAGTCATCAGCTCTTTCAACTCATATGTCCATGGTAGCCTTGTTATATCTCCGAGCTAAACCTTTTAGTGCTGTCATGGCTAGAATCATCCAGGAAGGTTTTATGACTGTCCATAGGTGGTTTCACTGGATTGAAATCAATTTACCAGTATTTCTCTCTGTTTTCTTTCTTTCTTTCTTTCTTTCTTTCTTTCTTTCTTTCTTTCTTTCTTTCTTTCTTGCTTGCTTGCTTGCTTGCTTGCTTGCTTGCTTTCTTGCTTTCTTGCTTTCTTGCTTTCTTGCTTTCTTGCTTTCTTGCTTTCTTGATTTCTTGCTTCCTTCCTTCCTTCCTTCCTTCCTTCCTTCCTTCCTTCCTTCCTCTTTCCTTCCTTCCTTCCTTCCTTCCTTCCTTCCTTCCTTCCTTCCTTCCTTCCTTCCTTCCTTCCTTCCTTTCTTTCTCTCTATCTCTCTCTTTCTTTCTTTCTTTCTTCCTTCCTTCCTTTTCTTTCTTTCTTTCTTTCTTTCTTTCTTTCTTTCTTTCTTTCTTTCTTTCTTTCTTTCTTTCTTTCTTTTCTTTCCTTTTCTTTTCCCTCTCTCCCTTCCTTCCTTCCTTCCTTCCTTCCTTCCTTCCTTCCTTCCTTCCTTCCTTCCTTCCTATTTTTCTTTTTTTTTTTCCCAATGGAAGTTGAAATTTCAGGTGCAAAGATCAATTGGTTGAAATAGAGACTTCTATGGGAAGTATTGTGCAGTTAATTAGATTGGAAAACTAGACAGAAATCATATAATAGAGTTTAAAATGCTAGACAGAAGAAGTTTTCTTTTATCCAGGAGACAATAAGGTGCTACTAATGTATTTGCATATATCTACACATTTAATGCATGCATATACATAGTGTGTGTGTGTGTGTGTGTGTGTGTATGCGGATGTGTGTGTGTGTATCTTTCAATATTTCTTAGTTTATAATCTCAAAGGGCAGAAATTATATTTTTCTTAAGATAATGCTTGGGATAGAGATTTGTTTTTTGGGGGGCTACATTAGTTTCATTTCTCTAAGCACTTTGGATTCAATAATTAGAGATTGACTTCTTTGTCCTTTGATCTTGTTCTATAAATCAGTCTTTTTTTTTAGGACTTGTCATCCCTTAGAATTCATTGCCAGCTCTAAGGATTGGGAAGAAAAAAATCAAAAGTCTGAGTGAGGAGAATGGGAATTTACATTTCATCTAGTGATTCTGGATGAATCTGTTTAAGAGCTGAGTGCGACTCTCCATTGCTTCTGGAGTTGCCTCGCTGTCCGGCTTTTTTTTTAAACTATGTCCTCCAGACTTTTAGCTTCCCAAGGATGTAGCATTTTTTATTTTAATGAAGCCATCGAAAGAGCACCCTTTTGGAGTGACTTTTCAAAAGCATCTTTTGTCAGCTGAGTGCTTTTATTAGCTAGCATAACCTTGCTAGACTCCACGTTAATAGAGACAGAAAGGAAATGTCCTTGAGTGCTATGGGGGAAAGCATAGTGTGTGAAGGCTCTCCAGGGGAAAAGCGATTGTTCCATTTTTGCATTGTAACATTAAGCACTTCATGCAATGTCTTAGTGGAAAATACTGACTGTTTTCTCTGTAACTATACAGACAGAAAAGGGAATTAAAACAATAACAACAAAATCCAAGGTGACTAGTTAGAGGGGAGGGGTGAGTTTTTCTAAACTATTGCCAAATATTTTTGGGGAATGCCATGAGAGAGTTTTCTTTTCTTTTCTTTTTTTACTTAGTGTGGGAAGCATCTTTTCATCAGTAAATAAAGTAGATTCATTCAATTCCCAAGATGTGTTAGGCTCTGAGGATGGGGAGGGAGGGGAAAAGAGTGTCTGTCCCCCAGGGATACTTTCTATTGACCAAATGTTCTTTATCCTACCATTCAATTCTAACTCTATGATCTCATGTTTTAATTTAGCTCAATATTATTAAATATTTTAGTCAATGTATTGATGTCAATGAAAAACCACCTAATTATTCCAGTGATCTAAAAATGGAATGAACTACTTCATAAGTTAGTTGGTTTTCCCATTCAGCAGAGGCTAAATGACCACCTCTTAGTCATTGGGGATTGACCTTTTGTGTGATTTTGGGGCTAGATTAAACTAGGTGACTCAAAGTCTTTTTTAGCTCTCAGCAAGGTGATCCTGTTAAAAAATGATGACATAAATAAACAATAAATCCCCAATCTGTGAAGAACAGTGATTCTAAAAGACAGATGATAAAGCATAGCTCTCATCTCTTGACAATGAATCTGCCTTACTCACTTGGTAATGGACTGGAGATAAGGAGATACGGCATTCTCAGAGATGGTTAATATTGCTTCGTTGTTCCTTACTTTCAATAGTGACTTGAATGGAGAGTTTGCTGTAAGAGTGGAGACCTGCGAGTAGTAGATCTGTGGTTAATGATGCAAATACAAAAGAGTCTCAATGAAACTTTTAAAATGCAGAAGAATTTTTTTTAGGGGCAGAAAGAAACACAACCAAAGCAGTGAATAGGTACACATGATACTTCTTTAAAAACAAATTAAAATTCAATTAACCCATCAGTCAACAAACATTAAATATCACAATGTTGTTTCTGGGAAAACAGATCAGTTCCTCATTTGAGTTTTTTTTGTTAGTGTTGAGGGTTTTTTCCTAATTTTTTGGTGACAATTCAATTGAAGGTCATTGTCTAAGGCAAAATGTGGCTGTAATAGACTTAGCTTCATTACCAATAGAGTGTCATTGGTTGTACTCTTATTCCCTTGCTGAATTTCTGGTTAACATCCACATATTAGCTCATTTAATAAATGAATTGACTGTTCTTATACTTACAATTCAATGTTGGTACCTGCAAATCAATGGGAATTAATGTAGGTAATAGTCTGTTTTCATTGTCAGTTTATTAAGAATGTAACCTATATCAGTTTTGTGTTTGGCAATGGAGCCACAATGTGATGAATGAAACAGTCCCTAGCATAGTCCTGGCAAACAGTAGGCACTTAAAAACTGATTTCTCTTTTTCTTTCTTTCATCTACTCTTAAGGAGCTTGTGAAGGATAATTATTACCTGGAATTTCCCAGGTAGTTGGAAGATTGAATAAATAGCATATGTCCTTTTAGTTTTTTTTTTTTTTGTAATAGAGTTCAGCTTTGCTAATTGAACAAAAGAAATCCACTAGTTCATTCCTGTCTTTAAGAAGGATAATATCAAAATCATTTAAGATGAATTGGGAGAGATCTTTTTTATAAAGATGATTATAGAAAAAGCATCTACAACCTCCAGACTTTAACAATCCTGGATATAAGAAGTTCTCTCCTGATTTTAAACCCTCATTACAAATATACAATGTGAATCTATTTTCTTTGGAATTCTCAAAGAAATTGTAGTGCATGGGTAGAATAGTACTTCTCATTTTCAAAGAACTTTTAGAGATTATCCCTAAACCTTAAAGAAATGTGGTATAATGGTAAGAGTGTTATTGTTCAGTCATTTTTCAGTCTTATGAGACTTTTTTTCCCCCAACATTTTATTCTTTGTATTTAGTTCTTTAATTTTTTTAAAATGTATTTTTTTTCCTTATTACAAGTAAGGACAATTTTCAACACTTAATTTTTTTTAAGTTTTTGCAAGGCAAATGGGGTTAAGTGGCTTGCCCAAGGCCACACACAGCTAGGTAATTATTAAATGTCTGAGGCTGGATTTGAACCCAGGTACTCCTGACTCCAGGGCTGGTGCTCTATCCATTGTACCACCTAGCTGCCCCTCAACACTCATTTTTTTAAAAGTATTTTGAGTTTCAAATTTTTCTCCCTTCTCAAGATAGCAAACAATTTGATGTGTGCAACCATGTAAAATAGTTCTATATTATCCATGTCATGAAAGAAAAAATAGAACAAAAGAAAAGCATAAAAAAGTGAAAATAGTATGCTTTCATATGTCAGACTCCATATTTATTTCTCTGGATGTGGATGGATTTTTTCCATCATGAGTCTTTTGGATTTGTCTTGGATCATTGTATTGCTGAAAAGAGCTAAGTCTATCATAGTTAATCATTGCCCAGTGTTACTATCACTGTATTCCAATATTCTCCTGGTTCTCCTCACTTCACTCAACATCAGTTCCTGTAAGTCTTTCTAGTCATCAAATTCTTCATGACCTCAGTTTTGGGGATTTTCTTGGCAAAGATACTAGACTGGTTTACCATTTCCTTCTCCAGCTCATTTTATAGATGAGGAAAGTGAGGCAAAGGAGCTGACTGGAAATAGGAAAATGGGTTTTGAGTACAAGTCTGCCAATTACTAGCTTTCATAATCTTGGACAAATTATTGAAACTGAACCTCAGTTTCGTCATTTACAAAAAAGAAGCTCAGACTAGATATTTGCTAAAATTTTGCCCAACTTCAAGATTCTATGATTCTCTTCCTCTATCTTTGATAATCTGCACAGCATGCCATTGTGCATTTAACAATGAGACGGCCATATGACTTCACTCTGCCAGCTGTCTGATCTTGAACAAGTTTCTGAAAGTTAGTGAAGCTAAATTTTCTCATTCCTAAAATGGAGATGATAATTCTTTTCCCAGCTACCTGATAGGATTGTTATGACAATGAGATTAGATGTAGTATTTGAAAACATTAAAGTATTATGAAGATGTAAGCGATTTTTCTTCTCTAATCTAGAGACAATGTGACACAATGGATAGAATACTGGACTCAATTCAGGAAGAATGGGACTCCAGCCTTGCTTGTTCTGTGACTATGGTGGCTTGGCCTCTTTTAAGCCTACTTTCTTGATTTGTTAAGTGAGATTAATATTCCCTGTAAGTACCTAGCTTACAGATTTGCTGTGAACCTCCAATGAGATAATATATGTATTAAGGAGCTTTGTAAATCATAAAGTACTACATCAATGTCATTAGCTATTATGATAACCTCAAAATAACAGACTACAAAGCATAAAGCCTTTTCTGGCACTGGATTAGGTTAGAGACTGAATATGGCATCTGCTCTCCTTCCCCTGTCCCTATGAATTTAGAGATAATTGTGCTTGTTGGCTATTTCATTGCAATTTCATTTAGAGGGTCCATGGCCCAGTGAGAATTTGATGTAGATAGAGCTGTTTTATTCAATTTTCATATTGTATGAAAAATACTCTTTGGAGACTTGGAGGATACCACTAACTGCCCTACTCCTCCTAACTTGCTGTTTGTTTTTGATCCAGTTCAGAAAACAAGCTGAATTGACTGCCCTATTCCCAAGCTTGTGTCAGATTTGGGATGGCAGATGTATTCCCAATTGCCTTATTGGTCATTTGTTAGTGACAATGAACTTCTCAGATTATTGCCTGGAGAAGATCCCAGAGTAGACATTTTCTGTATTTATCCTTTTAAATACATTAATATTATCAAAGCATACATTTTGATATTTTTAAAAATACAGTACCTTTACTCTATTTAAACTAATTTTCTGTGCATGATGGTTCTTTGCTTCTGAACACACCAGCTGAACCTGCTGAGAGAGTTTAAAACAGATGAAAAAATAGTGTTTAAGATTCAAAAACAAAGGTCGTGGGATGTTGAGATGTGACAGAGCAGGAAGCAATTAGATGCTTCATAATAGACTCTACTTTTCACCCGCTGAAGATTCCCAGACTGGCAGCAGGTCATCTTAGCAAAGAGAGAAAGCAATTAATATAGAGATCCCATTCTCCCTGTCATGGGCAAGGGCTCATCAACAATTTCTTCCTCTGAGATGTTGCTCTTCTTGGGATTAAATGTCTTGTCCTCACTGATATAGTTATTAGAAAAGTGAGAGGTTAGTTTTGATGAAATTGATCATTCCCTGATGCATCTTGTGATATCTAGGCCTAATTAGCACTGAGTTAAATGGGTTCAATAGCTAGGAGACTTGGGCCAGATCTGTAACATGAGGAGTCTGGGGAACGGAATTAGATGTTATCACCCCTGTGAGGGAAACTCTTTGAAGACAGGGATTATTTTTGCTTTGTCTTTGAAACCCAAATACCTATTAAATTATACAGTGTTAGGTATATCTAAAAATGTACACACACACACACACACACACACACACACACATATATATATATATATATATATATATATATATATATATATATATATGAGTCTTGGAGCATCAGTGACTCTATGGATATATGCACTAAATGTGTGTATGTATGCATATATATATATATATATATATATATATATATATATATAAACATTGTTTCAGAGCCTTTGTGACTACATGATATGTGTATATATACACAAGTATGTATATTTATTAATACATCTACTATTGTATAGTGTGATAAGTACTAGATTTACAAAGACAGATCAGACATAGCCCTTTCATTTAAAGGGAAATTCTTCTTTTGGGCTTTCATTCTGACTAATGAGAGAGAGAGAGAGAGAGAGAGAGAGAGAGAGAGTCTATAGCATAAAACAATTTCATTTTCTGATCCAGGCCCAGCTTTCTATCCACTGAGCCACCTAGCTGCCTACAAGGTTGAAGAATAGACCTATAATTTCTCTGAAATTGGGAATTCCCTCTCTCAAAGAGGTCAACTTTCCTGACCCTTTCTAGTCTAGATCATTTCCCCCCTTATTGGAGTTAGTAACACCTGAATTTAAATCTGGGGTCAGACACTTAACATACTATGTGACCCTGGGCAAGTCATTTAACTATTCCCTGCCTCAGTTTCCTCAACCACAAAATAGGAATAATAGAACCTATCTCCTTGGGTTGTTGTGAGGATCAAATGAGATCATATTTGTAAAGCACTTAGCATAGTGCATGGCATATAGTATGTTCTTAAAAAATTCTTCCTTCCTTCCTCTTTCTTTCCTCTCTCCTCTCCCTCTTTCCCTCCCTCTCCCTTTTTCCCTCCCTCCTCCCTTCTCCCTCTCCTTCCTCTCCTCTCCTTCCTCTCCTCTCCTTCCTTCCTTCCTTCCTTCCTTCCTTCCTTCCTTCCTTCCTTCCTTCCTTCCTTCCTTCCTTCCTTCCTTCCTTCCTTCCTTCCTTCCTTCTTCCTTCCTATACTAGATTGCTAGTTTTTCTACAGAAGTAATTTGCTTATTCATTTGTTTATAGTTCCTGACATGGGAAGGAGGGTTGGGGTAGGCATGAAGTTTTCATGATGTGACTAGGTAGATGATTAGTACCTTATCTTGTCTGGTGATCAAATTAGGGGTTGGTAGATTGCTGGAACCTGCCTGATTAGAAGTATTCTACCTCACAAGTGCCATCCAAAATAGCTTTAGTGTAGAGCAGATTGTCTCGCCTAAGGAGTGTTTGTGTATTGAGGGAGAGTCTGGGGAAAATGGTTTTAAGAGAATATTTGAACTTGTACTGATGTTTGATTTGAAGGGGGAAAGGCAGGACTGATGAACAATTTCTTGTTCTTCTAATGGAGGAGGTGCTCAGCCATCAGAAGCTGTTGTAGTCTTAGGATCTGACTAGTTATGGAAAGATGAGGCACATTTGAAGTACTTTAACTGTAATTACCAGCCATCAACAAGTATTTGTGTGACAGTAAGATGGTGAAGTATGGAGAATGAAGGATGACTGTTATGGCCCTTCCTCAAAATGGAAGTTCTGAGGTCCTCATCACCTCTTACCTGGTCTATTGTAATAGCCTACTGATTAGTTTACTTCAGTCAACCTCTACTCATCTGTTTAATTAATCTAGCTGAAGTGAAGATCTATGTCACTCCTCTATTCAATACATTCTAGTAGCTTTCTATCACCTCTAAGATCAAATATATGTGCCTCTGTTTGAGATTCAAAGTTCTCACAACCTGGTCTCCTCCTAGTTTTCTTTTACCTTATTCTACTCACCTCCCCACCAACATATTCTTTGATCCAGTGTCCATAGCCTCCTCCCAAGACACTATCTTCCAATTCTGGGCATTTTTCAACTGTTTCCCATGACTGGAATTCTCTTCCTTCTCATCTCTACCTATAGAGTCTCTGATTTCCTATAAGTTCTAGTTAAAATCCAATCTTCTATAAGAAACCTTTTTATGTACTACCCCCTTATTACACTCCTATTGATTTTCTTCAATAGAAATATATATGTATATATATATATATTTCATGTTATCTGTAATCATTAGACTATGAGCTCTCTGAGAGTAATGGCTGCCTTTTTTCTTTCTTTGTATCCCAGTGCTTAACAACATGATTGTCACATAGTTCATGCTAAAATAAATGTCTATTATTTGACTGATTAGTCAGAGAAAGGGACCAGAAGTGCTCAGGTAAAGTCAACCAAGGTGTGATAGAGAAAGCTAGGGAATCAAAAAGAATATTAAAAGCCAGAACCAATCTGTTTTCTGAGGTCAGGGAGTTCATTCCTAGGAGTGACTTTGGGCTGGAAGCATAGGAATTAAATGTGATCATCCATAGCTTTCTGAGAACGAGGCAGAGACTTGATGGATCTTGGACTTTTTTAGTCCAAGAGACAGTGGTCGCTGGAGGAATGATTGAGTTTCTTCTGCAGAAGCATGTAACAGAGCAAAGAGGATTTCATTAATGGACCATGTACCTAATTCCCAATCTCTCATGTAGAGGAGGAGAGTTTTTGATTTCTTGGGTTGTGTGATTCCAGACGCTAGTCTTCTTAACAAAGAAGAGAAATATCTTGGATAGCACCCTACCTTGGGGTTTTCTTATGAGGATAGTTCCAAGTTGAGAGTTTGGGGATCAAGCCTCAGAAAGAGGTAATGGAATTTCCTGAGCAAGGAAAGAGATTACCCATACAGTCCCTATAATCAGAGGAATTTAAGGGTCAAAGTTAGATCTTAGGAATCAAGAATTTGGAGTTGATAGCTGCCCAATATCATAGTGATGTTATATTGCTCAATAACAGAAGGCAATTGTCTGTCCAGCAGACCCCAAAATACATTTGCTTCCTTGGGAAGTGGGACAAGTCCAGAATACCCAGGGACAAATGAGTATTGGAAGGATTGTAGGATGCTGTAGGAGAACTAGGGATTTATCAATTTTCAACAGTTTTAATCTGCAGGCAACTCCTAGTTTGGTTCCAAGGGGAACTATAATTTAGATATCTGTTTACAAATTCTGGTGAGTCCTTTGCATCTTTGGTATTTTCCATGGGGTGACATAAAGGCTATTTCACATTTATGAAAATCTAGACGTGAGTTATATATAAGTTATATCTGGAAATTTTCTCAGAAAAAACTCTGAGTAAAGACAATGGACCAAAAAGAGAATCATATCTTTTGGGATTAGCCCCAGGATTTGATTCAATTTGTATGAGTATAGAACATTATGGTGTCCTCAGCTACAGAGAATATTTTCATTCATTTTCATTACTAAGTCATCTTTTATATTAACTGAGTACTTGGCTAAGAGGATGGTTTCAAGTGAATATTTGAAATATTTGAAAATTTGCAAGACAGTAGGATGCCCAAATTTCCTCTGTGAAATACTATTCCTCTCTCAAGTCACCCTCCCCCCCCCACCCCCCCCACCCCCAGCTTCATTTTTTTGCATGTAGCTGCTTGAATCTAGGGTCATTAGATGAGAAGATGAGGATTTGGTGGTAGATTTTTGAGCTGATCATTGTTGCCACACCACTTTCTCTGCCATGTTCCCCTTTGCATGGTTTGCCAGTATTTCTCTTCAGAAAGGAAGCATAGAGGAGATGGGCTTCTATAGAGGAACCTGAATGCCAATTACTCTCGTCTTTTTTTCCAGGGATCTTCAGAAAAATAAAAAGTACCTTCACCTTTGAAAAAGTCTAGGGATCCCTGCTCAGAGCTCTTCTGTGACTATGATAAACAGAACATGTGTTCTCTTCTTGAAAGGGTTTCTATATTTTAGAAGAGACTTTTCAGGAAAAACTGGCTTTTCTCTTTTAAAAGGGAATCTATTGGGTTTTTGATTTTTTTTTTTTTTGTCTCTTGCAATGATCGAGGCCTGTAATCTTTGATCCCTGACAGTGGGGCAGTGAAGCTCTTCTTTTAAAAAATGCAAACCATATTCTATTAAGAGAATACATAGGCTCCAGCTCAAGGCAGTTCCAGAGTGAAACAAAGACAACATTGCCACTGGAATCTGGGATCCTGCTATTTTCTTCAGAGGCTGTTTTTTTCCTAGTGACAGCAGGAATCCAATTTGAATTTAACATGTATTTACTTGTTGTCTTTTGCAGATTCCTTTTTGGAAGGACTATCTGCTCTTCTGAGAGAGCCCATTGGCTAGTCTTCCTATTGGGCCTGTGAAGCCCAGAGCTGTCTTTGGTGGCAAGAGCAAGCTCTCCTGGGGGGGAGATAGATAGATGGAAAAATTTTGAATAATTCAATGTAAGGGTTGAGAGAACCCTGCCTCTGCCAGTAGTAAGTGATTTGGACCTTCTGCATGAAAAGTTTCCTGACTGTATCACCTGATAATGTTTTCCTCATCTTTAATACTTTGCATTTATTTTTAATATATATGTAGATATATATACACATATATATACTTAACACATATATGTCACAGATGTGCTGTATATGTTTAATTATATGTATATAATGTATTATATATTACACATATGCATATATAATCTATAGATTTGCCTGTTGATATTTTATATATATATATCTTTTTATAAATAAATGTATGTCTATCCAGATCTACCTATCTATTCTATCTGTCCATTCATATAGTCTCCCTCAATGGATTGCACGTTTCTTGAGGTGGGGTCTTTTTCATTTCTGTCTTTCAGTCCTCAAGACTTAATTTAGTGTTTGGCAAATAGTAGGTGATAAATGCTTGTTGATTTTTTTTTCACTCAGAAGTGGTTTATATTAGTGGTATCAAATGTAAGTGGAAACAGAGCCCTGTGGCTGCATATTGATTTGGAAAACTACAAATTAATATGTGTGTGTGTGTTGTCTTGTATTTTTATTTAATTTGTCAAACATTTTCCAATTATATTTTAATTAGGTTCTGCCACACTCAGGAGTTTTGGTGGCCTCCTGTAGTATACTGCCTTTGGTAACTTTTGTTGAATAGAACTTTGCTTGAGGATTGGGGAGTGTACTTAAAATTCTTTGATAAACTTTATTCAGTGAAGTCCAATCAATCCAACCCAATCTAATCCAATAAGCATTCCAAGGTAAATATGTTAGAAGGAATCAAGAGACTCAAATAGTCCTGAAAATCATCCAGGGGATATACAACATTTCCGATTTGTGAGACTAAAGAGTATAACAATCAGTAGGATCTGGAAACTTTCTCCAAAGAGTCTTGGTCTCATCTTTCTTTGACTTCCAGCAGTATCCAGCAGTATTGCTGGCCACCCTCTCCCCCTGGCCACTCTATTCTCTCTGGGTTTTCATACCACTTCTCTCTCTTGCTTTTTCATTTTTCCTCTCTGGCTGCTCCTTTTCAGTCTCCTTGACTGACTTCTCTTTATTTTTGTGTTCAGCTAACTGGGATTGTCTCTCAAGCTTCTGTACTGGGTCTTCTCTTTTTTTTTTCTTCCTCTTTTTATAGTCTCTCACCTGGTGATCTCATCAGTTCTCATAGGTTCAGTTATCATCTCTATGCAAATGATTCCACAAACTGTATATCTTGCCTTAGTTTCTTTTCTGTATTTGAATCTGGCATCATCACTTACTTTTTGGATATTTTGAAGTGATGACCCTATATTCATCTGAAGTCTACTTGAAGGATCAACATGGTATAAGGAAAAGAAGGCTATATTTGGAGACAGTGCATGGATTCAAATCCTATCTCTATCACTTATTGGATGTTACTTAAGTTACTTGAGATGTGTGGCTCTCATTTTCCTTATCTGTAAAATGAGGGTATTGGATTTCATGCCATCTCTGTCCCTTTCATTTCTAAATCAATGATCTATGTCTCTATTTTCCAAATGGAATCCATTATCTTGTCATGCAAACCCATATTTAAGTCTCCATATTGCTGTGGAGGTCATCTTGTCCTCCTTATCACCCAACTTTACAACCTCAGTATTATTCTTTTCTTCTTACTTTTATTAATGTCCCATAGCAAATCTGTTGCTAAAACTTGGGTTTTTTTCTAATTCTACACCATTTTTAATACATCCCTTCTTTTCTGTTCAGAGTTGAAAGCCTAGTTCAGATCCTCATCATCTGTTGCCTCTATTCTGGTCTACCTCAAGCCTCTCCCCAGCTAGCCTATCTATATGATCTGCCAAAGGAATTTTCCTAAAGCCAGTGTTGTGCTGGAGCCAGCTTTAACCTCTAAAATTTTAATGTGAATATTTACAACCCAGAAATCAGCAAGTACTAGAAATCAGGTATTGATTTATTGTTTCTTTGATTTTTCCAGAAAGTATTAACAATGAAGATTAGATTTTAATAACTTGTGCGTACTTTTTAAAGGAGTGTCCAGTTGTTAAACATTTACTGGTATACCATTGTATTACTCTATAAACCTTGTTTAAGCTCAACAACAGTGCAGTAGTAGAAGGATCAGAGAATGAATTACTCACCAGATTGGACACCTGACGACAATACAGCAACAGCAACAGCAGCTTGAGTTTTTATAACATTTTAAGGTTTGTAATACAATATAATATTATATTACATTTTATTATATTATATTATATCATAGTATATATTATCTCATTGGCACTTCTACATACCCCTGCCTAAAGCAAGGTTCCATACTAAATATACTCCAGTAACTCCTTATTACTTCTGGGATCAAATATACACTCTTTTGTTTAGCATTTGAATCTCTTCACTGGGTATATGGGGTGTTCAAGGAAGGATAACACCGTTGGTATGAAGCCCTTTTCAGGACTGCTCATTTACTTTGGATGTCCACTTTTCACTCAGTTCTTACCTTTGGTCCCAAGAAGTTACAGCCTTCCAGTGGTCAGATCCTGGTAAACCATCTCTGGCTAAACCAGATTGAAGGTAACCAAAAGACCTTGACCCTTTGATGCGTTAGGGAGATGACTATCCCAAGCATGTGAAGACTTTGCCTGTAGGAATAGGCAGATGAAACAATTATTTGTTCCAAATGCCACAAAGATGACCGAAGCAGATGCTGTAAGTTGCTAGAGCTTGGTCAAACACTGAAGAGTCCTAGATTGTCCACTGCATCCTTAGCCATTGCCAGTAGTTTTGACTTTCATCCTGCTACTGGACTTTGATGACTCTGAAAGAGCCAAGTGATGCTGAAGACCATGCAACTTTGCTCACATAAATTTGATCTGGTCACAAGTCAAGACATTACCAGTGATGGCCTTAGATCTCTTCAGAAGTAAAGGACAAGCTACAACACCAACAAATCTTTTCAGTCTTGCCCTTTCCTATTTTTCTTGTTATTATATCCTCTACTGTTTCATATTTTGCAATCTGCCCACATTGACCTAGGTTGTGAGGCTTTCAGGAACAAATGGCAATTTTTGTCTCATCACCAATGTCTGGTCATTATAATAATTGAAAATGAATTTTGAGATGTGGTCATGTTCTACTATGGTCTGATCTTCTGCCCATTTCAGATCCTCAACAGCTTTATCTTTAGCCAAATAGAAAATTAAAATAAGAAGTCATCATCTCTTTTTAAAAATAAAGCTCATTTTCTTTGAGTTAAAAATTGCACAGAACTTTTGAGAAATTTACTTAAACCTTTTGTTATTCTTTTGACAAAATTAAATTAAATCTCTCTAGAGGAATAAGTGCTGAAATGTACTTGCTGTAGCTCATGTGTCTTCTGAAGGGGAAATGAGGATAACCATGACTACTTTAGCAGAGACTGATGAGAAAAACTGTTGAAACACTCAAAGTCCAAGAGGTTTTAATTATTATCACCATATGGACTCTGTGATCCTTTGAAACATTGCTGTAAAACCTTCAAGGAGTAGAACAGAACTGTGACTATTCAAGTGTATTATGGTTAAACTAGAGCTTCTAAGGCTACTAGAATCAACCAAGTACTACCAACAGGATCTAATTACCTTCTACTGACAAAGATCTCCTGGAGAGTTCCTAACTAGGGTCTTTCACATCTTTAAGTGTATTGTCAATTTGCTTTTCCTGTATTCCCAGATTTGAACTTTATTTGAGATTTTACATGCAAATGTCTTTATCTTCCAATGCCATTGATATGATGAAGATCACAGAATATAGACCTTGAAGACACCTTAGAAATGAGAGATGAGAGAAGTGATACTGAGGGAGCAAATGACTTGTCCAAGGTTATGAAGGGAATAAGTAAAAGAGGTGAGAGTTGAAGCTAGGTATCCTAATTCCAAGTCCATTTTGTCATTTGTGTCCCTTTGACAAGAAGTAGGTCTACTGAATCACTGGAGAAGAATAGAAGAGTTAACACATTTTTAAAGAGTGCACATATTAAAGTAAATACCAGATGACATGATCATGCAAATATCAGAAGGAACATATAAGTGAGACATACATATTTTGAGGATTTTGCAGATACCTTTTATCATTTATTTTGCTTTATTCAAATAACAGCAAAAAGCTTCAGGGCTTTTGAATGAACCTCAATAGTTTTCTGTACTTGGACAAATGAATAAGCTTCCTCATCTTAATGAGTGGTGAAGCCATGAGTCTGATCATTGCCTTTGGAACCCATGTTTCAGAACACGAGTGAAAAAAGGCTATAATAAGGTCATTATGACATTCTTGGCATTGAAACCCGCTTGAATGGCCTCAGGGAATGTCTAGATTAGAGAAGCTGTAACAGGACTGCTATAAGGATCCATGTTGTTTCTCTTAAATGATGCCAATTTTCATTGCCCTGTTTACAGAGCATAGTGTTGGCATTTGAGCTTCTGATGCAAAGTTTGGGAGGAAATAGTGTGAATTGTGGCCACAATAGTAACAATTGTTACTTTCTACATTATATGAGACTTGCACAAGATTTTTCTTATCACAGCTCAGGAAGATATGGGTTATAGAGATTATTATTATTATCCCAACTCACAATTGATGAAATCGAGGCTTTGAGAACATAGGTGACTTGACCAAGATTGAGTAACTGTCAGATGTAGGATTTAACTCAGTTCTTCTGACTTCAAGTTTAGCTCTATCTCTGAAACACCAACCTGCTTCTTTTCTGTTCTTTTCTTTTCCTTTCCTTTCCCTTCTCTTCTTCTTCTTTTCTTTTCATTTCCTTTTCCTTCTCTTTTTCTTTTTTTTCCTTTCTTTTCCCTTTTCTTTTTCTTTTCTTTTCTTCCCTCTCTCCTTCCCTCCCTCTTTCTTTCCTTCCTTCCTTCCTTCCTTCCTTCCTTCCTTCCTTCCTTCCTTCCTTCCTTCCTTCCTTCCTCTTTCCTTTTCTCTCTCCCTTCCTTCTCTCCCTTCCTCCCATCCCATCTTTCTTCCTCCCTTCTTTCTTTCCTTTCTTTTTTGTTATTTTTATAACACATTTTATACCACAATTATTATATTTTTATCCATGTCTACTAAGACTCATAAAATTAAATCAGGGTAATCGTCATTAATACATTTACAAGGAATATGTATTCACAACCTTCTAACACCAGATGATACAAATCAGTCCTTTGTCATTAAAGACTACACTTTACAGCTTTGCTTTGTTAAAGAGATGTTAGTCTTTTCATGGTAGTGTGGTCAATTCAAAGGCTCTTAAACTACAGTGAATAAATTGGCAATAGAGTTGAATGCTTTATGCTATGTTCTCCCCCCCACCTCTTTTTTTGTTGATGGGGAGGGAATTTTAGATTTGTGAGATCTATTTTTTTAAATAAATGTATTCTAGCCTTCTATGTAATGAATGTAATCCAGGGAATTTGGTGATGCTGTAGATAGAGGGCAGGGCTTGGAGTCAGGAAGACTTGAGTTCAAATTTGGCCTCAGACAATTATTAATTGTGTCACTGGGCAGGTCACTTAACCCTGCTTGCTTCAGTTTTCCCTGTAAAATGAACTAGAGCAGAAAACAGCAAACCATTCTAGTATCTTTGCCAAGAAAACCCCAAATGTTGTCACAGAGAGAGCACTGAACAATACAAATACAATAATAAGTTATTTTTTCATATTATAATGTATATAAAATGAAATATTTTTTCACAATCAGCTAGTTTAGGATGTATGAAGCTGATTTGACTTAATTAAAAAATTACATGTTCTAGTACAAAATAAGGTAGGCAATAATGCATATATAATAAATGCACCACAATTTAGGAGGAACATTTAATGTCTATTTTCTCTTTCAAGTAGAAGTTACAAACAAGCACAATTTCCCCAAGGAACCAATTATTTGCAGAGATTACTATGGTAGCAGGTTTTACATGAAGTTCAAAATCTGAGTAAATAGCTATTAAAACCCTGTAGATGTTATTTAAATGTAATGCTGAAACCATATGAGCTGGTTCATTTAAAAAATTGTGACTTATTTAAGTGATGATTGACTATGAAGAGATATTTTAGTGAAAGATTTTAAGAGGGTGAATATATCCTTGCATTTGGATATGGAATAAATTTCAAATTTCCATAGTAGTACATGTACTCTTTTCTTGGAGATACTACCTTTTTTGCCTAATTAGATCTAGGAGATATGAGCCACTTGCAGGGTAACAATAAACCTTCTTTTGGGAAAATACCTGGAGAACATACAGAAGATGAAACTAAGTGTTATAAGGTTGTTGTAGAATTTTCAGGGGCAAGTCCCATTGAATCATCCACACATTCTCAGACAAAAGGTCATGTTAGACTGTGGTTTTTTGACTATATAAAGGGTGATGCTAAGATGTATTATTGAGTCAATCATCTAGGTAATTCAAGGGGCGAAAATTCTCAACTCACTAGATTCAGTATGGTAGAAAGAACTGGATTTGGCATCAGACTACTTGGGGCTGGTACAGACTCTACTACTTCTAATATCTATGTGAATTTGGACAAGTTATCTTCCATCTCTGAGTCTGTACGTAAGCCCCAAAATAAAGGTGTTGAATTTGAGGACTTCTTAACTCTTTACCGGTTCTAACTCTGTGAGCCTTTAAGTTTTCTTAAAAGCTTTATTATCATGGGGCGGCTAGGTGGTGTAGTGGATAAAGCACTGGCCTTGGAGTCAGGAGTACCTGGGTTCAAATCTGGGCTCAGACACTTAATAATTACCTAGCTGTGTGGCCTTGGGCAAGCCACTTAACCCCATTTGCCTTGCAAAAACCTAAAAAAAACCCCAAACCAACAAAAAAGCTTTATTATCCAGATTTTCCACTAAAATTTGAGCATCATTAGGTCTTCGTTACCTTAGTGCTTAGTCCTATATTTTTAAATTTATAGTTGATATGACACATTAAATAGGATATTTCATACCTGGCTTACATTAAATGTTTAAAGAATAAAGACAAATTTACAAACTTTTTTTTTTGGCTAGCAAAAGCATATGGGGGCTGACATCCCTAGCTAATTAGATAATTTCAATTCTTTTAGTATTTTATCTTTTCACAACTTTCACACTCTGGGGAGCAAAACCAGTGACATTCACACAGTTATTCCTTTTAGAAATAAGTATCCAGGTAATGACTTTAATTACTCCATACTTCTGTCAAACAGAGTTCAGGATTCTTGTTTATTCATGGAAGGTTTGGTACTTGGCATGGCTACTTGCCTCTTCTAATTGCCTCCTTTGAAAGCATTGAACTAGGGCTCAGTATTTGCTTAAAAACATGGTTTTCTTCATTCAACCAAGTTCTCTTTCTCATTACCATTTGTGACTGAGACAGAGAAGGTAGAGACCATGACCTTTTAAAAATATGTTATCTATTTGTTTTTCCACCTACATTCAACAGTAGTTTTTACTAATCCTTTTTTTGCAAGATTTTGAGTTTTACATTTTTCTCCCTCCCTTACTCCCTTCCCTTCCCCCTCTCCCTGACAACAAGCACTCTGATACAGGCTCTATATTTATAACTATGTTAAACATTGATCCATATTGATCCCATCATGAGAGAAGAATCAGATCCAAATGGAAGAAAGAAAACATTAGAGAGAGAAACAATGACAAAGTACATAAGACAATTAAAAAAATTGAAGATAATAATATTTGGTCTTCATTTAAACTCCACAGTTCCTTCTCTGGATATGGATGGTATTTTTCATCAGTAGTCTTTTAAAATTGTCTTTGATTATTGTACTGCTGAAATAAACAAGTCCCATCATGGTTGAGTATTAGCTATATTTTTACTGTTGTATAAAATGTCAAGATCATAACTTTTACAGATCACATTCACTCAAAAGTATAGAAGTGTGATTTTTCAAAAGTGCCAGTTTCTGAAGGTACCAATTTCTTTTCTTCCCCCTTGTTTCTTTCCAATGAGGAAACTGGTAGACAATTCTAAATCATTAGGGTGTATAAGGATAACATGAGAAGAAGGGTGTTCAAGGACTCAAATTAGACCTGTAGTGACCTCAGAGATTTAGTGCAGAACTCTCATTTTGATTAAAGGATGCTGAGACTCAGGAAAATCATTATATAGATGAGTCACAGAAGTACTAAACATCATGGGTAGGATTTGAATCCAGGTTCTCTAAATTTAAGATCTAATTTCTCTTTTCCACTATCCCACAATATGGAATGATGACTTGATTAATCTCTTTCAGAAGCAACAAAGGAGAGGTTTTTTTTTAAGTTAGCATAATTCCCAATCATTCACTATCTTCAATAATATTAACTCATCTAGAAAAGTTTTAGGATTTTCAAAGTTCCTATAACAACTCCTTCTCACATCCCAAGTGAGGAAACTAAGACCAAAGCAGGTTAATGAGTTTTCCAAAGCCACACAATGGTACAGAATTATGTTTTTTTTTCATTTTATTTTATTTTTTCCAATTACATGCAAAGATAATTTTCAACATTTATCTTTTTGCATATTTTTCTACTCCCTCCCTTCTCTTCCTCTTCCTCATGGCAGTGAACAATCTGATATTTGTTATGCATGTATAATCATGTTTAACATATTTCCATATTAGTCATGTTGTGAAAGAAAAAAATAGAACTAAGGGGGAAAACCATGAAAAAGAAATAAAAAAGCATGAAGAAATTTTAAAAAGTGAGCATAGTGTGCTTTTCTCTGCATCCAGACTCCATAATTTTTTATTCTGGATGTGGATGGCATTTTCCATCAAATTTTTTTTTTTTTTTTTTTTTTTTTTTTTAGGATTGTCCTTGATCACTGAACTACTGAGGCTGCGTCCATCATAGTTGGTCAGCTCACAATGTTGCTGTTAATGCGTACAATGATCTGGTCAAACTATGCTTTAATTGCATCTTTTCTGACTTTAAAACTGAGGTTCTTTCAACTGTTCAAAACTGTATCCTGTATTATACCGATCTGATAGGACACTGCTTTGGATCAAACAAAGTTCAAGCCTAGTTTATATGTTGTACTTACAATTCAATTTTTTTATGCTTGTCATGCTCTTAATCAGTATTGTTTGGCAATTTTTAAATATTAAAATTAAACAAAGAGAAATTAAAACAATGTTATTAGCAATTCATTATGCAAATAAGCTGTTTTGGAGTCAGCTAAGTGTAAAGTATTTCTCATAACAACATCATGAGTTGGATAGTACAAATATAATTATACTTATTTTCCAGAGGATAGAAGTGAAATTGAGGAATTGGGTGCCTTGCTAACAAACATATGAGGCGGGGTCTTAGGGCACAATTCAAGTCAACAAATATTAAGTGTTTGCTATTTGTAGGCACTGTGCTAAGTTCTAAACTTCTTTCAACTTGTCTTTTGCTATGTCATCCACACCAAATTAAGGGGGTCTTTTAACTTGCATAGCCATTAAGGATGGACTATTATTTCTCAGCACTATAAGAGTACCGATGGTACATCTTTTAAGGCCAGTTAATTTTTTATTTGCGGGTAAGATTTAGTATTAGCCATTTATGTCTGGCTAGTGTTAGTATTGTCAAAAGTTTGCACTTTATCCATAGCACAAAGATGTATGATATTAGATACTATAAGTATATTTAGTGTTCTGACAGGCTCCTGAACTCTAATACTTTCAAGGTAGAACATGTTAGAAAGTCAGTTCCTTGACATTAAAAAAATTGAGGTTATGAGCTCAAACTAGTAAGATGAACTATAGTTATATTATATTCCATAATTCCATCGTATCTGCAAATTAATGACTAAAGATATAAAACATTGGCTTATACAAGTTTTGTGTTAGAAAAGAATTCAACTGTTCCTATTCCCCCACTTCCCCATATGAACAATGTCTTTTAAAGCTCTCCTCATATCTCATGTTTTTTTGGTCAAATTTTTGAAATTTCTGAAACCTGAAATTTATTTCAATTATTTTATACAATTGAATAATGAAGATTGGTAGCTTCTGAGATCAGCCTTCCATAATGACAGGCAAGATTTATTTAAATTCCTAAATAGAATTCCTAATGATTTAACAAGTGTTTTTATTTCTGTATGGTAAAACCAAAAGTTATCTGAAAAAATTAGTTTTCTTTGTAAGCATGTGAGTACATAACTGTCTAGGGTGCTGATTTGAGTACACAAGAGAGATAAAGAGACAGAGAGAGAGAGACAGAGACAGAGTATGTGAGAGGGAGCTAGAAAGACAGAGAGAGAGAGAGAGAGAGAGAGAGAGAGAGAGAGAGAGAGAGAGAGAGAGAGAGAAACAGGGAAACAGGGAAACAGAGAATGAGACAGAAAAAGACAGAGATAGAGAGACAGAGACAGAGTATGTGAGAGGGAGCTAGAAAGACAGACAGAGAGAGAGAGAGAGAGAGAGAGAGAGAGAGAGAGAGAGAGAGAGGGAAACATACACATAGAGAGAAGCTACAGCATAAAACAATTTCATTTTCTGATTTAAAGGAATCTTTCTGCTAACAGTGAGAATGAGCTCCCTGGGATTAACTTGTCTGACTTGAATGTCAGTATTCCCTCACAGAACTAGTACTCTGTGTGTCTCTTCTCTTGTAAATCAAATTACTAGGAAAGCCTGTGGCTTTGGAAGAACAATATCTTTAGCCTTGGAAATCTGTGAGTGGGTATATTTAAATGCAGTCTTGTTAGATGGGCTTTGATTCCCTCTTTTTTCCTAGCTATGATCCTCTGTTTTTTAATTCTGTTTTTCAGGCACCTTCTATGGGAATTAGAGAGTCTGGGTTATAATCAGTATTTGAAGAGCATTATTGATGAGAATTTACAAGTTCATATGATTTTTATTTTAGTTTTTAAATAAATTTATACTGCTCATTTATTTTTGTATAACTCACTTCCCCCCCAGTATCTTGTCCTTTCCTCCCCTCCCCAGAAAGCCATTAAAGACAAAAAAGAAAAGAATCATTGCTTCAAAAAGTCTGAAATTTGTACAATATATTTTACTCATGGGCCTTCCTCTTCTGCAATGAGGTGAGATGGGAATTTCCTTTCATCCCTTCTTTCAAGTCATGTTTATTCTTTGTAATTTTACAATATCCACTTTTTATGATTGAGATTTCTTTTTTTCATTGTTGCCATTTTGTTAATGTTATATAGAAATGCTTATGGTTTGGAGAGTTCAGCCAGCAACATTTTTCTCCATCTCCTCTCTTTGAATCTTTGAATAGATCTGAAACCTCTCCTTCCTCCTGTTTTACAGAATGCTCTTCCTTCAAACCATAGATGGGGAAGGCTTCCTTCAGGATATTTCCCCTGTCCACTCCATCCTTACTGTCTTTAGCCAAAAGTGCTCTTTTTCTTTTTAGATTTTCCTAGAGAAATTTGTCTCTTTTTTACAAGTAGCATACTCCCTTGAATTAAATTTATTCCTTGGGTACCTGTTAAATGCCCTACTGTAGATCATAACTTCCTTGAGAAGTTCTGTGTCATGGCCATTCCCAGCATCTACAACATTTTCATGTAGTTATTTTTTTAAATGTGGGTGAGTGGAATTTGAATAGTATAGAAAATTTCCAGTCCTTCCAATTCTATCTCTTATTATCTTTGAGATGATACAATACCAAATTGTGGCTTTCCCAGCATCAGGGTCACAATAACCAGTGTTTAGCAGAAGTAAGACTTGTTCCTCCAACATTTTAATCCTAAAACTAGTCTTCTTGCCTCTGACTTTGCAGATCAAATGAATTTTTAATAATATATATGCTTAATTTCATTTGTTGTATTGAATTGGAGAGACCTTTGGGATCACTTAATCCAGGCTTTTCTGAGACCCAGAAGTCATTTGCCCAAGATGGTAGAGTGAGGATGAGAAGCAGTTTCTTAAATGTCAGACCACACTATCTTTCAAGGAACAAATATTCAAGGTAGCTACCCCAGGCATTCTAAGCTTTTCCTACTCCCAACTTTGATTACTACATCTTATAGTGTTACACTGAACTGCAAATAATTTTTGCAGTGGATGGGACTTAGTGAGTCCTGTAGTATCATTTTACAGATAAAGAAACTGAGGTCCATGAAGGCAATGCCACATTAGGATCATGCAGACAGTTGATAGTAGGGTTCAAAGCTCCAGACTCCCCATGGACTCCTCATTTCTTCTATCTTTTGTGGTCTCCTACTATATTATTAGGTGATCTGCATTGTATTCAGCTGAGAGAGAGCAAGAATGCTAATGTTCTGCCAATTAAGTCAAAAGTTAAACCACATTATCACTGCTTGCTGCTGGGTCATTTTAAAGATAGAATCAGGTGATGCTATCTCAGGCTCTTGCACTACTCCTCAAGTTAATGATACATTGGGGGGTGATAATGGATACCATTTTGTGATATTATCTTCACCTAGACACAGCACAGCAGAAAATGAAAGCTCAGACTTTTTTGTAGTATATTGGCGTGTAACTAAGTCTAGCTTGTCTCTTTGGAATGGGTAGGTTCAACAAGGTTTAAATTTGACTAAATTCAACTGATCAACAATATTAAACTGTTCTTAAAAGAACGTGTGGTTTTGATGAATTGTGTAATTGATAAAACTATGTCTTATTCTCATGACACAGTATATTCAAACTCATTTGGGGACTTACAATGATCTCCTGAAAATAGACAGGAAAAATACCCATTATGCGGATAAGAAATTATGTGCAGGCAATTTGCTAAAGACTAAGAATATAAATACAAATAGAAAAATAATTCCTGATCTCAAAAAGCCTGCTTTCTAATGGAGGAAGGCAACAAATAAGAGGAAGCTGAAAGAGGAGAGGGAGAAGGAAAGGTACCCAGCTCACTGACATGCAGCCTGAAAAGGAATGAGACATGGATGATCTGAGCACTTTCCTTACATGAAGATTTTGGGAGAAGCCATTGAACCAGAGAGAAAGGTAAAGGGATGGAGGGTATTTCCAATCTGAATTCTGTGGCTGAAATGAGTTTTAGAATACAGATCTAGGGCATGGTAGAGGAAAGTCTTGAGTTCAGAGGAATGAGGCATGGTGCTTCTGGGAATCTATCTAATTAGAGGGAGGCTGTCATCACAGGCTCATGGATTTAGATATACTTGGAATCTGAAAATCCATTTAGAAAAAAAAATCTATCCTTTAAATAATAACACCACCAATAATAATAATGATAATATGATAACAATGATAATAATGATAATAATGATAATAATGATAATAATGATAATGATGTATGTCCTTCATTTTTGAAGAAATTCACCACAATATCAGGGAGGTGATGTCATGACAAACACATGAACCGGATTTGAGTGAGGGGAATGCTGAGCTAAGTCACCAGCCTCACTTTCTCCTCCAGAGCCATCTGGATCCAGTGGCCAGATATGAATCAGGAAGACTGGAGATGGATCTAGATGTGAGGCAATCAGGGTGAAGTGACTCGCCCAAGGTCACACAATTAATAAGTGGAAAATGTCTGAGGCCAGATTCAAACTCTCTTCCTTCTGAATCCAAGGCCAGTGCTCTATCCACTGTGGCAACTCCTTTCACAAAAAAAGAAACTGCATCATAAAGTGATTTAACCAAGGTCATGCATGTAATAAGTGGGATAATTAATGTTTGAGCTTATGTCCTCTGGGCTCTTCCAATCATAAACTGTATCAAAACTAGAAGAGAGCTATGGTGGGAGCAATCTCTGCCATGTAGGCTAGGCTAGTTTGTATTTAAAAAGATTTTTGAAACTATGACTGAGGTTTAATTGGCCAAAGGGATTAAGATTTGAAATTGTGATGGGTTTTCCTAGTGTTTGGCACATGATTTATCAAAAAATATATCCTTTGTGCTTCTGACCGGTGGGTCAGCATGGACAATACAGAGGCAAGGAAGGTTGTGCTGAATGAAATCTTCCCTTTTTTGACGCTAGTGAACAGAAATTATAGATGATGGTAGTCTGTGCCCGTTCTGTTTGTGGTTACCACCATGAGACATACATGCCACATACTTCAAAGTTGCATTCCTTTCTAGAAATCTAGAAGGGACTCCTAGAAGGAATTAGGACTATATGAGGGAATTTTCTCACTATAAGTATAATAAGTATGGACAGAAATCAGTAGGTTCTAAAGAGGATGCAACTCAGGTTTCTCCAACTTCAATTATGATTACTAAAGAACTAATAAGGAATTGCTGGGCCATAAATACCCTTTGGAACCCTTGGTTCCATGTGCAATGCCCTACTGCACTTCAATTATCTAATCCATAACATAGAGAGTTCTCATGCTTTCTTTGGGATGTAACTGTCTCTGAAGAACAGAGAGCAGTCAACTCTGGGTAATTATACTGATTGATGCTTAGTGTCTTTTGGTGGGCATAGCATGACTATATGTCTTAGGGGCAATGATGCTAAGATGACAGTGGTTGGTTTGGTTGTTCCCATATCCTATGTATTCTTGACTTTAATTAAACCTATAACCACGATGTCACAGAGTCATTTTCCTGGACCTTCAGATAATGCAGACACCTTTGAGCAACTGGACTTTCCTAGAAGGACTTATTTTATTTTATTTTTTAGGAACCATAGCTAGAATCATGAATTTAGAGCTAGAAAGGATCTCAGAAGCCATCTTCTGTCATGATAAAATGAGGAAATTGGGACTCAGGGAAAAGTCCTGGTGACCTTGATTCAGGTGCTTTCTAGATGGGAGGGGGTACTTTATTCCCACAGTGTCATTGCAACTTCTATTCTGTCCTGATTCCATGAGGTGAAATAACATCTAGACAGCCCCCCCCCCCCGAGAGTTCTCTTATTTGGACAGGTTCTATCTTATTTTCCAATTCCTACAACGCTAAAGGGCAGATTCTCCAAAAGACTGGTTATCTCTTCTAATTTAGGCTCCGATGTTTATTACGAACTAAGATGTAAATATTTCCAAATGTAGAGCATTGCAAAATCTCCTCCACATACCATAATGCCTTATTTAAAAATCTCTTTCATATTTCTGTATAGCCATGAGGCCTCATTCTTCCTAATGGTCTGTGACAATAATAAGATCAAATACAAAAGCATTTGACCAAGTTGTCTTAGCTCAGAGGATGATGAGCTTCCAGTTCTTGAGAATTTCTGCAGTGGTTTGGGCTTAATTTAATGTATGGGTCATTTAAATTTAAAATGCTGTAACTTTTTAGTTCTAGCTATTACCGAATCCACAGAATTTATTCTTTCTTGGATTCCTGCACAGTAGGAAGAATATTCAAATTCCCTGTGGTTGCTGTCAGACAAGAAATTGAGATGCAGATTACCTGGTCTTGTTATGACAAAAGGGCATAAGGAGATGTGCTAGTTCCCAGTAATATTTTCTGCTTCTTTGATTCATTCACAGTATATTCACTTTTTGGTTAAAATCATGTCCAACAGTATGATGAGATCAGATTAGTTACTGTATGTTTCAGGATGAAAAAGAAGATAGGGGTACCAAATAGGTGAGATTTTTCTTGAAATTTATGGGAGGTCTAGTATCCTAAGTCCATAGTGAAAGAACATCTATTGGGTTAGCATCTGAAAGATTGTATCCATAATGAAAGGACAAATTTTGGCTATAAAAATGGTTTATCAGTATGACTGGATAGAGTGAGTGCTCATGACTGAGAATCAGAAAGAATTGGGTTTCATTCTTGCTCCCGGTACTGGACCAGTTGCCTAAACACTCTAGTCCTCAGTTTCTTCCTACCCAACATGAGAAAGTTGGATGAAATAATATTTAAGATCTCTTTTAGTTCTAAATGATCTGTAGCCTTACTGGGTCTCTGATTCCTCATTAGCAAAATGAGGGATAATAATTTTCTCCACAGTATTGTGACCAGGCTCAAATGAGATAAGATATGTTAGGCTCTTTGCAAACCATAAAAGTTGATATAATTATTAGCTATAATTATCAATATTATTAGGGCAAATAATCTAGGAGAAAGCAGAATGTCTTTTAGTAGATCAGACATTGAAATGGAGTGAAGAAGACATGGTCAAGACAGCAAATCAACAAATGTTTATTAAATGTCAAATGTTTGCCAGCATTGTTCTAGATGCTGGAGATATAAAGAAAGGTAAAAATAGTTCCTACTTTGATGATCTCATAGTATGCAACTATGCAAACATGCAAACAATTATATATAATAATGCAAATTACTGGATAACCTGGAGACAATCACAGTGAGAAGTTGCTTTCCTTAAAAGGGATTGAGGGAGGAAAGCTAGGTGGTGCAGTGGATAGAGCATTGGCTCTGGAATCTGGAGGATCTGAGTTCAAATCTGAACTCAGACATTTAATACTTATTCAGCTGTGTGACTTTTGGTAAGTCACTTAACCCATTGCCTTTCAAAAACCCCAAAAAATAAAATAAAAGGAATTAGGAAGTTTCTTGCAGAAACAGGACTTAAAGCTGAAATTTTAAATGACTTGTGTGAGGAATAGAAAGGAGGTCAGACTCACTGGATGGTAGAAGAATATGTGAAAGAGATTATGAAAACTGAACAGGAAAGACCGGGCCAGGTTCTGAAAGACTTAAAAAACAAACAGAAAGCTTTGCATTTGATCCTGAAGGTAATAGGAACTACTGAAGTTTATTGAATAGAGGAATCGATTCAATGGAAAGTGGTAAAACAACTAAATGAAATAGAATACAGGGAGGAAAAAAGAGGATATAGTACAGAGCAATGGATGACACCATGGATGGCAGGTGTGGCCAAGATGAAGATTCAGTAAAAGAGATCAAGGAGTGGTCATCCAGAGCAGAAGAAAGTAGTGTCATAGAAACAGAGTGAACAGAGTATCAAGGAGGAGGACTGATGGAATCACAGACTTGAGAGAAGTCAAGAAAGATGAGGATTGAGAAAAGGCCATTAGATTTGACATTTTGGGATCATTAATAACTTTGGAGAAAGCCACATCAAAAGGTGATGAAGAAAGAAACCATACTTCAGAGAGTTAAGAAGAGAGAGAGAGCAAAGGAAATGGAAGCATTCAGTTGTAACCGACTTCTCAAGGAATCTCCCACAAGAGTGAGGAGAAATATGAGATAGAAGGAATATATAAATATATTGGTTTTCCCCCCCTAAGGTTAGAATCTCATCTCAGACATTTGCTATCTATGAAACCTTAAACTAGTTCCTTTTTACCTCTCAAAAAGAGAACAATCTGTTGACAAGTTGTCTTTTTTTTTAATTTGTGGAGGAAAGTGATTTATACTGTATAATCAGCATGGTGCAGTGGAGAGAATTTAGCATTGGATTCATCAGCACCCTCTTTCATCTGAGACATCTCTGCTCAAAGAGCAGAATGGAGAACTCAAACCCCCATTTAAGAGGCTAGTCATCTCTTTATTTCTCATCCCTTTATTCTTTTGCTCCCTGCATTTCTTTCTCAATCAGTCCCCCCACGTAAAATTATCTTTTTCTTTATCTCTAGCAACTCTACCTCCACTTTTACTCCTAAGTTTTTAAAGCTTCTTTTAATATGTTTTCTGCCTTTAGAATGTAAGCTCCTTGCAGACAGGGCATCTTTCATTTTGTTTCTGTTATGTCACCAGTATTTAGTACACTACCTGTTAAATAGCAGTTTTTAATAAATAGTTGATAATTATACTTTATTTCATCTATTTGAGTCTTGTTTTTCTCAAATAATATATGAAGGTAGCACTAAATTACCTGTTTCCTTCCATCTCCGTATCTGATCCTATGATCCCTTTAGGCTTGTTTCATCCATGAAGTTGAGTGAATAATAACATTTTCTCAAATTGTCATTGTTTGAATCAAATAAAATTGTGTATGTAAAGTGCTTTGAACATCTTAGAATGTCATTTAAATGTCAGCCACAAGGTAGGGAAGAAGATATAAACTTAGACTGAATATTATTAATAATAATGTATTAAATGTCTAAGTGAGTAAGTTCCATTTGTTTACACAAGAGATTTTTAGCCACAGTGGAAATCTACCAAACATGAGTTTAATTACTTGGAAATATCTCTTTCCTAAGGAACAAACACCCAGGTAAATGAATGTGATTTCTTGAAAGGAGCAAGTTTGTTTTCTGAAACCAAGAAGCTTTGAAACACAGTCAATAGCACCTTTGAGCAGCAGAAAAAAATGGCTGAGAAAATTTTCACAAATTTAACAGTTGCTATATAACCTTTCATATGTCTGTATTGTTGGCGTAAGTTCAAAGACGAGACTGTGAGGGAGGAAGAAACAGCATGGGGAGGAGATGGAAGAAAAGGCTCGGTGTCTGGGAACAACTTACATCCTTTATGTGTCAGAATCTTTTATATTCTGTCAAAGAGAAGCTCCTGCATCACTGTTATTGCCATCCTCTGAACATCCAAGGAGCTAGATTCTAGTTTTGAGTTTCCACAGGACATCTGTTGGATCTCCAACAAGTTATTTAACCTTGTTAAGCTCAAGTAGCTACATCTGAAGAATCAGATATGAATTTTCCCCTGTTTCTTGACAAACATGTTAGGAAGTTCAATGAAATCCCACCAGTTACATATTTTTGTAATCTACTTTGGGGTGAAGGTGAACATGTTAGTCTAAAAGGATACAGACTCCAAGGAAGAAAACTACTTTTCCCCCCCCTAGAAATGGATTTTGATCAATTAGTTTTTGAGAGTGCTTTGAGATCCCAAAGCAGAATAATTTACTTTTGACTGATTTACTCTTTTGTATGTAGATGTGACTGGCTGCTCCTTCCTTTGTTTTATCTAAAAAGCAAAGTTTTTTGAGAAAGCAGAGATAGGCCACTATAATTCTGGATTTACATGGAATTCCTTCTTTTTCATTGTTACTGTATCAAGTAAAGACAAGGTATCTTTTATGTGTTGAGGGAAAATAATTTTTTGTATAAGTTTGTGAAACCTTGTTATTGTGTTACTGGAGTTATTCACAATATAAACTTGGGTGCTTTCCTTGTTATCTTTCTGGAACTTATTCACCTCATCTGTTAAACTGGACTAAATGACTGGTGGCTATTAGATTTTCCCCAGGATTGTTGCTACACCGGTTGAAGTTGCAGACCCCATGCCCTCCTGCTACTGCTATTCTCTACACCTACCTTCTTCCTACTTTGGGATTTTAGGGGTATTGAGGGAGGTATGGCATATTTTCAATAAAACACTTCTCACCAAGCACAACTGGAAAGTATCAAAAGATGTGGCTTAGCTTCAATGAAAGACAAAGACCGGCTCCAACCTCTAGTCAAGCATGTAGCCAGATCTCTCTCTTTCTCTCTCTCTCTCTCTTTTTTTTTTAGGTTTTTGCAAGGCAAATGGGGTTAAGTGGCTTGCCCAAGGCCACACAGCTAGGTATTTATTAAGTGTCTGAGACCAGATTTGAACCCAGGTACTCCTGACTCCAAGGCCGGTACTTTATCCACTATGCCACCTAGCCGCACCTCAGATATCTTTTTAAACTTGTAATGTATTCCTAGCTAGTTAAAACATGCCTCCCTTCTTAGGTAGGAGTCTCCCTAGTGATGGCCTTTGGGTCTGCCTCTGCTTATAGACCCTATGGGGCAATATTCTGGAGTGCCCTACACAAAATTCCAAGAATACATCTCTAAGATTTCCCCTTATTCTCAGAACTTTCCCAGACACTAGAATTGCCAGTGCCAGCTCTGCTATACTTATGAGATGGGATTTAAATAAACATTGATATGTATCCTTTCTTTATTCTAGAATATAGACTTATAGAGAAAGCAGATGGGTTTTCTTATATACCCAGCACTGTCTGATGCTGTGAATGCCCAGAAAACACTTAACAATGGTCAATGATGCCTCAAAAATGTTTTTTTTTTTTTTTTTTGCTTTTAGAGCTACTTTTTCCTCTTAAGAAATTTAGGCTTTGTTAAGCTTTATTTTTGTGTTCAGAAACAGTTCATGAACATAAAAGGTTCTTATATCTTTCACTCCACCTTGCTCAACCTTCCCTCCTACTCCAAAATCTTTGCTGAGATGTCTTTGAACACTAAAGATCTGCTCAGATAAGGAATATTGGTCTATGGTAACTTAAGCATATATTCAAGAAAAAAGGAAGGATACCTATAATGTTTCCCCCCCCCCCCCCCATAGATACAGTAGAACTTTCACTAATAATTCGAGTGCTGGGACAATTTTGAAGATGAGGGTAAACCTTGGAGTGAAAAAAGCTCATTATTTATGTTGGATACTCTAGGATCTTGCCCTATAGGACCTGTAAGTAGAGAGACAAACCCATAGAACATCACTAGGGAGGTACCTCCCTGGAGAGGGAGCATGGTATGCTTAACCAGATAGGAATATACTACAGGTAGATAAATAGACCCCCCACCCAAAGCCCATCAGCTTGGGTCTTAACTCTGTTTTTGCTGCTACTTATTTGGAGCTCTTTGGGAAAGCTCCTTTATTTTGTTAGGCTTCATTTCCCTCATTAACATAATTAAGAATTTTGACTAGATTATCTTCATCTAAAGTCCTACCTAAGTTTTTCCCCTCCCAAGTTAGAGGTTTTGTTGAGCTTTGTTCATGAATAAATGAAAATAGTTTTAATTTGTAGAACCATTGGAACATACATACCTATAGTAATTAAGAGTAGACATTCTCCAGATTATGTTTATGCTATTAACTTGCTAAGGGAAAAAGCCTTTCTTCACATATAGACAAATTTTAGGATAAAAATTTTCAGTAACTCCAAAGTTCTTTAGAGGAATATGTCAATGAAAATTTATCATATACTATTGAGGGTATTGATAGTACTGAGCCTGGAACTTCATAGACACTTAAAAATGCTGAAGTAATTTGAAAATAAGGGTTGTTAGTTTCTTCCTTCTTTCCTATTCTTTCTATTTCTTTCTGGCTTCCTTCCTTCATTCCTTCTTCCTTTCTCTCTCTCTCTCTCTCTCTCTCTCTCTCTCTCTCTCTCTCTCTCTCTCCCCCCCCCCCACTCTCTCTCTCTTACTTTGTCTGTCTTTCTGTCTTCCTTCCTTCCTTCCTTCCTTCCTTCCTTCCTTCCTTCCTTCCTTCCTTCCTTCCTTCCTTTCTTTCTTCTCTTCCTATCCTTACTTTCCTTTTTCCTTCCTTCTATCCTTCTTTCCTCCCTCATTCTCTCCTTCCTTTCTTTCCTTCTTTTCTTTAGCTCCAGCAATTCACATGATGTGGGGCCCATAAAAGGCATTTAATCTTTACTTGCTGTTTGATTGATCAGTATGATATAGTGATTTACGGTGAGAGGACCTGGATTCTTATCGTGTCTCCAACACTTACTAGTTGACTAACTTTGAGCAAATCACTTTCTCTCCCTTGGTCTCACTTTCTGACTGTAAAGTTAGATGATTGAATTAGATAGTTTCCAAGTTTTCTTTTTGCTTCTTATCCTATGATTCATAATATAAACTGCAGAATTGAATGCAATGAGGTTGTAACTCAATGTCTTTTTCTGAAAAGTTCATCAGTCTTAAAAGACTCACTTAAATTGGGGCAGTGGAAAAGGAATTTCTAATTTGATTGTCTGGCATCTCTGGTGCTCACAGGATTCAGCTTTGCCCAGTGTTTTCATTTCCTCCCACCCACAGAAAAGGTGGCATCATGGTATTCTCCATTGGGCATTGTTTCTTGCTTTTAAGGTTTATGTAAATTATGGCTTCCAGAAGACTTGGATCCACTGCTGTGAAAAACTTCCTCTGGATTATACGAAGACTTGCCTTAAAAACTATTCCACCAATCATCATTGCCAACTGCTTCTTCAAAGGACTTTAGTGTTCTCTTTAGTGTGTTCCATCTTAACATTTCTTTCAGCTCCAGGAGACCAGAATCCAATCCCTTTGGTTAATACATGATAAGAAAGGGAAGAGATGCTTTCTGAACATAAGCTTTTTGAGCACTGATGTCCTTTTAAATGGAAATAGGCTTGACACAATTGATAATACTTATTTGCACTGCTCAATATCTTTTCTTTCCCTAAACCTACATAGGGAGAAAAAAAATTTCAAGTCATTTTCCATTGGGAAACTGCTAAGGATTTCAAGGAAAGAATCAACATTTCCTTTGCAGTGTATATAAATCAGAGACACCTCTTTCCAAATAATACTAAAAGTATACTAATAACTTTTACTGAAGGAGCAAATGTGAAGTTTTCACCAGCTGCACATTAAGAAATTAGTTGGACTTCTGGCATCAAGATGGTGGAGTGAGGAAGGAATCTTCCAAAGCATTCCCAAATTCTCCTCCAAACAAAAGAAAACTGCCTCAGAATTTATCTATGAGCAGTGAAGTGACTTACCAGTCTAGGAGAGAAAAGGTCTATTTCTGTGACAAAGGAGGGGAGGAATGTCCAAGAGCAGTAGTGGCAGCAGTAGCTGCAGCAGTAGAATTAGCAGTAGCAACAAGGGAACTGCAGCAAGGCTGCAAGCCTGGGGTAGTCCACCAAAAGCCAGCAGTCTTATAGGCAGGTGAACAATGCAGCACTACTGTAACCCAATGACCCCACCCCCAATACAAGCTACCAGCCAGGCCCTGACCACATTACTGACCAGTACTACCCCGAAGTCTAACCTGTTTCCATAGCAACCCAGGGGAAATGTCCCACCCTGGGGCAGACCAGGAACAAAATTACTCTGCCAGTGCCTTTCGGCAAAAGTCCCCACCCTGGTAGTGGGTCAGTGACTAAACCCCATACTGAAGGGAGGCCAACAGGAAGTCCCTAATTCTAGTCCAAGTCAGAAGGGATTCCTTTCCAACAGAAAGCAAGCAGCTAAGCCCTGAAGCCCAGGGAAAGCCAACAGTAAGACCCAGAGCCTGTCATTAAAAAGCTTGGGACACTGCAGGACCAGAGTCCAATTCTTACATAAAAATATAAAGTCACAAAAAAAAATACAGAAAAAACTGCCAAAAATTCTTGACTATGGAATGTTACTATGGTGGTAGGGAGAATCAAGGCATAAACTTAGGAGATAGTGTCAAAATGGCTACATGTGAATCTTCAAAGACCTTTGCAATTTGGTCTTGAACCTAAAAACAATTCCTGTATGAGCTTAACAAGTATTTTTAAAAAGCAAATTAGAGAAGTAGAAGAAAAATTGGGAAAAGAAATGTGAGAGTATGGTTAAAAAATTGTGAAAAAATCAATAGGATGGGAAAAGATACACAAAAAATTTACTGAAGAAAATAATTCTTTATAAAAGTAGAATTTGTCAAATGGAAAGGCAAGTGTAAAAGATCACTGAAGAAAATAATTCCTCAAAAATTAGAATTGAACAGGTAGAAACTAATGACTCTATGAGATACCAAAAAAGTAAAAGAGAAAAAAGAAAATATGAAAGTTCTTATTAAAAAAAAGCAAGGTACCTAGAAAATAGATCCAGGAGAGATAATATTAGAATTATTGGATTATCTGAAAACCATGATAAAACAAAAAGACTTTCAGGAAATTATCAAAGAAAGCTGCCCTGATATCTTAGAACAAGAAGGCAAACTAGAAATGGAAAGAATTCCCTGATTACCACCTAAAAGAAATTCCAAAATAAAAAGTCCGGATCATTATAGACAAATTCCAGAGTTCACCAATCAACTACAAAGTGTTGCAAACAGTCAAAAAGAAACAATTCAAATATCATGGAGCTATAGTAAGGACTACACAGGATTTTACAGCTTCCACCTTAAAGAACCAGAAGGCTTGGAATATGATATGCCAGAAGGCAAGAATTACTAAGAATTGCCTATCCAGCAAAATTTATTCTATCAGGGAAAATTGGATTTTTAATGAAATAGAGGACTTTCAACCATTTCTAATTAAAAGGCCAGAACTGAATAAAATACCTGAACTCTAGATACAAGACTCAAAGAAGACAAGAAAGAGCAAACACAAAAAATTCAATTAGATTAATCTGTTTATATTTCTAAATGGCAAGGTAATTGTTGTAGCTTTCAGCAACTTTCCCATCTCAGAACTAGAAAAATCTAAGCAAAAACTAAGCAAGAAAATAGTGAAGGAGGTGAAAAAAATTCTGGAGACGTTAAATATGATAAATCTCTGGAGAAAATTAAATGAGAATATAATACATCATTTTTTTCTCAGCAATATATGACATTGAAACCAAAAAACCCCCAATAAATTTTATTGTATTAAGACACAAAGAACTCATAAATAAATAGAAAAGTGGAAATAGTAAATGAATTTTTTTATCAAAATGCAATAAAAATTACATTCATTAATGGATAATGAAAGGAGGGATTGAAAATGGATTATTAAATATTATCCTAAAAAACAAATATGTCAAAGAACAAATCATAGAAACAATTGTGATAATTTCTTTAAAATATGATAAAATGAAGCAATATATAAAAATTTATGAGATATAGCTAAAGTGGTACTTAGAGGAAAAATTACAACTCTAATTGCTTACATAATAAAATAGAGAAAAAGCAGACTAATGAATGGGACATGCAACTAAAAATACTAGAAAAACAAAAAATTAAAAATCTTCAATTAAATCCCAAATTAGAAATATTGAAAAACCAATGGAAAGATTAGCAAAATGTAAGTAAGAAAACCTTTGATCTAATAAATCAAACTGGAAGCCAGTTTTATGAAAACAACAACAACAAAATAGGTAAACCATCGGTTAATTTGATCAAAAAAGGGAAAGAAGAAAACAAATTAATATTATCAAAAATGATAAGGGTGAATTCATCAACTGTGAAAAGTAAATTATGACTATTGTTAGGATCTATTTTGCCTAATTATATGTCAATAAATTCAACAATCTAGGGGCATCTAGGTGGCGTAGTGGATAAAGCACTGGCCTTGGAGTCAGGAATACCTGGGTTCAAATACAGTCTCAGACATTTAATAATTACCTAGCTGTGTGGCCTTGGGCAAGCCACTTAACCCCATTTGCCTTGCAAAAAAAAAAAAACCCTAAAAAAAAGAATAAATTCAACAATCTAAATGAAATGGATGAAATATCTACAAAAATATAAATTACTCAGATTAGCAAAAGAAATAAAATATTTAAATAACCTGATCTTAGGAAAAGAAATTGAACATACTAAGGAATTCTACCAAACATTAAAGAACAATATATCCCTATACTGCATACAAAACTATTTGGAAGAATAGGCAAGAAAGAAGTCCTGCTAATTTCCTTTTATGCTACAAATACCCAAACCAGGAAGAGCCAAAACAGAGAAAGAAATTTATAGATGAATTTCCTTAATTAATGCAAAAAATTTAAATACTGGGAAAGAGATTAGAGCATTATATCACAAGGATCATACCTTGACCTTATGACCAAGTGGGATTTATACCAGGAATGTAGGGATGGTTCAATATTAGGAAAACTATTAGCTTAATTGACCATATCAATAATAAATCCAACAGAAACCATGGCTATTAAAAACAGCCCAGGAATAAATGAAGTTTATCTTAAAATGATAAATAGTATTTATCTAAAACCATCAGCAAGCATTATCTATAATGGACTTAAGCTTAGCAGTCTTCCCAGTAAGATCATGGGTGAAGCAGGTATGCCCATTATCACTGCTATTATTCAAGTGCTAGTTATAGCAAACAAAAAAAGAAAGGAATTAAAATAGGCAATGAGGTAACAAAACTACCATTCTTTGCAGATGATATGATTTCATACTTAGAAAATCCTAGAGAATCAACTACAAAACTACTTTAACAATTTTAACAGATGTAGGATATAAAATAAAACCACATAAATCATTAGCATTTCTTTTTATAATTAACAAAATCCAGCAGCAAGAGATAGAAAGAAAAAATTCCATTTTAAAATAACTATAAACAATATAACATACTTGGTAGTTTACCTGCCAATATAAAGCCAGGAACTATATGAACACAACCTAAAACACAAATAAAATCAGATCTAAACAACTGGAAAACTATTAATTGCTATTGGGTAGGCTGAGTCAGTATAACAAAAATGACAATTCTATGTAAATTAATCTGTTTATTCGTGCCACACCAAACTATCAAAAATTATTTTATAGAGCTAAATCAAATAAAAAAATCATCTGGAAGAGCAACAATTCAAGGATATCAAGGGAATCAATGAAAAAATGCAAAAGGGTATGATTTAGCCATACTAAATATCAAATGATATAAATGGTACTTATCAAAAAACCTGGAACTGATTATGAAATAAGTGGTGGATTTGTGAAATGTATTAGATACAAATTGCATTATAGTAAATGACCATAGTAATTTAGTTATATGATAAACTCATGGATCCAAAGTTTTGGAATAAAAACTTATTTGACAAAAACTACTATGAAAACTGGAAAACAACATGACAGAAACTAGATATAGAGATAGACCAACATCTCACATTATATACTAAGAAAAATTCCAAATAGGTTCATGATTTCCACATAAAAATTGATAACATGAGCAAATTAAGAGAGTATAAAACTGTCAGATTTATGGCTTAGGGAAGATTTTAGGTCCAAAGTGAAACAGAGAGCATTAAAAAATATAAAATAGATAATTTTGGTTATATAACATTAAAAATTTTTTCACAAACAAAATGCAACCAAAATTATTAGAAAGCAGAAAAATGGAGAAAAATTTTCCAATTATTATCTCTGATAAAGCTCTCATTTTTCAAATATAAAGAGAACAGAGTCAAATTTATAAAAAATACATGTCATTTCCCAACTGATAAATGATCAAAGGATATGAAGTCAGTTTTCAGACAAAGAAATCAAAGTCAGTCTTCCGAAAAAATAATGCTCTAAATCACAATTGATTAGAGAAATGCAAATTAAAACAGTTTAGGACACTAAGGCACTGTTGGTGAAGTTTTGAACTGTTTATCGATTCTGGAGAGCAATTTGGAACTATGCCCCAAAGGCAACCAAACTGCATACCCTTTAATCCATCAATACCACTGCTAATTCTATATCCCCAAAAGCATTTAACAAAAATATTCTTAGCAGTTCTTTTTGTGGTGGCTATGAACTGGAAATAAAAAAATAGCCATCAATTTAGGAATGATTAAATAAACTATGGTATATCATTGTAAAGAATTATTATTGTGCAATTAGAAATGACAAAACAGGATGATTTTAGAAAAACCACTAAAGTTTACATGAACAGATGCACAGTTAGATGAACAGAACCAGGAGATCATTGTACAAAGCAGCAGAAATATTGTTCAGTGAAGAAGTGTGAATGATAGAGCTTTCTCAGCAATACAGTAATCTAAAATAATCTCAAAGGACCACTGCCCAGCCCC
The DNA here is from genome assembly GCF_037893015.1 of Macrotis lagotis. Taxonomy (NCBI): domain Eukaryota; kingdom Metazoa; phylum Chordata; class Mammalia; order Peramelemorphia; family Peramelidae; genus Macrotis; species Macrotis lagotis. The sequence goes on from NC_133665.1 coordinate 150,802,126, forward strand.
AGAGAAAGAATACAGATGCTATTTTTCCACTTTATTATTTAGTTTTATTCAAGTCTTATACCAAATGACTAATATGGAAAATATGGAAATATTTTTAATATGGAAAAGTTTTACATTATTGCACATGTATAATGTCTATCTGATCACTTACCATCTCTGGAAGTGGGGATGGATAGAACTTGGAAATGAAAACTTTAAAAATGTTTGTTTTTAAAATGTTAAAAAATAAAACAAAATAAAATTCCAAATAAAAAAATTAGTCTCTTTCTGTTCTTCTTTCAGAAAGAATTGTGTGGGGGGGATACAAAGCAGTTGATATTATTTCTGTATCATAAATAAAGAGCCTGAGGCTTGTAGACATTACAGATTTCTGAAATATTGAAGTACTGATTCCCATGTTCCTATAGTTTAGAAGCTACTGGAAATTCCCTCCTCTTTCTCCTTTCTTCCAAGGGCTGCTAGTAAAATTTTAATTTACCTTGTTTTTGTTGAAAGGTTTTAGTGCTCAGGTAAAACTCCATTTGATGGGGTTGGGGAGAGAAGCAAACCCAGTTTCCAAGGCTGGTCCTCTATTATGCAATGATATCTCAGAACTCAGATCCTGACTTTTCTAGACTCAAAGAAATGAGGTGGTAGTGATGTGGCTTTAATATCTGGGATATATTTGAAAGGTATCCCACTCAAAACTTATTATATGAGTGGTTGCCTATTCCATGTCTTCATAATAAATGTCCTGGGCTGAAGTGTGAAGGAGGCTTACGTAAAGAAGGTTAAGTAGGGGGCAGACCTAGTTTCAAAAATCATACTTTCCATCATTTAGCCTTTATCTTGCTCATGGTCATGACTCTTTTTAACTTTTTCAGTGAATCTGATCTTCGATCAAATAATTTTGTTTCTTTGGTTAGCCAATTCATCCAATGGTGCAATTGGCAACTGGCTCAGGCCTTCTCTTCCTCTGATATCCAATGTCCTCTGGTAAATTGTCCCTATGGGTCAATGCAGCAGACAGATCCTTGATGGAAGGCTCTTGGCATTCCGCAGTTATACATCTTATGATAGCTTTTGTGCCATTAGTAAATCAAAATTAATATTCATCACTTGCCCAAAGTTGTACATTAATGCTAGTCAGAACATCATTCTACCTGGCTGGTACATGGATTTGGCTATTAGTTGCTTTTCTACAAAGAGCTTCAGATACTGTTCTCCTCTTAGCAGGTAACCTTACACTTAACTACTAATCTCACTTTGGATTATTGCCTTTGGTACAGCTCATGAAATGAGACCTTTTTAGTAAGTAGGTAGAAGACGGATGGACTCCCTGTGAAATTTTCTGTAGCATGTGGCTACTGTGCAGCTTTCTTATCTCAAAAACTGAGAGGAGAGAATCCATTCGCAACCCCAGACATTTTTCACTCTATCTTTGATGCTAAGACTTATTCCAAAGAAGTCATTTCTAGTTCCAGGGAACATCAGCACTATACCTTTAGATTTCATGACTAAAAAAGGTAGATTTTATCTACCGTGTTTTGACATTTTGTACTCAACTTCCTGGTTAGCTCAGTGACTAACCAGATGTTTAACTGAGTTAGTAAGCTTTATTAACTTTTCAATTCATTGATCTACATAGGTATCACTTTAGTATAATTTCATAGAATCTTGGAATAAAATATATTTTATGTAAAAAACTTATAGTAACATAATATAATAGTATAATTTCATAGAATTATCAATTTAGAACTGGAAGGGACTTTAGGGAGCTGAGTTACACTTCTTCATTTTACAGAAGTTGAAATAATTTAAATTAATAAAATTTTCCAACTGTTTCTGATAAAAAATCATCCCCATCTCATCTCTTTAAGCTCATATACAATTAGCTCTATAACCTCATGGGTACAAATTATAATCTTGGGAAATTTTCAAAGTTACTCCTCTGGTTCACTATTGTCCTCATTTAGTTAAAAAATAAAAGAAACAAACTGAGAACTTTAGAAGCTAATTCAAGATGGAATTCAGCTATCAATTCTGTTAAGTAACCAAGGCAAAAGAAAAGCATTGAAAGAGTAAAGCATCAACACAGAGATGACCAGTATATCATAAAAAGTATATCAGCTTGCATTTTTTCTAAACAAGTACAATCTAATTCCTTCTCCTCTTCCTACTTCTCACTATTCCAAGTAATTTGGAAAATTAATTCTAGCATTCAAAGCTCTGGCAAGTAAGTCTTGGGTGAAATCTTAGCTATATGACTAGATTCATCTGTGTTTCCAACTGAATTTAACCTCAATGAAAAACTGAGTCCATAAGGAGTGAATTGATTACTGTTACCTCTACATAGATTCTTATATGACTTGCCTTATACCCTATTTGATTCTCTTATTGGTGGCTTTATTGCCCCATGGCAATAAAGTAATATGATATAGGTTGTACATGTACAATTGTGTATAACATATTAGTTATGTTGTGAAAGAGAAATTAGAGATAAGGGGGAAAACATGAGAAAGAAAGATAAAAGCACAAAAGAAGTTTTAAAAAGTAAATATAGTATACTTTGTTCTACATTCAGACTACATAAACTTTTCTCTGGATTTGGATGACATTTTATATCCCAAGTCTTTTAGGACTATCTTTAATTACTAAACTACTGAGAGGAGCTGAGTCCATAATAGGTGATATCTCACAATGTTGCTATTAATGTGTACAGTGTTCTTCTGATTCTGCTCACTTCACTCAAGATCAGTTCATGCAAGTCTTTCCAGGCTTTTCTAAAATCTGTTGGCTCATGATTTCTTATAGGACAATAGTACTCTATAACTTTCATATGTCATAATTTATTCAGTCATTCCCCAATTGATGGGTATCCCTTTAATTTCCAGTTCTTTGACACTACAAAAAAAGCTGCTATATTTTTGTACATGTGGGTCTTGTCCCTTGTTTATGATCTCTTTGGGACATAGACTTAGGAGAGGTATTGCTGGATCAAAGGGTATGTACATTTTATTACCCTTTGAACATAGTTCCAAATTGCTCTCCAGAATGATTGGATGAGTTCACAACTCCATCAGTAGTGCATTAGCGTGTTATTTTTCCCATTCTCTCCAACACTAATCATTTTTTTTCATTTTAGCCAATCTGATAGGGGTGTGAGTTTTAATTTGCACTTCTCTAATCAATAATAATTTAGAGAATTATTTTCTTATAACTATTGATAGCTTTAATTTCATCATTTGAAAATTACCTGTTCATATTCTTTGACATGGGGAAAACATTTATATTAAAATGATAGATTTTTCTGTTGTTGGAATCACTAAAAATAAAGTAATTTGCCAAATGAAACTGAATCTGTTCAATTCTTTCCTTTAAATGCAAGGCTGAACTCATCCATTTACAGGGCCTGCTCTCTCTCTCTCTCTCTCTCTCTCTCTCTCTCTCTCTCTCTCTCTCCTCCCTCCCTCCCTCCCTCCCTCTATTCCTCCCCTCATGTGATAACCTGAATAGGGATTTTTCAAGTCCTGCTCTGTTGCCTCATTGTGATTGTGGAGGTGAACTGAATCTTAAAGGCTGTACTTGTGAATTATAAGCTATGGTACATTGTACTATTCTTGCAAAGCTTCAAATATAATCCTGACAAATATTTCTTCTTTCTTAGGGCCATACTAGCCAAGTAAGAGTTACTTATCCCAGGTAGACTGGAAATCTAGTGTTGAATACTGTGGCCATAACAACCCATGAGTCAATGACAAATATAAAGTGACTCTTATTTCTTCAACAACAGTAGCAGAGTGGTGATGCAAACAGCAGAGGGTGCTAAGAATCACAGTTTTTACAACTATGGACACTATTGGTACTCTAATTGGTGCTCTATTCGTGCTCTAATTGTGAAATCCATGTCAGATGAGGAACAAGTAGACATGTATTCTCGGATAACTGAATTGTATCAGTTGCAGTTCGTGCTATAAATGAAATCTGAAGCTAGAAGGAAGTTGAAACTAAAAGGAAGGTAGACTCATCTTTTCATTTTTTTTCCTCCTTAAGGAAAATAAAGGAGTTGGTGGAGTTAGTTTAATTGTGTTTCCAAAGGCAACTTAAAACCTCATTTCATGGTGAATTTGATCATTTCTTATTGCAATGCTCATAAGTATTTGCAAAAAAAATACACATGAAAATAATTGTATTTTATGCATCTACATTTATTGTAGTAAAGACATTCTTTTAAAGTCTTCATAATGTATTAAAAATTAAATCAATTTACAATATGACCTATGAATTGAGTGTAAAAAATGAATAGTTGAGAATGGTGTAAGATATTTTAGGACAATATGGTTCATGAATAAGTTGTAAGGTAGATCAAAGACTTTTACACCAAACCAGATATCTTATACTGATATATCAGAAAACTTTTATTTAATAAGTAAAATAATATTAGACATAAAAAATATTACATAGGCACACAAAAAATCAAACTGATTTTATTTTAATGGTCATTTAATGGACATCATTCTTTATTGATTTAGGAGTACACAGGAATTAACTATGTGCCAACAAACAAATAACTGATTCTTAGAGCAAAGGCCAAAATTAACAGAAACCTGAAAGAAATAATAAAGATGATTGAAATAAATGATATAGTTAAACAATTCAGCATGTTATCAAATGGAAAATGGGTAAAAGAAAGGACGCTGATGCTAAAAATCTCAATTTTGAGTAGAAGTTTACATAAAATCAATTGCCATAACATGGAGACCAAAAGAACCTAAAAATGGCCTCGGCTAACAAGAACCTGAATTAGTTGATCACTAGAACAATATAGTTGGTAATAGCAATTAAACTATGTAAAAATGTTTTGAAAAAGGATTGTAGAAGATTAAGTGTGGTATGACCTAATAAACTGTTAGAAGGAGAAGAGGAAGAAAATGCAAGTTAAAGAAAATTTGGAAAAGACTTAAGGAAAAAACTGGAAAAAATATATAGAGAAAAGATAAAAGACTTGCAAATAATATAATATGCATATTTATATTTTATATAGTGTATATATAATACAGTATGTATATATACCAAATAAATATATGTGTGTATGTATAATGAACAATTTGATATGTCAAGTAGAGTATAAGCACAATATTTGGAATCTAGTTTTATAGTCCCAAACATATTTATAGAAGAGATAGAATTGGCAGTGAAAAAAAATACAATTTTTTTTCAAAGCTTCTGAACATGGAGAGGTATGTAAGGTATCAAAGACAGAAATTGAATCTCAAAAAATTTGATAGGAGAAAATAATAAAGGCATGGAAACATATTGACCTTTATGATAGCTACTCCCCCAAGTTAACCAAGAAATATCAATAATCAGTCATTATTATGCTTACTTTCTTTTTTTAGAGAAGATCTTTATTATCTGAGGAGTCCTGACAAAAGGGAAAATATCTAATGGGAAGAAATATATCTTAGTAATGGGGGAAAAGTTTGAGGTTTTTGAAATTTAGGACATCTTAAAAATGAAATTAGACTATTTCAAAACTCATTTTGCCTAGTATTTAATAAAATGTAGGTTAGGTCACACACTACTTATCAGAATAAACAAGGACTCAATCATGTTATTTTTTTCATTTTGATTTTTCCAACAAAATTTTCTAATATGACAGCAGCAATCATTTATTATGGAACTATATGGCAAGACTGTCAGCATTCTGTTCATACCTACAAAATAGCTTTGCCTTGCCCTAAATTAAACTCTTCAGAGTTTACATTGTTTCTTGTTGTATTAATACTGGAAGAATTTCATATTGAAAAGATGACGCTTTTTTTTTAGGTTTTTCAAGGCAATGTGGTTAAGTGGCTTGCCCAAGGCCACATGGCTAGGTAATTATTAAGTGTCTCAGGTTGGATTTGAACTCAGGTACTCCTGACTCCAAGGCCAGTGCTTTACTCACTGCACCACCTAGCCACCCCTCACTGTGCCACCTAGCTGCCCCAATGAGGCTTTGTTTTAAGAGACTTGGAGCCTTTAAAAGTTTTTCATTTATAGAAGCCTGAGATCTGAACTTTCCAACTTATTATCCATTTTCCATTAGTAGCTCTGCTTGGGAACATTGTCTCTCACCCTTACCTCCAAATGGATACTCTCTGGCGACTTCTCCCAACTTTTCATCATCCTTTTGTATATTGTTAAGCTCTTTAAGGGCAGGGAATGTGTTTCTTCTTATAATTTGTATCCCTAGTGCTTAGCATAATTCCAGGGATATAATAGGAATTTAGTAAAGGCATATTGAATTCATTGTGAACAAGGAATGTTGTAGGAAAAATTTGATAAAGTAGGTCAAAAGAGAAATTTACCATTTAAAAAGATGATGGGTCATTCATGTGGTGAGAGGGAGAAATAACTGAGAGAGAGACCATTCATTCTACTGGTATGAAAAGGTAGAGAACTCCAGGGAGGCCTACAACATATTAGATGAACTCTTTGTAATACACTTTTGGGAAGACATAGACAAGGGTGGCTTAGGACTGACAAGTATGGATAGGTTGTGATGTATATCAACAAAGAAACACTTATATTGAGGAGATCATAGATTCATTTATTTATTTGAAGATTCAAATAGTTTTTCTCATGTGGTGTTGGGTTCCCCTGTCCACCAGAGGATTCATTCAGCTCAGGAGAGAAAAGGAATTACGTATACACTCTGGTGGGGAATGTTAGCAGGACATCTAGCAGAGCCGTTTATTGTAAGTATCAAATAGTTCTTATAACAGAAAACTACAAAATTGGCATACAGGATAAAAACAATGATGTAACTCTATTTTGGGCAGGATGTAACCTAGCAGGAGGTAACTCAGATCAAGAAGTTCTGGAACAGGACTATCAGCAAGTGAGGCCATGAATGATGCAGTTGTGTTATCCAATCAGAGTTCCATGGAAAACCTTCAGGTTCAAGGGTCACCAAAGCTTAGCTCATTTAGTCATAACTGACCTCTGACCCAAACTTGCTCTAGTAGCTTTCAACAATTCCCCTTTTTCTATTTACACAACAAGCTCACAATTGCCTAACCTGATGCTCAAGTAATACAATTCTGAATTGTGTTGATAGCATATATAGTAGCTTTGTTTACAGAAAAAAAAATTGATTAAACTTGGAAAACAGCAAAGTAGAAACATCAAGAGAATCAATATAAATCACAATTGTATAATACTCTGGGTCCAATCTCTGAAGAGGGATGTTCAAACCAATTAGTTATCTTATCAGCTGTCTTTTCAGGAATCAAGTTTCACTGGGAGGCTTCTCGGTTGTCTTTAACTAACTTACACAAATCATCAGTACCAAAAGATAGTTTTTAAAATGAGAGAGACAAACAATAAATGATCAGTTTCATAATTACAACAAAACTGAAAACAGAACTAATACCATATAACTATGTACCAATTGCAGGTGGAAAAGACAAGAAATCATACAATTTCTTGCTCAACTCTATATATTCTTCCCTAAAACAAATTATTCATTACAAAAGTTTGTAATGCATTAACCAAATGATACAGATTTTTATAAAGTCTTCTTCTGAGCCTTAAATGCTCTAGTAACATTTTCTGACAATTGAATATATTTTGATTCCTATCTTTTCCTCACTTCTTTATATATATATATATATATATATATATATATATATATATATATATATATACATACTCAAATAATGCAATTGTTAACAGTTAATATTATTTCCCCTCTTTTTCTCAGTAATTATTATAAATTCCTCTATATGGGGTATAATACTATTTTAAGCCAGAAAAATTATATCTAACTTCTCAGCATCTCTTCTTTGATATTTCCAATAGTAACTTTGTTAGATCCCAAATAATTTTCAGTTTTCCCTATCAAAACAACTTCAGTCATACTTTTCTCTCCATAGTATAGTTTTTTTAAGGTTTTTGCAAGGCAAATGGGGTTAAGTGGCTTGCCCAAGGCCACAGAGCTAGGTAATTCTTAAGTATCTGAGGCTGGATTTGAACCCAGGTACTACTGACTCTAGGACTGGTGCTTTATCCACTGCAACACCTAGCTGCCCCCATAGTATAGTTTTGAATTGAAGTCCAATATTCAGTTCCTTTGGCAGTCCCAAAATTGTTCATGATTAATATAAGTATCACAAGTTGTTCTAGAAGTCCATTTTATGCTTTCCTTTTGTGTGGTCTCCTTTTATGCTTTCTTTATTGATTTCTTGTTTTGTAAGTTATTCATTTTCACTCTCCCACATTCCTCCTTTTCTTTTTATGTGGGAACATTTTTAATGACCTATTCTTCTGCTTAACTATAGGCTTGACCCTTGGGATTATAAGGAATGCCTGTAATATGCTTTATATTGTAATATAGACAGAATTGTTTAAATGCATAGAAGTATATCCAGGGCCATTATCTGTTTTTATGGATTTTGGTATCCCTGAAAATAATAAAATAAATGATCAATCATACCTTGCTTAGCCTCTGAACTTTGTGTTGTTGCCATTGTATATGAACTAAATGTATCTACACTCACATGAATAGATTTCATTGTTTTCAAAAGGCACATAATGAATCACATCTATCTGTCATAACTCATTAGGAGTCTGGCCTCTAGGATTCTTATAATAATTTGGAGGAGTAGGTAAATACCCCTTTGTAGACAGGGTTTTACTATATTTATACCTTGCTCTTTGGTGATTTTAAATTCTTTCCTTAGTAAAGAGGCATTGTGATTACTTTCATCTTTCATATATATATATATATATATATATATATATATATATATACACATATATACATATGTGTGTGTATGTGTACACATGCATATGTGCACACACACACACACACACACACACACACACACACACAAATACATATACGTATATTCAGGCAATCCAGGGTAGGAATTTTTATGTTCAATGAAAAAGGAATTGTATCTATTTCTAATAACTTCTAGTAATTCTTTAAAGAGTTGATATAATACTACATCAGTGCCATGATTAATAAAGGCTGTTTCTTTGCATCTGACAACATGATAATCCTACTTACTATCTGTAAAAATGTTAAGGAGTTGTGACCATTCTCTTAATACCAATAATATAGCTATAATTTCTTTTCTATTATTGCATATACTTGGATCTACAGGTTTAGAATAACATCCATCATACTGTTTAAAAATTTCAGGGAGCCCAGAGGGTCATAACTTCTGATATTTTCCCTCATTATCTCTACAAAGCAAACAATTATTAATTCCTGGTTTAGATATTATTACAGTAAAATAACTTGTATAAACAAAACTAGATCACATAACTTTTTCAATGTCTTACTCATCAGCAAGTCATCTAACTATGGGTTACATAAATTTAAATTTCCCAATCATCTTTCAAACTCCCTCATCTCGAAGTTAATATATTCTTCCTAATCTCTTTATATACTTTTTGAGTTTACCATAATACTTCTTTAAAATTCAAACATTTAACTCTTAATCTACATGAAACATAAGATCTCCAGGTTGATATCTCATTGTTTTAAAGCAAAAATATAACAATTTTTCTTAAAGTTAACCTTAGAACTGAATATCTTTCACACTCAAATTTCTTTTGCATCTCTGTATTATGAGCTTATTTTCCTCTTATTCCGAATATACTCCTATGTTCCAAAAAGAAAATAAGATTCTCTATGAATTTAGTTTTAAATATATTATATAATATATATTAATTTTCAAAAAGCCCAATGTAAATTTTTTACCAAAGCCAGTGTTACAAGATACATAAATAATTTCTAATATACATATAATTTCATAAACATGAGATGGAAAAACAAAGCTTTTCACAAACTCTCTGGGTCAAAAAGACTTTGAGAGATATAACCTGTTGGCAAGGTATTTTCTAATTTTCTTATAACAAATCTTTACAAATGTATTGGATGACACTTTAATTCATTCATATTTTGTTATTGTAACACAATTTTAAATTTTCAAAAAAGATTGTTTGAATCTGTTTTTATACAAAGTTTACTAATTCTATATAACACAGTTTTAATTTAAAGTATATTCCCTTTACTCCCTAAAATTTTGAAATAAAAAAATTCTTAAGACCAAATGTTTCTAAAAATTTTTACAAGATTTTCTTTATAATTCTCCTAATAATCATATAAATTCTGGGGCGGGTAGGTGGTGCAGTGGATAGAGCACTGACCTTGGAATCAGGAGTACCTGAGTTCAAATCTGGCCTCAGACACTTGATAATTACCTAGCTGTGTGGCCTTGGGCAAGCCACTTAACCCCATTGCTTTGCAAAAACTAAAAAAAAAATAATCTTAATCTAATAATCTAAAAATAACCTAAAACTCATATTCAAAATTACCTTAAATTATTTTCCTTTTCAAAACATAAAAGTTTGCAAATTCTTATCTGTATCAGTGCTATTCTAATTTCTCAGTGCACTAACTTAATGAGAGCTTTCTCTCCTCACTGACAAAATGATGTTCTGGGAATTGGAGATTCCTCATATTTTGAGATATCAAGATAGTATGTAGTAATTCTTTACCTTTACTGTATTCTTCTGTTACCCCAAGTTATTTAGCAATTATAAAGCCTGATTAAAAGCACATAACTCAGAAGTCTGTGCTAATAAAGGTTTTGGCAGAGTCCCAGTCTCTATTAAGGCCATTCTGATCCTATCTATTTTAGCATTCCCATAACTCTTTTTCCTCCTATGACTCTGGAAGAGCCAAAAAACATTATAACCAAGAAAATAAATATTTTTTACAAACCCCCTTAATTCAGTTACATGTAATTTCAGATAATGTTGTATACAGGATTAGCACAAATTATAGAATTAGCCAATTTGAAGAAACAATTAACATTTACATAGCAATTGCTTTCATATCAAACTTTTCACTTTATCGGGATAATTATTTTCCCCATCAGTTCACTGCCAGATATTGCAAAAGTGGAAGTTTAATGCAGTTTTCAGATTATCTCAACTTCATTTAAACACCTTTCCTCATACAGACTTATAGCTTTCTATACTTTCTTCTCTTACTACATAGATTTGTAAAATCACTTTCCAATGTTCAAAAATCCATCTCTTTTATTTATACAAAGTCAAACCTCTAATATTTACTTTCTGCATACTTAAAACAACCTCCGTACTTCACAAATGGTTAAAAAACCCCAATAGTCTCTATATGCCTTTTCATTTTTCCTTGTGATCCTTTTTTCTTTTCCAAATCTTTTCAGAACCCATTACTCAGACTAAACTACTTACATATTCCCTTAATATACTGTTCCATTATTCTTTTCCAATAAAATCCTTAAGACCAGTAAAGAAAAATAGTTTTAAGGACAATTACCTAATAAGTATAGCTTGCCAAATCAGTAAGTAAAATGCTGTTAGACAATCAGGCCAGAAAACAAATAATAGAAAATAAGGCAAATTAATAGAACCCCTTATTTTCCCCTTAAAACCTGATTATCAGGAAAATCTCCTGGGGCGCCTGAATCATGAGTTTTTAGAAAAGGAAAAAAGATCCAATTTTGAAAAAAGAGAAAGGAAAGGGGATTGGCCAGTCAGAACACAAAGACATAACAACAGGTCCGACCATGCAGAGAGAGCTTAGAGTTTTCCTCTGCCTGTGTTTTAAAACAAACACATAAACAACACAACAAACGGAATCAGAGCACTTTGAACCAGAGAGTCCCCCACACTCCAGGGAAAACTCCACTTAGCTCTCACACTAGAGAAAATACAGAGAACTTTCCATTTATCACAATACATTTTTCCATAGAAGGGTATTCATGTATTTAATACTTCTGGATTGTACTAGTATAACTTTTGAAAGGACAAAACAGTCACTTAAAAATATCTCAGCCTAATTGAAATAACCCCTGTCCTCCTTCTTCAAATAGAATACTCCAAATAATTTCTTTTTAAGGAGACATTCCTCAATCTTTTCTGGGGCTGGGGGGATGGAATCTTGGGTTCTCAAGTCCTTGCTTGACTCATAATTTTCTGTAATAACTAACATTGTCAGAATTTATATTGATAAACTCTTGAAGCTATAATGTTATGATATTATTCTGGTAAAATATTAACTATTTAGTTTCCTTTTATTCCTTTTATTTATTTATCTATTTATGTATGTATGTATGTATTTATTTATTTATGGCATTACCTAGTACCCAAATTAAATACTTTAGAATTAAACTGATTCTCTTGTATTTTTGGGATATATTTTCCCAAAACTTTTTCAAATTAAAAGTAGCATTTCTTTTTATGATTATTTTATAGAACATATTTGGTAATAGACACTGTCTTTCCTGATTCTTTTAACTCCAAACAAATTTCCTTTTTAATACTTGTTTATCCAAATCTTCATGAAGTAATTCTCTCTCTCTGGCTAGTCCTATTTCTAAAAATATTCTTTCTGTTAAACTTCAAGGTCGAAAGATAAGAGCCAGAATTGTAAAACAGACAAGCTGTGGAGAGGGAGAAGGTGGGGGGGGCATTCTGGCAGAATCACAGTGAAGAAGTGGGGAAAAGAAAATTCAATAGCATTTTATCCTATTAATATTCACTTATCTGTTCACACACTGTTCTCCCATCATGTAGATTCAAAATACCTTCTAAGCTCAATTCTCTCTTCCTTGGGAACCATGGAGAACATCATAAACAGTCTGAAAAGACTTCTCTATTTGCTTTTTGATAAGCCCTTCTCTTTATCCAGTTTCTTTAAGATTTTTACATCCTGTCCTGGCTTTTTTAGTACCTCTTGGAGATTTCTTTCCCTATTACACCCACTATGCCTGCTTGGAAAAAAGAAAGTAAAAAGCCGCTGCTGCAGAATGGCTATACCCAAGCCTTCCCCTACCTCGATCTTAGGATTCTTCACAGCTTTGCCAGGGTCTTTTCTTCTCCTGAAGGACTATCTCAACCTCTGGACAGCTTCAAGTCCCGTGAACCTGCCCTACATAAGGGCACCAAATGTTGGGTTCCCCGTCCACCAGGGGATTCATTCAGCTCAGAAGAGAAAAAGAAACATGCATACACTCAGGTGTGGAATGCTGGAAGTACATCAAGCAGAGCTGTTTATAGTAAGTATCAAACAATTCTTATAGCAAAAAAACTACAAAATTAGCATACACGATAAAAACAATGATGTAACTATTTTGGGCAGGATGTAACCTAGCAGGCTGTAACTCAGGTCAAGAAGCTCCAGAACAGGGCTATCAACAAGTGAGGCTATGAATGATGCAGTTGTGTTATCAAATCAGAGTTCTGGGGGAAACCTCCAGGCTTGAGGGTTACCAAAGTTTAGGTCATTTATTCATAAGTGACCTCTGACCCAAAGTTGCTCGAGTAGCTTTCAACAGTGTGGATTATCAGACCAGTCTTTCTGGAATAATTTCGTAGAATTGTAAATATAGATTTGCAAGGCACCCTACAAGGTATCTCATTCTTTTCTGTTCAACACTCTCATTTTATAGATGAGAAAATTGACAACTAGAGCAGTAAGTAACTAATCAGAGATCACATAATTAATGAGTTTTGGAGGTGGGATTTTAGTCTAGTTTCTCTGATAACTGAGCCAATAAGCTAAGATTTGAGATGAAACATATTGCAAATCAGAACATCTGGTGGATTTAATAACCTCTTGGGAATCCCTCCAAAATTTGGACTACAGATAGGATATCCTCTATAATAGGATCTTTGGGGGACATATACTTTCGGGGCATATCTTCCTAATCTTTCCAATCATCTCCATAGGTGGAGCTGAAAGAAAGATATCAAATAGATAGGAAACAAGACAAATTTGTCAATGTTTCTAAAATTATTTTATTTTTAAAAAATAAATTTTTATTGATATTTTAAAATATTTCTATATCACTATAGTATTTTCCTAGTATTATTTCTTCTTTTCCTTATAGCAGATTGCTCTATATGATAAATAATATTTTTAAGTCAAAAATGAAAAAGAAGGGGGGAAAATTAGACTAACTGATCAGTATATCAAAAATCTGAAAATATGAACAAAGTACTATACTTGCAAACTTCCTATGTCTGGAAGGAGATGGGTTGGAGTGTTTTCTCATGTCTTTTTTTGAACCATGTAAAATCTGTCATTTTACAAGATTCACTTTTCATTTTGTTATGTGTGATTGTTCTTTCCATTTGCATTTTTGTAATCACTGTATATCTATCTATTGATCCCTTAGGAAATATGTATGCCTTACATCAAGAACCTCTGAATTAAAGAGAGAACACCGATGGAAACACAAACCCCAGAAAAAAAATGGAGGAAAATAATACATTATAAGAAAGTTAAAAGACATCCAACAAGAAAATCTCTGATAGCAACCTAAGAAGGGCATAAATAGGTTTTTGCAAATAATTTTCTGCAGGAGACTACATTCTTATGGTCACACTGGAAATGCCAATATCCATAGATGCAATCACCTTTCTATCTCAGTATGAAATTAGCTGTCATTTAGTAGCAGAAAATTATTCTGTGGAGTAGTACCACTACTTTTGCCTGTAGATCTTCTAATATTAATAATCCTTGAAGTGCCTTATGGTTATAAAAAGCTTTAGAAAAGTTTTATCCTTTGATCTTCCCAACCTATAAGGGAGATAACACAGCCAACCTTATCTACACCATAGAGATAAGAAAACCAAAGAGAGATAAAGGGAGTTGCCCATGGCAATTTAGATATTAAATGATGTGCTGGGGACTCAAAAAATCTCTTCTAACTTTAGGAAGATTGTTATCAAAACTGTGCTTTTTTGCATTAACTGTACAATTTGTACATTAAAAAAATTCTGATTGGGCTAATAGCTGATAACTTTAGAAATACAAGGTCTATGATTGAAACTACCTCAGAGGCAAGTACATGCTTCAGTGAATAGAGTCTCAGGCTTGGGGTGAGATTCATCTTGCTGAGTTCAAATCTGGCTTCAGTGTAGGACCCTAACAAGTCAATTAACTCTCTTTATCACATCAGTTATATGAACTGAAGAAGAAAATGGCAAACCACTCCAGTATCTTTGCCAAAAACAACAATGACATCAAAATCAACAAAGTCAGACTTGACTAAAATGACTAAACAACAGCAGCAAGAAAATTTGCCTTCATGTCATAGAGAAAGAAACCGAGGCCCACACGGGGAAATTACTTACCTGAGGTCACATAGCTAGGAAGTGGTAGAATCAGGATTTGAACTCAGATTCCATAAATTCAATTCATCACTCTATGCTCTGCACCATACTGCTTCCAGATAATTTTTCTATTTAAGGACTAAAGTAAACTTAAAAGGAGGCAGTACTGTACAGTGGCAAAAGATTCTGTATCAGGAATCAGAGAATGTGAATTTATATCTTGCCCCTATCATTTGTAACCCATGTGACTTCCAGTAAAATATTTAGGATTATAGATTAGAGGGTTTTCAGTCTAACCCTCTAACTTTATAGATGAGCAAACTGAGTCTCAGATAGGTTAAATGACCTACCCAGGATCATACTGTTAGGAAATATCTGTCTGAAGTAAAATCCTGAGCCCCTAGTTCCCCATTCTATTTGACTGCTACTCAGTTTCCTCATCTAGTTTTTCTAATCCATTCTGCTACTCCGAGTCTCTTGTTTCCTTGTCTAGAATTTCTTTTCTGTAAAATGAAAGTATTAGACTAAATAACATCTAAGTTCCCAGTCCTGAGTATTCTATCCTTAGTTTATTTTAATAAAAACTAAAAATAATGCTTTTTGCAAATCTAATGTAGGAAAATGATATATTTTGTATTCTATGAATACAAGTAGAACAAAAGTACAACTCAAAGTTTTCTTGGTTCAAAGGAAATGATATAGGAAAATTATGACTAAGTAATGGACAGCCATCTCAGAGAGATGCATACAATAACTCTTTCTGTGAATATTACAGTTTATTATCTGAGGAGAAAAGACATGTGCTTTGTAACTGAAATGGGCTATTCAGATCAGTTTGTTATCATTGCTAATAATAATATAATAGGAATCTCTTATAATAGTATTCATAGTATAAAGCTTAGCTTCATGGTATAAAGGTAGTTCTACCTCATTGAAAGTCAAGCCTATGATACATAAGTAATCAAAACATTGGATGCTATTCCCAGCCATCCATGAATCAATCTGGTTAAGTTTGAATAGCTAAATAAATAGCCAGGCAAGGAGATTAAAGCATAGAGAAATCATAGTCTGATTAAAAAATGTTATCCATAAATGTAATCACACTAATGAAATAACACATCTTTGAAGTAACAGAATCATAGAATTTCAGACTTGAAAGGGATCTAAGAGACCATCAAGAGTCTAATTGACATTTGAAAAATGATTCTGTTTATAATAGACCCATCAAATGACTGCCTGGACTTTGCTTAAAGAAATTGAGTACTGAAATCAAGTTGTCAACTAGAAGAATAATGTATATTATAACATTATTATATTATTATAATATAATAAGCAATTTTGAAAGACAAGCCTTATGATCAACTAAATAAGCAATCACAATTCCAGAGGACTAATAAAGAAGAATGCTGCCCATCACATAGAATATGAAAAGTAATAAATGCAGTTTTGGACTTGACCAATGTAGGAATTTGTTTTGCTGGATTATGCTTATAAAATATAAAGGTGTTGTCCGTCCTCCCTCCCTCCCTCCCTCCCTCCCTCCCTCCCTCCTTCCTTCCTTCCTTCCTTCCTTCCTTCCTTCCTTCCTTCCTTCCTTCCTTCCTTCCTCCCTTCCTCCTTCCTTCCTTTACTCCCTTTTTCTCTTTCTCCCTTTCTATTTTTATTTCCCTCCTTCCTCCCTCTTTTTTGTTCCTCCTTTCCTCCCTCCTATTTCCTTTTTCTTTCCTCCTTGGGGGGGGGAATGAGGAAAATAAAAGTATTATTAAAATACTAGCAATAATAGTAATAAAATAATAAAAAAATAGTAGGAGGAAGAAAAGATGAAGAAGAAAAAGGAAAAAAAAGAGTAGGAAAAGAAAGAGAAGAGGATATGAAGATTTAAAAGGGGGGGGGGAGAGGAGTCTTAGTGTCCTTCGAATAGTATAAAGATGAATGGCCAGGGGAGGAGGAGGAGGATGGAATAAAAAAGGTGGGTGAGAAAAAAATGACTTCAAGTAAAGCAT
Organism: Macrotis lagotis; assembly: GCF_037893015.1. Taxonomy (NCBI): domain Eukaryota; kingdom Metazoa; phylum Chordata; class Mammalia; order Peramelemorphia; family Peramelidae; genus Macrotis; species Macrotis lagotis. Next base: position 150,819,279 of record NC_133665.1, read on the forward strand.
TGCTTTTTGTTATTTAAAAGACTTTCTGAATAATAAATATTGATTCAATCCATTATTGCTTATATCACCTAAGGACAAATGATACCCCTCTCCCTGGTTTCTGTTAGAAATACAGAAGAGAAAAAAAAATGAGAAAAAGAACATTACACTTGCTTATTTCTCTATTTTAAGTTGTCTAATTGTTTTGAGAAGTAAGTTTTTATTAAGAAGCAGATAGCTGGAGGGCCAGCCTACCACAGTGCCTGGCCCATGATAAGTGCTTATGAAATGTCTGCTGCTTGCCTAGGAGTTAAGATTTTGATTTGAGATATTTAATAACTGTTGACTCTAGTCAAGTCATTTGACTTTTCAATGTCTGGAGGCAACCCTCTAAGACTGTACTTTCTGAAGAGTAGTTTATCATCTCTGGGCCTCCCACATTGGAATGAACTCACAGATGTAGATTTATCCCTTCCCCTTTCCCCTATCTCATTAAAATGGCCACTTAAAATAGAATGGGGAGGTGGGGGATAAGGTAAGGAAAAAAGTTGAGTTTCATTGATGAAATGTGTTAACATTTATGAAATATTTCAATCTGTTGTTTTAGTGACTTTAGAATATTAGTAAGTTCCAAGTTTGATTATTTAAGAGATCCTTGCTACAAGTCACTTATCCATGGTTACTGGGAGCCTCAGTGTCCAGGCCTCTAGTCATTACTAAGGAAACCTGGGATATTCTTGACAAGTCAGAGAATGTGACAATGAGTTAAAAGGCAAGCATGTTGCATTTTTAAACCCTTAAATCCTTGACTTCATAGTTCATGGATTTTTATCAATCAGGTCTTTATATTTTCTTACTTCTTTCCTCATTTTCTTTCCTTTTTTCATTTATTTTATTGGTGAAGATCTTTGCATTGACTGCATCCAGATCATTGATATTTTGTTGCTGCTGCTGTTTGATTTCTCAGTAAACCAATATCCTGAGCTACCTCCCCTTGAGCCTAGTGTCAGCAATAGTGGATGATTTCCTAAGTCATCTAGATGTCCCAGCTGATTTCTTAGGATGGTTTCCTATGTGATCCTTTTCAAATTCTTCAACTGTATAAGCTACAGACATGATGGGAGCCCAAGCAGTGGCCCACTCCATTTTCTACAACACTTTATGGCCAAGCTTTCTTCACCAACTGCTTGGAGGACCAGACTCCCAGGAATCACGGAGTATGGGAAGTGGTAGCAATGGGGAACATGGTCATGGCATGCTCTGATGGCCAATTTAATTGTTATTCAGGAATTTCTGCCCCTGTAGAATATGGAGCTGGTGGCTGGGGGAGAGAAAGATGCATCAGGAAGATAGAGGACAAGAGGATATACAACTGCCTCTCAGCAGATAATTTTATTTCTGCCCTGGTATGGAGTAAATACATGTTCTTCTGGGTACTTTTCCCACCTCTCCTCTTTGACTTTCTCTATTCCCTGGAAACCTAAACTATCAATGTGAATTTGTACAAACTTTAGAAAGTAGCCATGGAGGGGTGTTACTTGAGAGAAAGTAGTGTATAGATATCTGGACTTTGAGTCATTTGACCTAGATTTAAATCCTTATTTGTTTTCATCTTGGAAAAATCATTTAACTTCCTTGAATTTCTGTTGCTTCATCCACAAAGTGGATATACTTGGAATACCTAAGCATATCTCATAGTATTAATCGATCAATACATAGTTATTAAATATGTAACATCATGCCATGCCCCCAAAAGAGCTGACATCATAATGGGAGACACAGCTTTTGGTTATTTAAGAATGTATAAAATATAGAATATCTGGAAGCTAAACTTGGAGGGGTATCAGCAGCTGGGGATCAGGAAATGCCTCTTTCAGAAGGTGGGATTTGAGATGAGTCTTGAAGAAAGTCAGGGAAGTCAGGAGATGATGATGAGGAGGTAGAGAATTCCAGGCTTGGGAGATAAGAGAATGCAAAGTTGTAGATATGGGAAATGAAGCACTATGTAAGAAGAGAGAAAAGGGCCATGTTGCAAAGAACTTTAAATGACATAAAAAAGGAGTCTATATTTGATTCTAGGGGCAATGTGGTGTTCAGTTGTGTGCATTTGTTGTGGTCCCATTTTGTTTGGCGGAGAAAATCAAATTTTTCACCATTTCCTTGTTCAGCCCATTTTACAGATGAGAAAAACCAGGAAAACAAGGTTAAGTGATTTGCCCAGGGGTCACAGAGCTAGTAAGTGTCTAAGGCCAAATTTGATGTCAGGAAGATGATGTCATGATGTCAGAAAGAGTCTTCCTGACTCCAGATCCACTACTTCATCTACTGTAGCAGCTAACACCTAAAGGTAATAGGGAGCTATTGGAGTCTATTGAGTATAGAGGTGACATATATATGACATATATATGTGACATATCTAATCTGTGCTTATGAAAAGATATTTTGACAGTTTAAGAAGAGATTGGAGTAAGGAGAATAATTAGGAGTCTATTTCAGTAGTAAATGAGTTCAAATGAGTTTGAAGTGAAGGGTTTTCTCTAGCAAAGGGGTGAGGTGGGGGAAAGATTTTTCTCTTTTTAAAGTACCCCATTGTATAAGCCTTAACCAGGGAATGGAACATCTAGTTTATTTCTAGATAGAAAAAGATATGCTCAGCAAAATAAAAAAAAAATAAGAACAGAATCTAGCAACTTATCATTACCAGTATATTCAGATGGAAAGCTAAATACTTAAGCCTCTTTGGAGCACTGTTCACAAAACTGCTAAGGAAATACTTTATATTTCATCTCTGTCTGACAGTTTTGAATCAAACAACCAAGTGAGAACCAAGTATAATCATCTTTTCTAGGCGTTTTCTTAACAAAAAAACCAATTTTGCCATTGTTGCTGTAACCACAATCAATCTGGTCAGTGCTGCCCTTGCCTCCAGTACTCACAGACCTACCAGGACCTTTCCATGCCCTCAGGGTCAATGCTAGGGGAAAGGTAATAAAAAAAAAGAGAAATCATCCAGGAGCCTTGAGTACAAGGCTGGATAATTGAATCTATATTTTATGAGATGATTTGGAGCAAAGGACCTTATTCTGACACTGGGGTAGGAAAGGACCTTTCCTTCCTTCAGTTTCAAAATGAAGTCACATGTGTATTCTCAAAGGCTATCTCCAAGAGCCCTGCCAGTCAGAACCTCCTTTTCTTCTACCAGCTGTAGTTCTCTATATTATCAACTTTCTCCTCTCCTTCCCCAGGTGCCAGTTGGAAAAATTCAACATAGTGATGAGTTATACCTAGCTAAAAGCAGACAGGATATCTGTTCATGCTCGGGTTTCTACAGGGACCCTTAACAGGGTGGTGATGGTAATGGTGGGGCAAGCAAAGACTCTTTGTGCCTTTTCCAAAGGGGAAAGAAGGATCCCATTACACATAGGTGCCAGTTGGAAAAATTCAACATAGTGATGAGTTATACCTAGCTAAAAGCAGACAGGATATCTGTTCATGCTCGGGTTTCTACAGGGACCCTTAACAGGGTGGTGATGGTAATGGTGGGGCAAGCAAAGACTCTTTGTGCCTTTTCCAAAGGGGAAAGAAGGATCCCATTACACATTTTACATGAGAACCACTCGCCTTTGGCACTTAGGCCCTCAATCTACCCTTATCAACAATCCAGAATCTATGAATCTTGGCGCTGGAACAAACCTCAAGATCATCCAGTCTAACTTGGTCAAGATTTCCCTCTATTATATAGGTGATAGGCATCTGATAAGTAGGGAAGTGGATAGAGCACTGGATCTGGGACCAGGAAGAACAGGATTCAAATCTAGCATCAGGTTCTTATCAGGTCCGTGTCTACCAGCAAGTCAATTTAACCTTTTTCTTCAATTTCTTTCCTTAACTGTAAAACAAGGATATACAGAATGCCTTCCTACCAGGGGTTTAAAAATCATATGAGATAATAAATGTAAACTATGTAGCATAGCTGCTGGCACATAGTAAATGTGATATGAATGCTCATCATCATCATCATCATTATTATTATTCTCAAATGAGAAAACAAGAACTTCACCAAAACATTTTTGATGGCTATCATATAGGTTTTTCATGACATCAAAACTAATTTTACTTCTTAGAAATTCTATTCATGCTCTGAGTACTGTCCTCTGGGGTCAAGACAAAAAAGCTCACCCCACTCCCCATCACACATTTCTCTTTTCTTCTATTAATTCTAGATTCTGGGAGACTTCCCTTCCCCTCTCCCTTTGCACCATTCCCCAACCCATCATCCTCCATTTGTGCCCTTTAAACTTGTAAGAGGCAGCTAGGTAGCATGTACAGGGAGTGCTAGTCCTGTCTTTAGGAAGACATGAGTTCAAATGTAGGCTTAGACGCCAACTGTGTGACCCTTGATGAGTCACTTAATCTCTTTGAGATTCAGCACCTATCTTGGTAGTAGGGTATTGAGAGGACCCATCAATGTATTTCTAAAATGCTTGGCCCATAATAAGCCCATTGTAGACCCTTAATAAATGTTTATTCCATCTACCATAGACTATGTATGGGAGTCCTGTATTGACTGATGATACCACAAAAGCATTAAGGGAAAAAAAAAACCCTTTGAACAGAAGCAGCAGGATATTGGATGTTATAATAGCTCTGATTGAAATCTGGCCACATCAGCTCAGTTAATGACATTCTTTGTGCATGGATGGTTATTAGATTTTTAATAGGCATCCCTCTCAGAACTTTTGTTGGCCTTCCACCTGGGAGAGCAGTTTGAAATCTGACCATATTACATTATCCAAGTCATCTTTGTAGAAAGCCATGTGTCTATCTACCTATTTTTAGTTGGATTGAAGAATCAAGGGTTAGATTTTGACCTGAATGGACTTTTTTAGCCATTCCGTTACTAATATTTATTGAGCGCCTGCTGTGTCTGAAGAACATAACAGGTATCCAGGAGAGGGAGGGATACAAAGGAATGAAAAGAATCGGTTTTGACTCTGCTTGGGCAAAACCACTGACATGAAAATTTACTTTAAAAATACTAAAAATGGATATGGTGCAAATAATATCAGTACTGGGAGGAGGCAAGGTAAGAAAGGAATCTACCCCCCGCCCCGGGTCAATCACATTTTTTTTGTGGTGAATTTAGACCAGTAGACTCACTGAGGTCAGGGATTATCTCATTTTTGTCTCTGTATCCTGAGCACCTATCATAGTTTCTGGCAAAGAGTAAATCCTTAAAAAGGAATATGTTGATTGAATTGAATAAAAACTTATCCATTGCTCCTGTGTGACCAAAGCCCTGTGGCTAATACATAATCCACCAGTATAATAGGGAAGTGAAGAAGAAACAACCATCTTGTGTCATACCTGATGGTAAATTCATCCTTTTCTGTGATTATTTTGCTAGAGCAGACTGCACACAAGGCTGTGGATATTCCAGGATAATAGAAGCAGCACATTGTGTTCTGTAGATGTTACTTTTAGGAGAATATTCTTGGAAGAAACTACTCTACAGGAAATCCTGAAATGGTGCAAATAGTGGATTCTAAAACATTAGAACATGATACGCTATTGGTGGTGAGCTCACTTGTAGCTTGGCATAGCAGAAAGTGCAGGAATCATTTAAATTTTTGATAAACCCATAAGAGGTTCCCATACTAAAGAGACAATTATGAAAACTAAGTTAGGATGCTTAGGAGAGTATTTTCATAAAGATGGTGTTGTTATAAACAGACTGTGAGCTCCTTGAAGACAGGGTCCAAGCTCTTTACTTGAATCTCCAGTGCTTAGCAAAGTACATAGCATACAGTAAGCACTTAATAAATGCTTGTTGATTAAAACAAAGATAGGGATAAAAAGGGATTTTCCTGCATACAAGGGTTCACAATGGGCTTTCCCCCTTGGATTGGTGCTGAAGCCAGTTTCTTCCAATATTTATGAAATTCTTCAGTCATTCCTATAATCAAGGGCTCATGAGTTGCATCTTGTACAGAGAGATTTGTCTTGGAGATCTAAAGACCTGGGTTCAAATCCCAGTTCTGCCAAATAGTTCTGTAACTTTCATTAAGACATTTCTCTAGCTCTCACTATTCTACCTCTGTAAAAAGAGAAAGTTGAGAGAATTCAGTGATTTCAAAGTTCCCAGGCAACTCTCTCTCTTATAAATTGAATTAATGGTTTAGAAAAAGGGAAAGTGAGTAACAAATGAGGCCACCAGTAGAGGTAAGAGAAAAGTCATGTAAAGACAGAAAGAGAATGAAATAATCTCATGTAATCAGGTTGCTGGCCTGATCTGTGGAGCATGAGAGAAGAGGGGGCTATGAAGAATTGAGGTTCTTGAGATTAGTGGTTGGGAATGGAAGATTGTCCATAATCATAGCAATTGTCCCCAGTGCCATGGCCTGGAGAACCGAGTTATTCCCTCTTCTGAAAATTGATCGCTGCTGATAATAACAGGGATCCCCTGGAGGTACTGGACTACCTTTGGTGTACACTGTGGTCTCTCTTCAAGCAACTAATAATCTTGGTCCTTCTAGTATATATATATAGCATAGAGGTTTCAGGAGGATTCAGGGCAGTACAAGGTGGTTCTGGGAGATAGACAACACTGTATGTATGTGTGAATGCATTTTCCATGGAGCTATAGAGTATGGTACAGAAGGGCAGAGGTGATATAAATATAAAGCACAGTGCACTATCCTTCCATTTGTCCCTAGGCAGTTTCTTTTGAAGTCTCTTGGTTTCCTAAGATCAAGTGAATATTAGGCTCACATTCATATCTACATATCCATACAATATATGCCTATGTTGATCCCATATATGTACACATAGGATCTCAACAAATGTATACACACATGTATAAACACTTAAATGTATGTATGCATATTTATACATAGAGAGCTATTTCTCTTTTCTGATCTGGACATTATTTGAAGGCTCTAATGCAAAGAGATCCTAATGGTCAAGGAGGTCACCTAGAATTTCATGACACATGCAATGCTTTGTGGGTAGCTGGGCAGCTATATGCAAAGTATAGAATCCATAGTACCTCTGACTTCATTTTTCTTTTCCCCCTTTATTTTCTCTATGTAATAGAGACAGTGTACAAATTATTAGCATGCTAGTTTAGAATTAGGCAGATCCAGTTCATATCCTATTTCTGATATCTAATAGCTTTGTGACCTTTTCCAAGTCATTGAGCCTCTTTGGTTCTTAGTCAATTCTCTATGACTAATATATTAAGCTGTAGAATGCTCTTATTCCATGTAGGTGGAATGCATTTCCAAATACTGATGAAGTCACATATCTCTTCTGTATTCATATATTCTCTTTTTTGAGTTCAGCTGTTTATGACTTATCACCCTTAGTCACACTGTTGTCATTTACTCTCTGGGCTGTCAGACCACAGCTTCTCCCCATGGGAAATCTTGCCTCCTTGGCAGAGTTTACAGAGAAAAAGTTGGCTTGCCTAAATGTATATAAAACATGTTCTGGGCTTTCTCATCATGGTGCCATGGGGAGGGGCTGGATAGTGCAATACATTGCATCTGTGTGTATTTGTCCTTGCTCCCAGTACTCATTGGGGTCCCAGTACCCCCCCCCCCCACTGAGCTGAGCTGACTCCCTCTCACTTCACTGACTCAGCTTGACCTCAAACATAAGCTTTTAGACCTTACTCCTTCCAAGGTCTTAATCAAGCCCTTAGTTTCTACCTTCAAACTCTGGATCCAGGGACAAGGGCAACTTCTATCAGGCCAGGGCATCAGTGGAAACTGGGAGCAGCTGTGTACCCCAGGAGCTGCCTTAGGGACACAGCTGCTCCCCTTTTGCTGCCATTCCAGCTCACTCACACAAGGGATATTTGGCAGGAAAATCATTCCATATTGCGTTTTTATTGCTCTATTCATTCATTCAACCATTCTACAAACATCATTTAATTGCTTGTGGAAGGCATTGTGTTGTGTGCTAGGGAAATAAAGATATAATTTGTCAATCAATAAAAAGCATCCCTTCAATACCTACTATGTGCCTGTCTCTAACCTAGAAATTGATATTACAAAAGGCAAAAAATCTAAAACAATCCCTGCTGTACAAGGACTGGAACGTACTGTAGTCAGGCTTGACTCTGAAGGATTTCACAATGTGATGAGAAGTGTGGAAGATAGAAGCACCCACATCTCCATGATACAAGAGAAGCAAAAGCAATATAAAGAAAATGAGAGGTTCATTGACATATGGGGAGGGACTACATTTTTTAAGTGTCTATTATGCACTTTACAAAGATTTCATTTGATTCTCACAACAACCTTGAGAGGTAGGTCCAATTATAATCTCCATTTTACAAGTGAGGAAACTGAAATAGTCAGAGGTTCAAGGGACTTGCCCAGGATCACACAACTAATAGGTTTCTGAGATCAAATCTGAATTCAGGTCAAAAGCTTTTCCCACTGCATCACCTAGCTGCCTTGTGGGTAAGGATAATTTGTTTTTACCTGGATGTGAAGATCAGGGAAAATTTATTTGTTCTCACTAGAATGAGGTCTGATAATTTGTTCTCACTGAGAATGAGGTCAGTATAAATCCATCTACCTAATGCAAGGGTCTTTATGTTAGAGATCAGCTTTTTTATATTGATTTTTTGCATTTTCCTTTTCTAGAAAGTTTTTATATATTTTATATATATATAATATATTTACAGCATACACATGTATATTCATGCATATATATATATAAACATACATGTACATGCATATACACACACACACACACAGAAGGTGGTACTCTAGCCACTGTCCATCATTAGTCCCCTACTTGGTTTGTTAACATCTTTCTTTTCCTTTATTGTCTAACTCTGATGCCTTCTTTACCATTTCCTCATCCTCTAGGTGAAAATGACCTCTTCCTCCTTAAATTTCTCATAGAACATCTTGCTTCCATGTAGGCATGTGTGTATGCATGCATGCATGTATGTATGCATGCATATATTTTCCCACATTAGACTGTAAATTTTCAATTTTTTAATTTTTAAAATTATTTTTTCTTTTTTTGACTTACATGTAAAGATAGATTTAAATATTAATTTTTGTAAGATTTTTGAGTTCCACATTTTTCTCCCTTCTTCCCTTCTCCCCCACTTTCCCTTGACAGTGAGTAATCTGATGTAGGTTATACATCTACCTTCACTCTTGTTTTAAGGAACAAAGACTACCTCCATGTGAGGTGACCTGGGCACGCTGCAGACACCTTTCTATTACCTAGGCCCGAGCTAGGACAAGAAGCATCATTCTCATGTTTCACCATTATGCAAAACCTTAGCCCTGGGGGAACTTGATGGACTTTCTGTTTTCCTGGAAGAACCTTTGCAAACCTGAAATCACACTCATATAACAATGATGCATTGGAGTAAGACTTTAGTGAAAACATTAGGAAATGGCTGTGCTAAATAAGTCTCTTATCATCCTGTCATAATTCTGCTCTCTTACATTTTTTAAAGTTCCCATATTCAAGACATTTCATTGGTAATGAGGTAGTACTAACTCTAGAAGGTCCCTCTTAATATCTATATTTTAAACAATTGAAGTCAACCAGGGACTGCCTTGAGAGTTCTGCTTTTGTGATTATTGGGTTGTTTTTCTAGGTGATCCCATTTGGGGTTTCCTTGGCAAAAGTGTTGCAAGGGTCTGCCATTTCCTTCTCCAACTCATTTTACAGATGAGGAAACTGAGGTAAACAGCTTAAGTGACTGCCCTTAATTAGACCAGATTTGAATTCAGGAAGATCAGTCTTCCTGATTCCAGGCCTGGCACTCTATCCTGGAGACAGCTAGCTGCCCTCTTCATTTAATATATGATGAGAGGATTGGACCTGGTGTTCTCAAAGCTCCCTTTTGACTCCAAAGCTTCACTTTATGAGATTCTATTTGGTACAGATAAGTTTCTTTGCGGAATGAGTATCAAAGGAGCAATAAATGTCTTGAGGAAAGATGAAGTATAAACAAGAATGCTTGGCTCAGGTGGACTTCCCCAGGGGACATCTTGGACCATTGAAAGTCAATACATATATATGTTCCTCTAGGGATGACAGGTCCAGGTCCAGGGCTCTTAACCTTCTTTGTGTATCATACCTCCTTCGTCAGTCTGTCAGAGCCACTGAATCCCTTCTCCAAATAATGCATTTAAATTCACAAAATAAACTTCATAGGATTATAAATGAACCAATTTTTATTGAAATATAATTATCAAAATGTTTTTAAAAAGGAAAACATATTCATGTCCCTTTGAAATTGTTGAGCATTTATGAGGGTAGATTAGCAAGGAACAGATCCTTCTCTGCTAGAGTTCCTCCTGTTTATACCTATTAGTTACTATTAATGATGACCTGATGTTTCTTAACTGATATGATCAGTGAGGTCATACTAGACAATAGGCTGAACATCTTGGAGCCCAATTCATTGCCATTTATAGTTTTTTTCCTAAAATGTTTACAGTTGGTTTTTTTTTTTTTTTTTGGTCTGGCCTCATTTCCTTCAAAGCAAGATCTCATTTACGGTCCCCAAAGAAGTACTTTGGTAAATGGGCCAAAGTGCCATGAAGGATGTGAGTCATTCTCTCCATTCTCAATGGTGGTATGGGGCCAGTCATGTTACTGATTTTATTTTTTCCCATGAATTTTCAGAGAAGGGGATGGGGAGGGAAGGGAGAGGAAATTCAAAGAGAAAGAATATGGTCTGCCATGATACACTATCATTTGATGAACTATCACCAGTTCATTGGACCTAGATATTGGTCAAATAACCTTCCCAATGAGTAGGGACACCATCTTTTATTTGCATCCCTGGTACTTAGAAGAGTGCTTTAACATAATAGGTATTTCATACATATTTATTGACTGATTTTGAAATCCTATGAACAGAAAGCACTTTTACTTCTTTGGCCTGAGGAGGATGGAGTTGGAGCATTCTCCCTTTTATCCATCTGTGTGATAATTGGAGAGGAAGTCATCAGGTATCTTACAATGATTTTCCCAAACACACTGACTTAAATTTATTTAGTTCCAGGGGTTCTCTGAACAGCCATAACTATATTTTAAATAGTGATTCCTATAAATTAGTAATGCCATTTGTCTTCAGCCCGAGAATTTCAACGAACAAATTATTCAAAACCACATTTAATCAAGTGCATTTCACCCTCTCTCTTGTAAGTATGTATTTCCTGGGACTGGAAGAAAACACTGTGTTTCACTTGGATTGGCTGAATAGAACTGATAGATGGTGCTGTCAGAATTTATTGTTAATTTGCCACTTAAGCCTTGCAAGGACCCGGCATGGTGCTGGTGCCTTACATAATGGTATTTAATATCCACACTCAATTTTAAGTTCAGATTTCCTAAATGCAGATTAATGTATGAATTTTCTCCCAGAATAGGTGTTTTCATCTTAACATTGGTGAGATGGGGAATGAGAAGGCTTGTATGTTTGAGGTGGGCAGAGCAAATGTTAACTGTTGATTGTACTTTGTTCTTTTTTTTAGGATTTTGCAAGGCAAATGGGGTTAAGTGGCTTGCCCAAGGCCACACAGCTAGGTAATTATTCAGTGTCTGAGACCAGATTTGAACCCAGGTACTCCTGACTCTAGGGATGGTGCTTTATCCACTGTGCCACCTAGCCGCCCCTGTACTTTGTTCTTAAAGAAGATCAAGGTATCAGGGAGATGATGCCGTGATATGCATGTGAATCATATTTGAGTGAGGGGGTGCTGTGCTAAGTCACCAGCCTCACTTTTCTCTTTCATCTGGGTGCAGGGGCCAGATATGCATCAGGATGACTGGAAAGGACCCTGAATGCAAGGCAGTCAAGGTTAAGTGACTTGCCTAAGGTCACACAGCTAGGAAGTGTCAATTGTTTGAGACCAGATTTGAACGCAGGTTCTCCTGACTCCAGGACCAGTGCTCTGTCCATTATACCACTTAGCTATCAAAACATATGAAACATTTCATGAATTTGCATGTCATCCTTGAGTCATTGGATTTGTATTTATGATTGTGTAATATAAGTGTGGATTTGGAATGGGCTTCTGTTCCCTATGCCCCTCAAGAGTCTTCTCCCTTTCTGGCATACAGTGTAATGTCTAATTATATGAGATGTTCTTAGCTTCTGAGGAGGAAGGTTCTTCCATCAACCTATACATCAGTGGGTCATAGATTTAATTAAGTCAAGTCAAGGCCATGATAGGTGTTAATAAATGTTTATACCCTTCCTTCCCCTTGTTACCATTGTCTAGTCATGGCACTAAATTCTAGAAATACAGATATAAGCATAAAGAAAACTGTCACCAATCTCAAGGAGTTCTAAGGGAGGAAGACAGAAAAGAAAAGAAAAATGAAAATCAGGTGCCCATAGTGTTCTTCCAAGGCCAGGATACTTCACTGCTTGGTAGAGAAAGTTCAAAATGGAGTCTAGAGAGGAAGGAAAACTTGAAGCTGGAAGGAATCTCAGAGGTCATCTAATCCACACCACCACTTGACCTACGGGGAAACTGAGAATTAGGGTAAATGATTCACCTGAGGCACAATGGTGTATTATAACTACCCACGACGGAGTTGTCTGAATTACTTGGGCATTTATTTAAAGTCACTTGCCCAAGATGAGTGTCAGAGGTAGGGGCTGGTGCCTAGAGCTTCAAACCCTCAGATTCTCCTCTATGCCAAGTTTCTTTTCCACAAGAATAATGGGGAAATTAAACAAACATGAATTCTTCTTACAGAGCAGTTACAGAAATCATCCTATCACGAATATAGAAACTGCAGAAACTTCCTCAGCATGGTACCTGTCATATAGTTTGACTTTAATAAATAATTGTGGATTGATTGACTGAATTTTGTAGGGGGAGGTAGGACACAAAGAAGTCATCCCTTTCCTTCCCAACTCTTTGACCTGGCTTGATCAAGATAACATTGAATCTTGAAGGAGATGGATCAGGGCCAGAAGAGAAGTTCTGGGGCCACCTCCTTCTTAATCCTATTGCCATTGTTTTGCACACTCTCTTGAAATCATCTTATCATTACTCTGCATGGACTTTGTATCTACTTCTCTGTGTCTAACTTATGTATCTGCCTCCTGTAGGCTGTTATCTTCTGATGACAGGGGCTGTTTCCTTATTATCATTGTATCTCTAGCATCCAGCCCAGTGTCTGACACATAATGGAGATTTAATAAATATCTACTGGAAGAAATATAGCTGGAAGAAAAAAATTTAACTGATGTTCTCATGCATTTATTCATTTTTAGTTCTGTAAGAATTAATTGAAAATGCCATTACAATATAAATATATAATACTACCAAGGAGTGCTTCTTCTTACTAGCAATGTGACTGGGCAAGTCACTTAACTGCTGTTTGCCTCAGTTTCCTTATCTATGAAATAGAAATAATAATGGCACCTGCCTCAGAATTATTGAGAGCTTCAAATAAGATAGGATTTTAAAGTGCTTAGTAGAGTGTTAGACCCATAATAGACATCTCAGAAAGGCTTTCTCCCTCCTACCTTCACTGAGAGGGAAAGCAGTCTAAGGGAGATAGAGTATTGTTGATAAAGCTAGAAAGATCTGGGTTCAAGTTTACTTTAGACATGAATCAGCCATGTTGTTTGAATTCCAAACATAAGACAATTTTACAAAGACCTCACAGAAGGCAAACACTCATAAGAAAGAAAACTCTCAAGGTCTCTCAGAAGAACTTTGAGATAGATTGTGAGACATGGTAACAGGACCACTGGACTGCCTAGCGTGTCACATCAAAGACACTGTGCTCTATGAGCAAATCAGAATTGTAGTTACTCAAAAGAAGTGTGATATGTGCAAATTTAAAGGCATTTCTACTCCCCAATGTTCATAAAAACTATTCTATACCTGACTTGTGGTAGAGTCTTCCAAGCTCATATTGGTCTATTGCCACAATCAAACACACACACACTGTACCTTGACTCTGACATAGTGATATCATTTTGGTGCTCTTTGATCATAAAGGACAGCAACCATCAACCAAACACTATGGGATCTAGAACAAATCATTTAACTTTGCTGAATCACTAAAATGGACTTAATAGCAGCACTGATCTCTTTGGGTTTGCTGTAAGATATACTAATACTAATACTACTACTAATAATAATATTGAGTTGTGTCCAACTCTTTGTGATTCCATTTGGAATGTTCTTAGCAAAGATTCTGGAGTGGTTTGCTTCCTTCTTGAGATCATTTTACAGATGAGGAAACTGAGGTAAACAGGTTAGATAACTTCTTATTTGTGTTAGGAAGTGTCTAAGACCAGATTGGAACTCAGGAAGAAGAGTCTTCCTGACTCCAAGCCTAGCACTGTGCCATTGAACTGTCCCCACAGCTCCACTAAACATAATAAAAATAAGTTAACATTTCTATAGCATTTTAGGCCTTGAAAATGCTTTACAAAGAGTTTATCATCTTCAATCCTGGGAGGTAAATGTTATTATCACCCCTCCTCCCTTTTATAGATAAGAAAACTTAAGCCAACATGTTAAGTGACTTACCTAGGGTCATTCAACTAGTATTTAGTGTCTTAAAGAGGTTTTGAATTCAGGTCTCTCTGACTCCATGTCCAATGTGTGTCCTAAAGGAAGCTCAAAAATTCTGTAAAAAAAGTCCCATATAAATTTGAGTGCTTGCTGTTACCTTTCTCTAGTTTGTTGAGGTTGATCAAGGGCCTTCTTCACAACTACATTAAAAGTAATTATATAAGCAATATAAGGAGACAAAGAAACTGAGGACTTTGTACTTTTCTTGAAGAGCTTACAATTTTTTTGGAAAGTTAAGACAGACATCTATAGCATGATTTGTTGACAATTAAGGTCTAAAATTCTACCATACAATCTTTAATATACTTTTTCTGCACTGTCTCATAGTAACAGGAGCTGAGGGTACCTAGAAGGATGGGGATGCTCACTTGTTTTGCTGCTGATACCTCTTAGAGGCAGACAAAAGTGGAAAACCATTAGCAGTGTCATAAGAATAGCCCTTTTTAAAACTGTAAATGCAGAGTGTCTTTAATCTGATCCTCACAACAATCTCACAACAACGGATACTATAGGTATTATCTACAATTTATAGATGAGAATTGGAGGCTCAAAGAAGTTAAAGGTTCTTTCCCAGTGTTGCTCTGCTCATAAGTATAAGAATTGGATTTTGAACCTTAATTTTCGAAACTCAAATTTAGTTTGTGTCAGTGAAATCTGGTTCTTAGTTTAGGAGCAAGAGTTTGAGCTACCTCAGATTTAGGTTCCTCATTTCGGTTATCATTCTAGGATAATTATTTCAGAGTGCAGTTAAATGGTGCAGTGGACAGAGTGGTAAACCTAGAGCCAGGAATACTCATCTGATTAGTAACTCAGATACTTACTAAGCCATTTAACCCTGTTTGCCTCAGTTTCCTCATCTGTAAAATGAGCTTGAGAAGGCAAAGGCAAATTATTCTAATATCTTTGCCATGAAGTTTCCAAATGGAATCACAGAGAGTTGAACACTAAAAAAAGAAAAGGCACCAATAAACCTTCTAGGAGGAAGACTTGCTATATTAATGTATGAATATACATTTTAGATTATCTAAAGGTTGAATGCCAATCTGTTATCAAATTGTCTATATAAAATAAAATAAGTTATAGGGAGCTAGCTGCTTTTCAAACCCAATATCACTGGTGAATAAATTGCCCCAGGCCCTCTCATCCTAAATTTGGAGAGGGATTAGGTGATGGACAGGCAGGTGGGTTTTTTTTTTTGTTACAATTCAGTGATCAGACTGTTGACTTTGGCAAAGACTGGGGGAATATACCACAGAGAGACTTCTTTCAGCATTTGGACAGCAGAGAATTTCTGTCCAGATTGAGCTCTTACATGAGGTCTTTCCTGATCTCCCAGTGCTACTGCCATGGCCCATTACCTTGTGCTCATACTCTTTATAGTTGATATGTACCATTGTGTGTACTTGTTTGTTTCTTTCTAGAGTATGTAAACTCCTTGCGGGCTGGAACAATGTGCATTTAGGTCTTTGTGTCTGCAATGCTACCTGGTACAAATTAGATTATGATTTATATTCTTTTGCAAAACTTGAAAGTACTCTAAAAATATGTAGTCCTCATCTTTCTCACCTTCTTCCTTTTCCTCTTTTATTTCCTTCCATAATATATTGAGAAAATATAAAACAAAACAAAACAATTTAATTAACAGCAGCAGACCTGAATTCATAATCTTAGCTCTACTTTCCCAGTATAACCTGGAACAAGGCATCACTTCTGCAGATCTCAGTTTCCTCACCAGTAAAATTCAGGTGGTGGTGGAGGGTTGAACTATATGACTTCTAAGGTCCCTTCCAGTTCTAAAACTTCTAATTCTAAAACAGCTAGTTGCAGAGATTTAAAGTATCAAGAACTTAATTTCCAGATTCTCTATATAGAAAGCTTAGATTGAGCTATGCAATCAAGGCTGGAAAAAAGATCCAAATATTCCATAGTATGAAAAATCATCATGGATGAAATTTCTAGGGGAGTAGCATGGATTGGAGTCATCATATTAGTTGGGGAGCTCAGCTTCTCTTCTTTTCTGGACAAGGACAGGCACTTTAGAGCATTTTAGGATGTAGAGGAGGGCTCTATTGGAGAGGATAGAGCCTGAGTTCAAATCCTGATTAACTTTGGACAAGTTTCCTAGTCTTTGTAGTCTGGGTAAATGTTTGTTAAATGGATAAAGATCATGTTGCCCACGATAGTCCTGTATCTGACTTTCTGAGACTCAATTTCTTTGTGAGGGGCAGATGAGATAATATCACTTCTGTTTTGCTAAGTTTATTATGTCGTGACCCAAACCCAAAAGCATATAATTCAATGGATAAGGGAATTTTGTTTATTTTTGTGTTTTTTTCCAAATAGTTATAAGGCTGCAGAGCCCATCCTACATTTTTACTGAGGTAATCTCTGAAGCCAGTCAAGTTGGTGGGATGGAGGCAGGAATTAAGGGGATCAGATGGAAAACAAATAGATAACAGAAACACTTCCCCCATCTCCTGACCCCAAGGAAGTCACCCGGACTGTCTAGAATTGGTGTGACTTGTATTACTTAGGCTGTCCAATGGTGTCCCAGCATGGTTCACCTTGGAGTGGGGGAGCAATCTTTGGTATTGTTCCATAGGTCCCTGCTGCCTGCCAGCTGTGCTCACCATGGAGGGGAGGCGAGTTCTGGGTACTGATCAACTTGCTGAAATGTCAAATGCCTCAAGCTCTGGAACCAGCTGAGTCCGTGGGACCAGAAGGGAATAATGCTCTGTAAGAAATGTGGTGCCTTGCACTCTACCACTGAGGCTGAGGGACCTTGTAATGCTTTTTTTGTGTGTTATTAGCTTTTTATAACTTAAAGGGGAAAATATCCAATCTTGAATTTTATTTGGCCTCACCGTGGGGGGATGGAGGCTTTACCAAGAGATGCACAAACTTTCTGTATTTTCTCTGGGAAATCTGAGGACTAGAAGAGGGTTGGAGCCATGTGGTAGGAGAATGAGTTCCCAAAATAGCTAGTAAAGTGTCCATACTTCTTGTATGATCCTAATAAAAGTTACAAATTCTTTGAACCTCAATTTCCTCATCTGCAAAATAAAGAGATTTTATTGGATGTTCTCTGAGGACCCTTGAAGCTCCAAATCTGTGGTCTAATATCCTTCCTTAGAAATAATCACAGTTTGTCATTGTTGTCCATCTTTCATTCTTTATTCTTTAAGAGGATAAATGAAATCAGAATTGACTTGCAAATGAATTGGATTTAAGTGAGAAAGCTGTGCAGAGTGACCAAACTCATTCTTTCCCTACAGGGTAATTGGAGTCCGGGGGGGGGGGGGGGGGGGCGAGATATAGGTCAGGACAAATGGGGATGGTCCCAAAAGTTAAGATATTTCCTGGATCTCAATTTGTTTGAGGCAATACCCATTTAATGATTAAGGCTAGATAAGAATTGAGGCAAAATGATGACTTGGTTTGTCTTCATAAAAAAATCAGTCTAGGAGGGGAAGAACCTCGGTGTTTGTCAAATTATTCACAGAAGCATTAGCAATAAAAGTGACATGATTGGCTCCTCAGGATCATTCTGGTCATTTCTGTCTCCATCCCTACCGCATTTCTCTTGCTGATATTGTCACAATACTGTTTCCACTTCTTTAAAAACTCTTGGAAAACTGAGTTTTTTCAATGTTTAACTGCCACCTTCTGAGAAACCCTTCTGGATCCCCTATAGTTGTGGTAGTTTCTACTATATTAAATTATGGTGCATTTATTTATGAAAATAATATATCCCACCCCCTCAGAAGAATAAAAGTTCTCTCAGAGTGGTTGAATTTGTAGGTCTTGTTCCAACTATAGTGTTTTGTATCTGACAGACATTTCATAAATAATGGAATTGAATTGCATTGCTGCTTTGTCCCCTTCAGGTCTCCTCTCATAGCATCGATTGAGTTTAGGTAGAGTTAGTTTGGAAGGACTCTGATGTCCTAATTTGAAGCAAAGTCATAGTTGCTTCATTTGAGCTGAGTATTTTTTCTGAACATAGTTTCATTCATTTGCTGAAATCACATTTTGATTGTAATCTGGGATCTCAGACCAAACCTGCAGGTAACACCTGAGGCCCCCAAAAGAAGAACATTTTATTATTGGTGAGTTCTCTAAAAGCAGGGTAGTGAATATATGGGAAAGTTTTGTGATATTTTTAGACTGTTCCCCCTTCAGTTTGGATTATAAGTGAAGAGGGTAGGAGTGTTTGAGGTTGATAAAGTGCTCCCTGTTCACTGATGCTTATGCTCTGGTGAAGTGTAAAGATGCTGCAGAGCAGAAAGGGAGGGGATAGGAAAATCTCCAAATCCTGTCTGGGAAAACACCCAGATCATGCATTTGTCATTTGCCTTCTAGGTGATGTTCATCCATTTTGAGAAAACATTGAATCTGCATCAGCTTCAAGACAAAGGCAAAAGCAACAGCTAAATGGCTAACTCATTTGGGAAAATTAAATTTGGTTTTTTTAAATGAAAAGAAAAACATTTATTTTTTTATTTCTATCATCTTTTACTCACTGAAAAAATAAAGACAAAAAATACATAACAAATAAGTACAAATCCCTGCACTGACTTTGTCAAGGAAGACATGTTTGATTTTGCATATTGAATTTATCACTCAGGGTTATAGGGCTAGCAAGTACACAGGGCAGTATCAATCTTTTTTACTCCATGTTTAACACTGAAGCCACAGGACTTGTGCTTTAATTGAACCTCTGGTTATTATTATATTTGTGAGCTTGGAAAAAGTCCCTTCATGTCCTTAGATCTCAGTATCCTCATTGAGATTTTTCAGGGAGTGGACCTTAATTCAAAGGTATCTCTCATGGAAAGGGGATGAACAACTCTGTACCTTACTGTTTGGACCTCAGAGACTGGGGATCTTGGTGAAAGCTCATAAGGATGAACTTGTATGAGTGGTGGTTCTCAGAAGTCTATTAGAATAATTTGCTCTTTTTTTCTTTTTTTTTCCTCCATGCTTTCTCTATGATGGATTTATAAAACAGAGGAAGTAAGGGGGAGGGAAAAGGAAAAGGAGATTTCCCTTTTTCTACTCAAAAGGAGCAGAATGACATGTTGGAAAAGCATATGATAAAGTAACCTGTGCTTTCCAGTTGAAATCAGAGAGAAACTTCTAGAATTCAGATTCCTAGTTTTTGCTTTTTTTCTCAACACAGTTCAGTGTCTAGCTCAGTATAAATACATCTATCTTTTAAGGTTATTTCATGAATAATCTTAAATTCTAGTTAGCCTAAGTCATTGAGAACTCCCAAATTTCAGAGTAGAGCATAGGCTTCCTGAGAGAGAAGATTTTTTTTGATAGCATGATTTTTGGAAGGAAAAAATTGCCAATAGATCTTACTGTAACTAAAGAAATATTTGCCAAATCACAAGGGATCAAGAGGCCAACCTTTCATAATTTTGCTGAAAGTTACTCTAATAGTACAGATACTAAGTAAATGAGTATTTCTGAGTATTTCTACAAAGTGTCTTTACATTATGAGGGGTAGACAATTGAATGAGCTTCATGAGCTCATTAGTTGAGTGTTTTTCGTGAGTGAAAAAAATACAAAATTATTTGTTCTGTTTCTTTATTATGTTTCTTCTATTGATAAATGCTAACCAGTGAGTCCTATGGTGAAGGGGAAAAAAGTAGTGCTGTGTCTGATGTTAATATTTTACATTGAGCATCTTTTTGAGAGGGAACATTTTTACTTAGATTTGGAGTGATAAAGACATAAGCTAGACTTATGATTTATTTTAGAGATTGTTTTGGTCAAATTCACATAGAGATAAACAGAATTAAAAAAAAAGAAAAAAAACTGACCCATGAAGGTAGGCCTTTAGGATTAAATCTAATTCGAGTGATTCCAGAGTACCTGGTTAAAGGATAAGGTATGCCCCAATTCTAAATGAGGGGATTGGACAAGGTGACCTCTGAGGTCCCTTTTAACTTTAATTGTATCTTGTCAATCTTCGACTTAGATATTCCAAAAAGAAGACATCCAAACAAAAAAAAAAAGCAAGACTTATGATGGAGAATTCATTCTCTTGTTGATGTCAGATGACTTTTACCATCTAGGTAGTTTCTGAATATATTACATACTTGGAGGGGGGAGGTTCAACTAGGGGGAACTAAAAAGATAATTGTGAATGTCTGAGTCAACTCTTTACCCATTCCTTCACCTGCATCCTTCTTTCAGCAGCTTTATTTAATTTATTATTTGAGAAGTCTATTGTAATTCTCATGGGCGGAAAAATCCAGAAGATAATTTATTTTACTCAGTTGTATTTGGAATTCAACAAGGTGTATATCTATCTCTTTTAAGGAAATAATGCTGTCTTGAAGTCAGCAGCTTAAAATGTTCTGAAAAAATTTCATGGCTTTTGTACCCATCCATCTGTACACATTATCAACAATATTCACATTTGAGTTTATCTGAACTTTGGACAGCTGCTTGGTAGTTTTTCTCCAATTTTTTTCCTATGTGGGTTAAGTCAGAAATTGCTAAATAAAACCAAACTTAAAGTCCAACTTAAAACCAGGATAATAGGGATAAACAAAGTGAGAAAAGGAATCTACATGGACAACTTTGTTAATTGAGGATTAGCAGACATACCAGCAGAGCCTTATGCAATCTTCTTTATGGCTAGGGGCTTGACTCTTTTGTCATTGCCATATTTTGGAGTGATTTGCTGAAGCTCCCCAGTCATTCTTGAGAGCAGAGACATGGAAATACTACCAATAAGATTTTAGGGTAAAGCCTTGAAGAGGTTCTTACCACCATCTGAATGACTAAGAAAGAAAGAAAGTTTGACCTACTAGTTTTTGAATCTCCTGATCCATATAGTTCTGGAAAATGTCTTAGTGATACTTCTTTCTGGATAGATTGCATATATACATATATATATATATATATGTATATATATATATATATATGTATGTATGTATGTGTGTGCTTGTGTGTGTTTTAACTTTCATAGTTACAATATCAAGTTGATATCTCTTATTCATGAAGTTCATTCTTGCTATATTGAAAATACATGTCATTGATGATTTTTTTCTTGTAACATTTCATTTCAGACAGAACTTGTGTTGTGTCAGGAATGCTAAGATAACATAATAACATAAATAATTCTTACCCTCAAGTAGCTTAACTTTTACTGGAATGACATCATTCACAGAGGGCCTTCAGAAATCCAAAGTGATTGGGGGGAAGGACACCAATAACTCTAGAAATTCAGAAAGGGCATTTGAGCAAGTGGCACATGGATTCGACTTTGATGGAAGTAGAGATGAGAAGGGTATATTATTTGGCATGGGATATGTTTATATAAAGGCATGGAGAAGGGAGATGGAATATCATGTATGGGGAATGGCAAATATGCTGATTAAATTAGAATCTGTAAATCATTAGAATTTTTTTGTGTTTGTTTTTCAAGATATTATAAGTGATAGAAAATGTCAAATCAAAGAATATTTTTTTGATAATTGAATACTTACATGATCAGTGGTCAAGTATTACAGCTACAGTAATGAAGAAAATTAAAATGCTCTTTAAAGATCAGAAGTCATTTCCACTAAACTTGTTACATATAATGACCTTCCCAACCTTGTTTAATTTTGATAAATTTGATATTGAAAACTACCAGAAACTGGGGCAGCTAGGTGGTGCAATGGATAGAGCACCAGGCCTGGAATAAGGAGGTCCTGAATTCAAATCCGGCCTCAGACACTTAATTACCTAGCTGAGTGACCTTGGGTAATTGCTTTGCAAAAAAGAAAAGAAAAGAAAAGAAAACTACCAGAAACTGAATGCCATGGAATTAAAATGGTCAATTTGATTAGAAAGATGAGGAAACTGGAATTTAAATTCCCTATTAGCTCTAAATCTGTGATTCTGGGATCCACTGTGAAATTCATAATGTTTGCTTAAAAAGATCCTTTATAGGGGGTGGCTAGGTGGCACAGTGGATAGAGCACTGGTCCTGGAGTCAGGAGTACCTGACTTCAAATCCGGCCTCAGACACTTAATAATTACCTAGCTGTGTGGCCTTGGGCAAGCCACTTAACTCCATTGCCTTGTAAAAACTAAAAAAAAAAAAAGGGCCTTTATCATTTTTTCCTTAAAGGAATTTAAACAAAAAGAAGACCAAGGAACACTTTGTGGAATAAATGTCACCTGATAAAAACAGCAACATATAGAAAATCTTTCAGGAGTCATTTAACATACTTGATTATGAAGACCAAAGGTTACTAAATCACTATTTTTATTCAAGAAATATAACAACGCTTCCAATCAGACAACAGTTTTTGTCCAAATTCTGACCACTATCTCCTAGCCCCTTTCATAGCTTAATTAAATTTAGAATAAAATTATCAGCAGATTAGAGGTATAATGATTTTGCAGCCAATCAGCAGAAGGTGACTGAGATGGAAATGAATCAAGTATAGTTCATGACAGCCACTTTTGTTTCTAGAGATTCTCCCCACCCCCAAGTCTATTCTTAAGGTATTGCTCTTCATCAAAGAAAAACAAATGAAACCCCAGATAATGTAAAGAGCAAAAGAGAAAAGTCAAGTAGCAATGATAATTAATGCCTTAAGGGAAAGTAATTCTCTTTGTACTGAGTGTTAGATGAAAGGTATTTCTATAAATTTGACAAATATGTAGTCTCTGCATTGATGGTGGAAATGAATTCAAGCTAGAGTTTCATTGGATATTAACTTCAAAAATTAAGTCAAATTATTCTTAATAGGTGAAAAAACATTTCTTTTTTAAAAAATTATATACATATTTTGTTTTCCAATTATATAAAATAGTAGTTTCTACCTATCATTTTTGCTAAGGTTTTGAATTTTACACTTTTTCTCCCACCCTCTCTTCCCTCCCCAACACCCAGAAGGTAATCTGATAATTTTTACATTGTTTCCATGCTATGCATTGATCGAAATTGAATGAGTTGAGAGAAAAAACATATCTGTGAAGAAAAAATAAAATATTAGAGATAGCAAAATTATGTAGTAGCATATAAGACAACTTTTTTAAGAAAAATTGAAGGTAATAATCTTTGGTCTTTGTTTAAACTCTACAATTCTTTCTCTGGATACAAATGTTATTCCCCATCACAGATACCCTAAAATTGTCCCAGATTATTGCATTGATGGAAATGAGCAAGTCCATTAAGGTTGATCATCACTCTTGTGTTGCTGTAGGGTGGACAATGTTCTGGTTCTGCTCATTTTCCTCAGCATCATTTCATGCAAGTCTTTCCAGGTTTCTCTGAATTCCCATCCTTCCTGGTTTCTAATAGAGCAATAGTGTTCCAAAATGTACATATACCACAATTTTTCAGCCGTTGATGGACATAACCTTGATTATCAATTCTTTGTCACCACAAACAGAGCTGTTATGAGTACTTTTGTGCAAGTGATGTTTATCTTTTTTCATAATCTCTTCAGGGCATAGACCCAGCAGTGGTATTGCTGGATCAAAGGGTATGCACATTTTTACTGCCCTTTGGGTGTAATTCCAAATTGCTCTCCAGAAAGGTTGGATCAGTTTATAGCTCCACCAACAATGCATTAGTGTCCCAGATTTCCCATGTCCCTTCCAACATTGATCATTGTCCTTTCTGGTCATAATGGCCAGTCTGAGAGGTGTGAGATGGCACCTCAGAGAAGCTTTAATTTGCATTTCTCTAATAAGTAATGATTTAGAGCAATTTTTCATATGACTATGGATATCTTTGATTTCTTCATCTTCAAATTGTCTTTACATATCCTCTGACCGTTTGTCAATTGGGGAATGGTTTTTTTTAAAAAATAAATTTGACTCAATTCTCTGTATATTTTAGAAATGAGTCCTTTGTCAGAAATACTACTTGTAAAAATTGTTTCCCAATTCACTACATTTCTTTTGATCTTGGTTACAGTGGCTTTGTTTGTGCAAAAACTTTTAAATTTAATGTAATCAAAATTATCCAATTTGTTTTTAATGATGTTCTCCATTTCTTCCTTCATCATAAACTACTTTGCTTTCCATAGATATGACAGGTAAATTATTCCTTGTTCTCCTAGTTTGCTTATAATATTGTCTTTTATTTCTAAATCCTGCACCCATTTTGATCTTCTCTTGGGATTGGATGTGGTATGTTGGTCTAATCCAAGTTTCTGCCATACTAACTTCCAATTTTCCCAACAGTTCAGTTTTCATCAAAGAGAGATATCCAAGAAGCTGGGCTCCTTGGGTTTATCAAACAGCAGATTACTATAATCATTTCCTGCTGTCTCTTATACACTTAGTCAATTCCACTGATGCACCACTCTGTTTCTTAACCAATACCAGACAGTTTTGATGACTGATGCTTTATAATATAATTTTAGATCTGGTACTGCTAAGCCACCTTCTTTTGTACTTTTTAATTAAATTCCTTGATATTCTTGACCTTTTCTTTATCCACAGGAATTTAGTTATACTTTTTTTCTGGCTCCTTAAAGTAATTTTGTGGAAGTTTGATTGGAAATGCGCTAAATAAGTAATTTAATTAAGGTAGAATTTCATTTTTATTATGTTAGCTCAGCCTCTCCATGAACAATTGATATTTGCCCAGTTATTTAAAGCTGATTTCATTTGTGTGAAAACTGTTTTTTAGTTGTTTTAATAGCATTTCTGAATCTGCCTTGGCTGGAGGATTCCCCATTATGTTATATTGTCTGGTTATTTTAAATAGGATTTTTCTTTCTAGATCTTCCTAGTAATATATATATATTATATTATATATAAATGAAATGTTGAGGATTTATGTGGGTTTATTTTATATCTTGCAACTTTGCTAAAGTTGCTAATTGCTTCTAGTAGTTTTTTAGATGATTTTTTATGGTTCTCTAGTTGTACTGTCATGCCATCTGCAAAGAGTGAGAGTTTTATTACTTCTTTCCCAATTCTAATTCTTTCAATTTCTTTTTCTTTTCTTATTGCTGAAGCTAATATTTCTAATACAATATTGAAAAATAGTGGTGATAATGGGCATCCTTGCTTCACCCTTGATCTTACTGGGAATGCCTCTAGCTTATCCCCATTGCATATAATACTTGTTGATTGCTTCAGATAGATACTGCTAATCATTCTAAAGAACAATCCATTAATTCCTACACTTTCTAGTGTTTTTAGTAGGAATGGGTGCTGTATTTTCTCAAAGGCTTTTTTCAGCATCTATTGAGATAATCATATGATTTCTGTTAGGTTTGTTATTGATTTAGTCAAGTATACTGATAGTTTTCTTAATATTGAACTAAACTTGCATTCCTGGGTTAAATCTTTCTTGATCATAGTGTATTATCCGAGTGACAACTTGCTGCAATCACTTTGCTAAAATTTTTGCATCCATATTCATTAGGGAAATTGTTCTATAATTTTTTTTTCCTCTGATTTGACTCTTCTAGGTTTAGGTATCAGCACCATATTGGTGTCATAGAGGAGTTAGGCAGAATTCTGTCTTAATCTATTTTTCCAGAGTTTATATAGAATTGGAACCAATTGTTTCTTAAATGTTTGCTAGAATTCACTTGTAAATCCATTTGACCCTGGAGATTTTTTTCTTAGGGAGTTTAATCATGGATTGTCGAATTTCTTTTTCTGAGATAGGGTTATTTAGGTATTTAATTTCCTCTTCATTTAACCTGGACAACTTATATTTTTGTAAATATTCATCCATTCACATAGATTGCCAAATTTATTGGCATATAGTTGGGCAAACTATTACTTTAATTTCCTCCTCATTGGTGGTGAGTTCACCTTTTTCATTTATGATATTAGTAATGTGGTTTTCTTCTTTCTTTTTTTTAAATCAGATTAATCAAAGGTTTATCTATTTTATTGTTTTTTCATAAAACCAACTTGGTTTTATTTATTAGTTCAATAGTTTTATTGCTATTGATTTTATTTAATTTCTCTTTTAATTTTTGGAATTTTTAATTTGGTTTTTAATTTCATTTTTTAAAATTTATTCTTTCTCTAATTTCTTTTTAGTTTCATGCTTGGTTCATTGTCTTTCTCTTTCTCCATTTTATTCATGTAAGCATTCATAGATATAATATCTCTCCTAGTAACTGCCTTGGCTGTTTTCCATGTTTTGGTATGTTGTCTCATTATTTTTATTGTCTAGGATAAAATAATTAATTCTATCTATAATTTGTTCTTTGATCCACTCTTTCTTTAAAATGAGGTTATTTAGTTTCCAATTAATTCTAGATCTATCTCTTTATGGCCTGTTATTGCACATGATTATTATTGCATTATGCTCTGAGAAGGAAGTATTCACTATTTCTGCTTTTCTGCCTTTGATTATGAGGATTTTATGCCCTCTTATATGGTCAGTTTTTGTGTAGATTCCATGTACTGCAGAAAAAAATGTATCCTTTCTATCCCCATTTAATTTTCTCCAAAGGTCTATCATATCTAGGTTTTGTAACATTCTATTTAACTCCTTAACTTCCGTCTTTGTTATTTTCTGGTTAGATTTATCTAATTCTGAGAGAGGGATGTTGAGGTTTCCTACCAATACAGTTTTGCTATGTCTTCCTGTAACTCATTCAGCTTCACCTCTAGGAATTTGGATGCTATTCCACTTGGTACATACATATTTAGTATTGAAATTGCTTAATTGTCTATGGTACCTTTTCCTTCCTTATCTCTTTTAATGAAATCTATTTTTGCAGCTGCTTTTTCTGAGACAAGGATTACTATCCCTGCTTTTTTTCACTTCAACTAAAGCAAAGTATATTTTTCCTCCAACCTTTTACCTTTCCTCTATATGTATCTCTCTGCTTCAAATGAGTTTCTTGTAAGCAGCATATTGTAAGATTCTGGTTTTTAAATTTACTCTGCTATTTGCTTATGTTTTATTGGAGAATTCATCACATTCCCATTAAAATTTATAATTACTAACTGTTTATTGCCTTCCATGCTATCTTCCCTCTGTTTATATTGTCTACCTTTTTACCTTATCCATATTCCCCAGTATTTTGCTTCTGAATACAACCTCCTTCAGTGTGTTTGCCTCATTATATCCAACCCCTTTCTCCTTTCCTTCTGCTACTTCTTCCTTCCCTTCCTTCCCTTCCTTCTGGGTTCCTCTTTATCTCCCCCTCCCCCTTTCCTCCCTAAATACTTGAAAGGTAAGATAAGTTTCTTAATTGAGTCTGTATGTGATAATCCTTCTTTGAGCTAAATCTGATGATTCAGGTGGTTCTCACTTCTTCCCCTCTTCCCCTCTATTGCAGTAGGGCCTTTGTACCTCTTCATGTAATGTAATTTACCCCATTCAGCCTCCTCCATCCTCCCATCTCTTTATTGTTCCTCCTTTTTAAGGAGATATTGTTTTTAAATCATTCTATCAGAGTCATAGATAAGTCATAGGTATCCTTTACTTCTGGCTAAGTATATTCTCTCCAGTAGAGTTACAATTCTTAAGAGTTATGAGAATCTTTCTCCCATATGGGAATATAGCCAGTTTCATCTTATTGGATAATAGTTTTTTCATCTTTTTTTACCTTTTCATCTATCTCTTGGTTCTTCTGATTACAGTTCAAATTTTCTAAATCTGGTCTTTTCATCAGGAAAAGTTTAAGTCTCTTATTTTGGTAAATATCCATCTTTTCCCCAGAAGAGAAGGCTTGGTTTTGCTGGATAGTGAATTCTTGGCTCCATTCCAAGCTCCCTTGCTCTTCAGAATATCATATTCCAGGCCCTTTAATCGCTTAATGTTGATGCAGTCAGGTCCTGTGTAATTCTTATTGCGGATCCTTGGTATCTAAATTATTTCTTTCTGGCTGCTTGCAGAATTTTCTTTTATCTGGTAGTTCAGGAATTTAGCCACAATACTTCTTGGGGTTATCATTTTGGGATCCCTTTCAGGAAGGGATCAATGTATTATTTAAATAACTATTTTGCCTTCAGATTTCCTGATATCAGGGCAATTTTCCCTTCACCATATCCTGAAGTATTAAGACCAGGATTTTTTTTTTATCCTCAATGTATTCAGCAAGCCCAATGATTCTTAAATTGTCTCTCCTGGATCTCTTCTCTAAGTCAGTTGTTTTGCTAATGTGGTATTTTACATTTTCTTCTATTTTTTCATTCTTTTGATTTTTTTAAACAGATTCTTGTTGTTTCATGAAGTCATTAGTTTACACAGATACAATCTTTCTTTAGAGATGAATTTTCTCCATTTACTTTTTCAATTCCTTTTCCAATTCAATTCTATTTTTGAAGGACTTTTCCATTTGCCCCAATAGTGGTTTTGAGAAATTTGCTTTTTGAACTTGTCCAATTTGTTTTTGTTTTCTTGTTGCAAGATACTATTTTTCTCTGGCAAAATATTAATTTTCTCTTGCATTTTTTTCTCAATTTTTCCAGTTGATTTTTAAACTGCTTCCTGATCTCTTCTAAGAAGTCTTTCTGGGCTGGAGACCAATTCACATTTTCCTCAGTAGTTCTAGATCTGAGTTAGGATCTTTGTTTCAAAATAGCTTTCAATGGACCCCCCCTTCCTGCTGGCATCTCTTCATTTTCCTAGGATTTGGTGTTGGGGGAAGGGCAGGTTCACAGACCTTTGGTGTGGAAATCCCTAAAGGCTTTGCTCACTTGGCTCAGTAACTCCAAGTGGGCTGGCCTGTAGGGGGTGCTGGACACTTTCTCTGGATTGTCTGTGACCTTGATTTGTGACTACTCCCTAGGCCTTTGGGGGGCATTAGGATCTGGGCTATCCTCAAATAATGTGGGCTTGACCCTCAGGCTAAAAAGTTAATCTCCTTAACCCTCACTCAGCATTGAGGGAGATCCGCTTCCCACACCAGAGTCTGAGAGGCTGGGGGGGCCTGTTTCTGCGTTCTGGGAAGAGTCACTTTCTCCCACAGCGAGGTGGGGAGGGGACTTAACTGGAAATACAGGGACTTCACTGAAAATATGGGGGCTTGAGGCCCTGGTCTTTCAGACCATCTGAGCTGACCAGGTCGATGTCTAGCCCCCCTGTGCTGGAACTCTCTCCCCAGCTGCATTGGAAGTCTCCCTCCAAATTTACTGGAACTCTCCTGCCCACCACTCACACAGCCAAAGTTTCCATGGCTATTCTCAAATTAGTTCCCCAGGGCTCACCCTGGTGTCCCTGTGGTGGCTCTCTCTTCTCTGCCCCTGGCAAACCCACCCTCCCTGAGATAGATTTTGTTGGTAGATGTTCTTTTCCTTTGTTCTTCTCTGGGTTCTGTGGATCCAAATTCTATTAAGAGGCTTGATTCATGTTAGTTCTGAGGGAAAGCTAATAGAGTTTAGGACAGTGCCTGACTTCTCTTGGCCATCTTGGACAGATGTAAAAAAAAATATTTCAAATCCCTCTTTGAATATGTTTTCAAATGACTTGTATTTCAAGGTGGATATGTCATTATAGATGGGAACATTTCATTGTTTACATCATTCCAAGAGATACTGGTAATAAATTGCCATTCTTTGAAGAAAGACAGTACAAATAGCAACATGGTAAGATGGCTTGAGAGCAGTCACTGAAACAAAGAATTGGATTCAGTTCCACCTCTAGAGGAGAAGATTCAGACACTGAACATAATACTCAATGTAACATAAAAAATGAATTGTACAGTCAGGGTTCAAACCCCATTTTCCTCAGCTGCAGGCAAAACAGGGCTTTTCTTGTAATCATATATTACTTTGCTTAACTTGCATTGGACATATGAAAATGATGATGATGGTGATGATGATGATGATGATGATAACTAATTTGTAACAGATTTTAAACTTTTCAAAGTACTTTATATGTTTTATTTCATTTCACCTTCACCACAATCTGGTAAAGCAGGTGCATTATTTTCTACATGAAATAGATGAGGAAGCTAACAAGTTAATTGCTGGCTAATGAGCATCTGAGATGAGATTGCAGTTTAGGTCTCCTTGACTTCAACGCTTTCACTCTATCCACTATGCCATGTCACCAAGCTTCATTTATTTGTGTCAGCTATGTAAGATGATTTGGGGAAATGTATCACTCTATTGATGACTGCTACACAGGGGAAAAGAATGGACGAACCATGAAGTCATCTCTGTCATTAGTGATGCTTGCTTCTAAAAGAATAGAATACTTGTTTTTGTTCAATCTTTTCAGCCATGATTAACTTTTTATGATCTCATTTGGGGTTTTTCTTTGGGAAATATTTTGGAGTGCTTTGACATTTCCTTCACCATCTCATTTTACAGATGAGGAAACTGAGGCAAATAGAATTAAGCCAAAAGTCACACAGTTAGTAAGGGTCTGAGACCAGATTTGAACTCAGGAAGATTAGTTTTCCTGATTCTAGACCCAGCACTCTATACTACTTAATTGCCCCTTGGGCCTTGAAGTTAGGAAATGGAAGGTCAAATCTAGCTTCAAATACTTGATACTTGATACTTACTGTGTGGCCTTGGGCAAGTCACCCTATCCAGGGCCATCTCCAGTCATCCTGATTCATATCTGGCCACTGGATCCAAATGGCTCTGGAGGAAAAAGTGAGACTGATTCCTTAGCACAACACCCCCTCACTCAAATCCAATTCATGTGCTTGTTATCAGTTCCCTGATGTCATGGTCTTCTTTGAGAATTAAAGACAAAAATATCACCTGGGTTCAAATCCTGACTAATTCTTATGAAACTTCAGGGAAGTTATTTCAGTCTTCCAGACTTTAGCATTTTCACTGGTAAGATAAAGGAGATGAATTAGATTGCTTCTCAGTCTATGAGTCTATGAGATTAATTGATTTAACTAATGTAGTAATCCTTAGAAACAAGATTTGAAAGCAGATCCTTAAAGAGAACTTTGCCTTTTTTGGTTCTATTTAGTTTTTGTTGGACTGAAAGAGATAAACACATGACCACAATCACAAAACACAAATTAAAAGAATTTAGTGCTGGAAGCATTAGAAGATAGGTAGCCCAGACCCCCCCATGAGGTACTAATCAAAGGTACTTTAGAAGGAAAGATGTAAGGATTATTGTGGGCTAAGATGTCCATGGAAATATGAGAACTCCATCTTGAAGAATTAGTAGAAATTAGACAAGAGATGAAACAGAAATGAATTTGCAACAATTCAAAATAGTGTTGGCTTTTGCCTACTGTCAGCAGACTGAATTTTCTCTAACTGATAATAGGAAACTGCCCTGAGGCTACAGAGCACAGATACCCAGTTGAAGTAAACAAACTCATATCTACTCTGCTAAAGCCATGCCTACCCTACAATTATGGTCAGCAGAGATGCCATTATAGCAGAGGGCTGGGGGGGGGGGAGTGAGGATGCAAGCATGCGGCAAGATGACAACAGCCATATACTCAGTGTAGCTGGAGATGAGCTTTCATGAGTTACTCTGTCTATTGAAAGGAAGTTAGCCTATGGCTATATTTGCCAGTGTCAAAGATTCCACTGATGCTGATGACTGGGTGGAAAAAAAGCCCTTGCAGCTGTAACCCTGGGCAATTCCATAGCCAAAATGCTTGAAAGAACCTTGTACTTACAGGAATTCTAGGAATTCAGTTTTAGGGATTCTTTTCTCATCCAATCCTTTGTGTGGATCTCTTTTTTCTACGATTTGACTTGAGAAAAATTTGTGCTTGTATTACTAAGTTAGTAGCAAAAACTGGGGATAGTGGGAAAATGGGAAGGATGCTAGTCTATGTCTATCTGTGGGTGATAATAAGAAACCCAGAAAGTGTCTGTCAATGATGACAACTGATCCCAGAGTAGGCTAATTAACTCAAGAGTGTGGCTTTATGGCACAGAAAAAAAATTATGTCTTAAGTATTGGAGGCCCTTTGTTTTTGATTAATTTCACTCTTTCACATTCAACAGCCACTCCAAAATGAACTAATATTCATCCCAAGAAAATTGTGATTTTTCTAGCTACTGACCTAATGACTACATTCTTCTTATAGCTTACATTATTATTGTTATTATTATTATTATTATTATCATCATCATCATCATCATCATTATTTTGGTTTTTGCAAGGCAATGGGGTTAAGTGACTTTCCCAAGGCCACACAGCTAGGTAATTATTAAATATCTGAGGTCATATTTGAACAAGGTCCTCCTGACTCCAAGACTGGTGCTCTATTCACTGTGCCACCTAACTGCTCCCATAGGTTAAATTATTAACAAATTGCTATCTATCTATCTATCTATCTATCTATCTATCTATCTATCTATCCATTGAGCTGTAGCAAGGTGGCATAGTGACTTGAGTAGAGGAGGAAGAGTGCAAATCTTTCCTCAGATATTTAGTTAATTTTGTGACTTTGTGCAATTCCCTAAACCTCTCAGACTCATTTCCCTTTGCTGTCAAATGGAGGTTATAATAGCATCAACCTAACAGGTAAGGATCAAATGAGATTACTTCTATAAAAGCACTTTTGCAAACCTTAAGGTATTAGGTAAATACTAGTTATCATTATATTTTACAGAGATTAGATTTTTAACTACAGAAATCTTTGAAAAGAGAATTGTTTCTTTTTCTTAATATTCACCATAAGATACTAAGGAAAGTGGCTTTTTTCAGGTGAAAAAAATCACATCTAAACAATTATTCCAGATTTTTTGTGCCAATACTGTAATTCAGGTTCACAAAGCTAGAAGAGAACCTTAGAAGTATTTGGCAAATGGTGACATTAAGGTTTGCTCATTTAATGTAGGCTACTGATTGACAAAAAATTAGAGAATATTTATTTAATACTTTGTTTAAATGTAACATCTCAAGTAATTAATTCTGTTAGATTAGCAAATTGTCTTTTGGGTAGAGATATCTAAGGGAATAAAGCCTTAGGGTCATTTGTTCAGGTAAAATAGCAGAGCCAAAACATGGTGGGTTTTTTTTTTTTTTGGATTGTTTCCAGTATCTCTTTATAGATCATAACATGGCTAACTAGATGGTTTAATTAGGACAGACATTGGGAGAACAACAAAATTATATTTTAGAACTTGACCTCACTCCGCATCGAGAAAGCCTCAAGATTGAATTTTGCATATTTTTAGAAATGACCTATAGTTTTGGTATGTCCAAGAGTGAATATTTAGAATTAGAGACCAAATGTAGGCTCTTATCCACACTTAGCAATTTCAAGAATTATGCTTATGTCCTGAAGGCTAATTATTTGTTAGTTGAAGTGGGCCCTTAAGGCTTAATTAGAAGTGTCAGCACATGAAATTTTTACTTGTGCCTGAGTCCCTGCAGTGAAGTACAAACTTTGGAAAATTTCAAATTATAGTGTGGAAATGCAAATTTAATTTACTAATCAGCACTACAGACAAGAATAAAGCAATATCTTTCAATAAATAGATAAGTCTGATAAAGAGAAATACATAGATCATCATGTCAAGTCCATTCATTTGCATTGACCATGACATGTATGTAAGAATTATTGGAAGAGTAAGTGTTCCCCACTTCTGAGGGGGCAAGAGCCAAAGTTGCAGAATAGAGAAAATTGTTAACTGAAATTTTATAACATTCCCCTACAGACAACTTTAAAATTGAATTCTGGAGTGGCAGAGTCAACAGATGATCAGAGTAAGACATTCTTGTAGTCTAAGACAAAGCAGCAATCATCGAAATAATCTGATGGACTAAGAAATGAAGTAGTGGTTGAGTGGAATAGACTGGGTAAACAATACACAGTAGTGAGCAACTATAGTAATAGAGTTTGATAAACCCAAAGATACAATTTTTAGTGCTAAGAACTTACTATTTGACAAACATTTCTGGGAAAACTGGAAAGCAATTTGGCAGAAACTAGGCACAGATCAACATCTCACATTATATATCAAGATAAGGTAAAAAATGGATTAATGATTTAGACAAAAAAAGGAGATTCCATAACTAATTTAGGGAAGCATAGAAAAATGTACCTGTCAGATCTATGGATATGATCAAAAAAGAGATAGAGAGAATCATAGGAAGAAAAACAGATAATTTTGATTACATGAAACTATGAACTTCTTTTTTACAAACAAAACTAATGCAATGAAAATTAGAAGGAAAACAAGAAACTGGGATTTATTTTTATAATTTCTCTTAAAAAGACCTCATTTCTCAAATAGGCTTAGGGATCTGAGCCAGATTTATTAAATGAAGAGCCATTACCCACCTAATAGATGGGCAAAGAATTTGAACAGGCAGTTTTAGGAAGAAGAAAAACTATCAATACATGGGGAAAATGCTCTAAAACTACTGTTTAGAGAAATGCAAATTCAAACAATTCTGAAACATCATCTGACACCTATTAGATTGACTATCATGACAAGAAAAGGAAAATGACAAACATTGGAGGGGATATGGGAAAAAACAGGAAAGTACTGTTGGGACAGCTAAGTGGTACAGTGTGCCAGGCCTAGAGTAAGGAAGACTCATCTTGAGTTCAAATCTGACCTCAGACACTTGCTACTGTGTGTCCCTGGGCAAGTCACTTAACTGTTTACCTCAGTTTCCTCATCTGTAAAATGAACTTGAGAATGAAATGGCAGACTATTTCGGTATCTTTGCCAAGAAAACTCAAATGGGGGTCAAAAAGAATCAAATATGACTGAAAAATAACTGAACAAGAATGACAACAATGCATTGTTGATGGAGTTGCAAACTAGTTCAACTATTTTATACAATTAAATTTGTCCAGATGGATATAAAACTGTACATACCCTCTGACTCAGAAATTCCACTACTGGATCTGTATCAAAAAGACATAAAAGAAAAAGGAAATGGACCTATCTGATCAAAAATATTTTTAAGCAGTTCTTTTCATGGCACAAAAAATGGACATTGAGGGAATGTCTATCAATTCAGGAATGGTTAAAGAAGTTGTGGTATATGATTGTGATGGAGTACTATTATGCTATAAGAAAGAATAAGCAGCATGGTTTCAGAAAAACCTGGGAAGACTTATTTGAATTTATGCAAAGTGAAGTGAGCTGAATCAAGAGAACAATATACACACTAGCAGCAATATTGAAAGAATGATCAACTGTGTAAGACTTAGCTACTCTGATTGACAATGATTTAAGACAGTTACAAAGGACCCATGCTAAAAATGCTATCCACCTCCAGAAAGAGAATTGATAAGCTCTGCATGCAGGGTGAAGCATACTTTTAAAACGTTATATTTTTTGGTCTGTGTTTTCTTTTGCAACATGGCTAATATAGAAATATGTTTTCAGAATTTCAAATTTATAATTGATATCAAATGGCTTACCTTCATAAGGTATGGAAAAAGGAGGGAGGGAATCTAGAACTCAAAAGCTTTTAGAAAATGAATGTAAAATTTTTTTTATAAGTAATTGGGAAGTATTTAACAAAATAAATAAAAGTATATTTTAAAAAGTGAATGGGTATTTATTTAACCTTGGTCATGACACAGAGAACTTATACTCTAGAGTCCAAACACTGAAAAAAGACTTAGGTGAATCAGTGGATAGGGCACTTAACCTAGAGTCAGGAAGACCTGAGTTCAAATCCAGCTTCAAATATTTACTAGTTCTATGATCCTGGACATTCATTTTATCCTTGTATGCCTCATTTTCCTCATTCCTAAAATAGAGGCTATTAAGAGTTTCTATTTTTTCCAGGGTTGTTTAGAGCATAAGTGTATATATCTATATCTATATTATCTATATCTATATATCTATATCTATATAATCTACATCTAGATCTATGTCTATGTCTATATCTATATCATCTCTATCTCTATCTCTATCATCTCTATCATCTTTATCTTTATCTATATCTATATCTAATCTATATCTATATCTACATACTTTGGAGTATAAGTATTATATATATATATATATATATATATATATATATATCTCAGCTATTATTATCATCATCAACATTATCAGGCTGGAAGGGACCTCAGAGACTACCTAATCTAATACCATCATTTCATAGATGAGGAAACAGCCTGTTGAAGAGTAGACTTGCCCAGAATCCTAAAGGCAATGTTATTAAAGGTGGATTTTGAATCTATGTCCTTTGATTCCAGAGCTACTACTTGTTTGCTGTACCACACCAGCTTATGAGTCCTCTTCATCTTCTTTTCAGATGAAATGAGTTGGGATCCACATCTACAGTTACATAATGAATTACTGAAAGAGAAAAATTAGAATTCAAGTCTCCTAATGGCCAATCCATTGACTCCACCAAATCAAGGGAATACCAAAATGTGGTCCTATGTCTTCAGCTTAGCAAGAAACAGTTGGGTGGCAAATGAATAAACCTCAAATATGGTGGCAGACCCTCCAAAGTCATAGAAACTTTCTGTTTCCTTTCCATCCCTGCTAAAAGTAAATTCCAACTTCCCTCCAGGATTCCTCTTCTCCCTCTTCTTTTCTGTTAACTGTTTATTGTTGGTCTTGAACTCCTCTTCACTGATTATCTAGGACTTTTTAAAGTGTATTTCAAATATCACCTCCCCCTAGGAGGCTTAGAGCTCATGAATGTCAGCCACCTTCTCATCAGAGTTGGCACTGATTATTATATCAAGCCCACACACCTCCCTGAAGTGTCTTTCCCCACCTACTCCAGCTTCATCACATGGGATAAGTCTGCCTTCTCCACCATGGCAGCTGGAAGTCCTGTGCAAATGGGTTCTGAAATTAAATACATTTTAAAACTTCCCCTTATCTTTTTTTTCTAATTAACAAGTCTTTATTTTCCTTTCATTACATTCCCCTATCCTCACTAAACACTTAAAAAAGAATGCTGATAAAAATATGTTTAATCAAATGAAACAGATTTCCATACTAGCCATATTAGCCAAAAATCTATTTTTTATTCTGAATTTTAAGGTCATCATCTTTGGCAAGAGTTGGATAGAAAATTTCATAATTCATCTTCTAGAATAAGGGTTTTTCTTTGCATTGATCAGTTATAAAGTCTTTCAAATAACTGCTTCCATTCATTATGTATATTATGAGTATATTCTCCTGGTTCTGTTCACTTCACTCTGAATCTGTTCATTGAGGTCTTATCAGTTTCCTCTCAGAAACTGTCCATTTTGTTTTTTCTTTGTTCTGCTATTTCCCCATTAATTTCAAATTCTTTGCCACTACAACAAACTGCTATAAATATTTGTGTCCATATGGATTCTTTTTCTTTTAAAAAATATAATTGTGGTATATGCCTTATACCAGTAATGCTGAGACAAAGAATATGAAAGTTTAGTGACTTTTTACACACCATTCCAAGTTGCTTTTTCAAAATTACCTCATCCAACTTAACAGTTTCACCAATGTTTCATGTATTCTTTTAGACCTTTGATATATTCCTCTCTTGTAATCATCACTATCAGTATGATGGAGATGAGATGGAACCTTAGAATTGCTTTAATTTGCATTTCTCTAACTATGATTGGAAACATTCTAAATAAATATGAATTTTGATGGTTTGAAAATTAGATGAACTTTAAATAGCCCATGAAAAAGTAAAAGTGATGTCCTGTCCCTAATCCAAGTGATAGAGATGTTAGGAATCAGAGAATTTCTGCTATAGTTAAGAGTTTAGTCTATATTCTTTCTAAGGTCCTTGTATAACATTCCATGAGTACTATATTAAATTCAGTCCAACAGCTATTCATTATGTAACTATATGTAGGATCCAGAGGAAGAATGGGAAAGTGGGTAGAAAGATTTTCTTGGGGTTAGAAAGACCTAGGTTCCAGTCCTCTCTTTTATAGATATAGCCTTATGAACCAACATTTAACTTAACATTTCAGTGCTTGGGAAACTCATTAAAATGGAAAAAGAAGGAGTTGATGTATATTGGAGAAGGGACTTTCTCAATGGGAATTCCTTAACCCAGTGAAATCATAGGTTGGATTTCTCCCCCTCCTCCAGTGTATAAGGTTGTACAATGTACAAGGTTTTACAATGTTGATTAAAAAGATTTGTCTTTGATTCTAGAGACCTTTGGGATCTACAAGAAAAATTATAATTTCCTAAGAAAATCTAGCTCAGTGTTCTTGACCTATTTAATTCTAAGCTCAACTTGTCTATCTATTTATAGTCATCTATAACTTTCTTTTTTTAACACAAAGTATTTTCTATATCTTTGTTTCTTCCTCTAAATCTATGACTATATTTCTCAATGTCTATATCTTTTTCTGTCTCTCTGAATTTTGTCATTCGTCTAATTGCATATATTAATGTGGATAACTGAAAGTCATAGTAAAATATAGTCTTTGAAAATTAGAAAAGCTTGTCAATCATTAAGTATGTATCAAACAAGTGATAGATACTTTGTTAACTACTGAGGATGCCAAAATACTCCTCCATGTTAAAGTAGCTTGCATGCTGTAAGAGGAGAAAATATGTCCATACATAAACATATAAAAAGTAAGATAAAAGATAATTTTGTTAGAGAAGGCACTGACAGTAGCTAGGGTGATTGAGGAAGGCTTCCTGTTGAAAACAGAATTTGAGCTGTTTTGAAGGAAACAAGGGATTCCATGGAATGGATGAAGGACATTTTGGGAAGGTGGCTAACACCAAGGAACACAGTTAAGTATAAGCAGGCTATGACACGGAACAAGTAAGGAATTATGAAGTTAAGATTTAC
This sequence comes from Macrotis lagotis, assembly GCF_037893015.1. Classification (NCBI taxonomy): domain Eukaryota; kingdom Metazoa; phylum Chordata; class Mammalia; order Peramelemorphia; family Peramelidae; genus Macrotis; species Macrotis lagotis. The sequence goes on from NC_133665.1 coordinate 150,858,505, forward strand.
CAAGAAGATATATGATTGAAATCTGGGAAAATTTGTTGATAGCTTCTATATTTTTGATGTCAGGGGGAAGAAAAGTGGTCCTCAGTACTTTTCAGTGCTGTCATTCTGGGATGAATTTTTGGGTGATGTTGACCAAGAATTGCATAGGTTGGTGAGGCAAAGATGGATTGAAACCTATATCACAGTAGGTAGCATCTACATGAATGATGATACAGATCCTTTTGGGGATTTGAGTACATATAAAGCTGTTCTAAGAGCTAGAGATACAATGGTTAAAAAAATTCCTTTTGTCAAGGAAGTTATATCCTAATGAACAGAGGAAAAATGGGGGAAGTATATACTATGTGCACAGAGAAATAAACATTATATATATATATGTATATATATATATATATATATATATATATATATATATATATATATATATATACATACACAGAATAATACATTTCAATTTCAAAGGGAGGGAGTACCACCAGCAGGGTGATCAGGAAAGGGTTTTAAGTAGGGATGGCCCCTGAAGTAAGCTTTGGAAAAAAGTGGAGGATTCCATGAGGCAGGGAGTGAGAAGAGAGGACATTAATGGCTTGACTAATACTTGTGTAGAGTTATAAAGATGGCAGATGGTCCATTGATCAATTCTCTTAGATGAAGTCCCATTCTGTAAAGGTGAGAGGAGGTACACATATACATTAATAAACTGTCTTGTTTTGAATGCCTTTTATTTTATTTTATTATTTTGGTTTTTGCAAGGCAATGGCAGTGAGACTTGCCCAAGATCACATAAGGTATCAATGCCTGAGGCTAGATTTGGACTCAGATCTTCCTGACTCCAGGGCCGGTGCTCTATCCACTGTGCCATCTAGTTGCCCCTTGAATGTCCTTTAGCAAGGATCTGATTACCAGAACAATCCAGGGTGAATGTCTGGAACTCTAGAATGTCTAGAACTAGAAATGAGCAGGTCAGGTAGAAGGAGGGATCCCCCTAATATGCTACCTATTTTGAAACCACACTGAGTGAGCATGGTCTGAACTCAAAATCCTGAAAACTTGTGGACCATCTCACACTTGTCAATCCTCAGCTGATGCAGGTGATCTCTTCACCCCTATAGGTGTTCAAAGTATACCCTACTATAAGGCTAATTAACAGGAGAAGGAAGAGAATAGGGGAATTAGATTTATTTTATTTGTTCTCCAATGGCAGAAACAGGGGCAATAGGTGGCAATTGAAAAGTTGTAAATTTAATTTTGATGTCAGGAAAAAGGAATCTTAACCAGTTACAACTCTCTGTAAAGGTTGCCTATAGCAGCAATGACTTCCTCCTCCCTGGAGGTCTTCAAGTAGAGAATGGATGAGAGTCCTGATTAGGTATGTTATTGAAGGAAGTTCTTTTGAATTGAAATAGATGACCATGGAGACCCTTTTTAACTCCCAAATTGTGTGATACTGTGAGATCACTATTAATTTTTGAAGCCCTTAAGAGTTTAATTTTCATCATATTACTTGTCATTCTTCGCTTTCCAAAGAATATTTTAAATTCCTCATTCATTCATTCATTCATGAAATATGTATTGAGTGTCTATTGTGTTGGGTTAAACATACACACACACATATATTAACATTTCATATATATATATGTCTATGACAGATAGCTGACAAAGTAACCTTCACAGAAAACAGTGTATGATATATCAACAACAGCAATAATAATAATAGATAACATCTATATAATGCTTAAAGATTGGAAATCTTCATAAATATCTTATCTGACTCTCAAAACAACCCTGGGAGATAGATGTTATTATCTCCTATATACAGATGAAGAAACTGAGGCAGACAGTGGCTAATTGTTTTGCTCAGTCACAAAATTGATAAGTTGCAGAGGTAGGATTTGGGTTCAGCTCTTTGTCACTGCAGATCCAACTCTATCCACCACACCATCTAGCTTCCTAATGAGCCGTACGGAAGTGAGGTATTAAGAGTTCTGAAGTGAAAGTGACCTCTTATTATTTGCTTGATAAGGAATGGCTTCATATGGGAGGTTGCATTTGATTTGGTCCTTAAAAATGGATAGGATTACAGAAGGAAGAGATCAATGGGGAGAGCATTCTCATTAAAAAAAAGGTGTGATCCATTTTCATGTATATTCAAACTATGGAAATCATTAATCCATCAGAGAATCTATGTGTGGAAACTGAAAAAAAAAAGTATTAGTGAATTGCAAGAAGATCTGAAAATGTTTCTAGATCTCAGCCGCTGCTCAGATACTGTGAGCTAATTGCTATTCAAAAGGAGAATTGTTTTCTTGATGGTAGAAAAGAGAACCTGGAAACAAAAGCTAGCTTTCATTCAAAGTTCTAACTTTAGGTTCCCATCTAATTAAGAAAAATACAGTTCAAACCCAATCGATTACAGGCGTGATGGTGAATATAGGACAGCAAAATGAGTGGTTGGCACATGTGAAAAATGAAACTCAAGCTGAATGACTTTTGCACAATTAGCTCAAGAAATCTCCCAGTGTTAGGATATCTGGGATGGGTCTATAAACTTGGTTATTCAGTTAATTTATGGCCTATAATCCTACTGAGGTGGTCGAGTTTATGCAGACCTACATTCTGAAAAATGTTTTCCCTTCCATCTATTGAATGACCTAAAAATAACAAGGAGAAACTGAATTCTCAGATTCTTAAGTCAGAAGACAGCCTAAAAGGATGAAATCAGCCAGCTCTGTCAGTCTATGTGAATCAGCACTGGAGACACAAAGAAAAGCAAAAAGAAAACAAACAAAAGACACACATGCAGAGCACAAGTCCAAAATCAGTTCCTATTATCAAGGTGTTCATAATCTCATGGCTCTCTGATTTTAATTTACCTAGACCTGAGCCCTGAAATACATAGGAGGGTAAATGTTATATCCCTTCTTTGGTACCTACCTCACTAGGAGATGCTTTTTGGCATCCTCACCATCTGATGCCCTGCTCATCCTGAGCTATCTACTATCACACCATCCAAACATTCAACAAGATGGAAAGATACGCTTGGGTCAAGATGGGAAATAATGATGACTCACGTTTCTCTAATAATCTAAAGTTTGCAAGGTCATTTACTTACAAGACTACTCTAAAGTGGGCAAATACTATTGTCCCAACTTTATAGATGAAAAAAATGAGACTCATATCAGTCAAATTGTTCAAGGTCATACATATCCTAAGTAGTCATCGGGGCTCAAACTTATGTCTCCCATGTTTATATCCAAAGTTTACTCTATTTCTTTCTGTCGCCTCCTGGTTTTGAGAGCAGGACAGACAGCCTCAAGATTTTCCACCTTTCACTATGTGGGCAAATCTTCAGTGTCTTAATCAAATACATCCATGAATGGAAAATTTGCAAGCTAATTATAGCTCTAGTGGGAAATTTGGCCTCCTATCTACATTGACTATAATTTATGGGTTGATATTCTCTATGGGGTAGAAAATGCCTCTCAGAAAATCTTCATAACCTAGATGACAGCAAATTACTTACCTTTTCCATACTAATAGATTTGGATCCCTTCAGCATTTTATAAAGATAGTATTCATTAAAAGAAACTTTTTTAGGGGTTGCAATATGAATATATTTTTTTAGGTTTTTGCAAGGCAAACGGGGGTTAAGTGGCTTGCCCAAGGCCACACAGCTAGGTAATTATTAAGTGTTTGAGACCAGATTTGAACCCAGGTACTTCTGACTCCAGGGCTGGTGCTTTATCCACTATGCCACCTAGCCACCCACAATATGAATATTTTTAATAGAAGTTTGATCTCTATATTTTCTCTACAATAAGATTCTGAACCTGGGGTTCTAGCGATTCCCAAAAGATATATTTCAGAGGGCTTGTGAACTTGGATGAGAAAGTACTGTTTTTAAATTTTTTACTTTTGAAACTCTATTTGAAACTTAGCATTACCTGTCTCACACTGGAAATGCATTTCCTTAGTAATATAAAAATTTTATTGCATAAGCCTGTAATCTCTTGCTTCTGCAAAGGCTGAGATTGGTGAATTGCTTGAATTAGGGAGTGCTGTGCTTCAGTAGGGTGAGGCCATTGAGGTAGCTATACTAAGTCTGGTCAACTCCCATGGAGCATCAGATCATCAGACTGCCTAAGGAGGAGGGAATCAAATGAGCTGGCAACCAGAAAGGTCAAAACCTCTTTGCCAAAAAACAAGGAAATCAGACCCATGAATGGCCACTTTACTTCTAGTCTGGGAATGATAGGGAGACCCAGTCTCAAAAACACAAAAAAGAAAATCTAAACCACAAGAAAATAAAACAATTATTTTTGAGAAAGGATCCATAGATTTTATTAAAGTACCAAAGAGATCTGTGACACATCTTATTATCATTATTAATAACAATAATATATTATGTTCATATAATTCCTTAGTATTGGTGTATTATAATTTATTAGCAGTATTAATAGCTAGCATTTATATAATGCTTTAAGGTTTACATATGCTAACTCATTTGATTAAGAACTCTTGCTCTAGAATATATTTAATTTTACTTAATATTGAAATTAAACATCTTTGCCTATAGTAATAAAAATAATGATGATATAACCTAATAATTTTATTCAACTATAAAAGGCAGTTATTTTATCTCTATGCAAATCTCCAAAGAATATTAAATATGAAAGATTAATAATAGGATAGTAACTTGTCCCTAAATTATTTCTGTTTTGATTGAACAAGATAAGAATGAGGCAAAAATAACTCATATATATACATATATGTATATATATATATATATATACATATATGTATATATGTCATTTTCAGGGTTGCATGGCCCTTCATATACATTATCTTCCTGGATGTTCTCGACAATCATATGAGGTAGGAACTCTTATTCCCATTCTATGTATCAGGATACTAAGGGTCAGAGGGTTTAGGTCCAGTGTCCCACTATTAGTAAACATCTGAATTAGGATTTGTATCAATAGCTTCCTAACATCAATACTAATATTCCACCTTTTCACATATATTCTTCTTTCATTAGGTTTGACTTAGAGAAAATATCTCCACAGCCTGTGTCCCAGAAAATATCATAACCTGTCCTGGCTCTGCTACAAATTCACCCTATGACTCTGGCTAACAATAAACATTTTGGGATAGGTAGGTGGCACAGTGAATAGAGCATTGGCTTGGTATCAGGAGGACTTGAGTTCAAATCTCAGTTTAGACACTTACTAGTTGTGTGACCCTAGGCAAATCACTTAATACTGATTGTCTCCAAATTTCTCCCTCCCCAAAGAAATAAATAAAAAGCCAAAAAAACCACTGACATCCCAGTAATGATCATTTCAGAATATAGAGAAGCTTAGAAATCAGGGATTCTAGTCTTCTCGTTTTACCAGTGATGAAATTGAGACCTGGAAGGGTTAAAGCTTGTGTAAAGACATATGTTAGAAAATAGCAATGTTAAGATTTGAACTCAGTACTTCTGATACTAAATACAGCATTATTTCTGTCATATCATATTGCTTCTTTCTGGATCATACACTTCTCTTGGGAAAACACAATTAAAATAAAAAAATGTCCAGATCCAATAGTGGAAGAGTCTCATCTTTAATGACCTTTCAAAAATGACCTTTGAGGGCATTTCCATATTTCGAATTAGCTCATTAACCTCTAAGAGTAGAAAAGGGCATAAAAAGCACATCATGATAATAGGGAAATGGCAATTAACATTTCATCCATGCAAGAAAATGAAGTCAAATGATACCAAGCCAGCACTTGGTCTGAATGGGACAGGATGAAGACTGATGAGCTGGTACTTGCTCATCCCACAGCATCATTCTGCATTGAGACCTTTCCTGAATCTTTCCATTCCTTTCCCCAGGCATTCTCATAGCTTGACATTTTCAAGGTATATAATGATCATGGAGAATATCCGTTAGAGATTATCTATTGAGATGGAAAGGATTACTGATGTGGAAAAGGATTCTTCATTTTGGAAAAGCCATGTCTTAGGTCTGTAGGATGGGAAACTGTTTGTCTACCCTTCCTTCCTCTACCAACTCTACTCTAGATTATCTAAACTTTCTCCACCGTGATACAGTAGTCATCTCACCCTGAAAGTTTTCTCTGCTCCTGACTGTCTCACACTGGAAGTGCACTTCATCTCTATGGCTTCTTCCTCTGATAGGTTAGTTCCAGGATATTCATTTCAAGAAAAGTTCCCAGAACAGTTAAGAAATCATTCCTCTCCAGGCTCCATGTCTGACTCTGAATTTTCTTCATCAATTTTCTCTTTCCTTTCCTTTCAATGTTGAGTTCCCCTGTCTACCAGGGGATCCATTCAGCTCAGGAGAGGAAAAAGGAACATGTATACACTTGGGTGGGGGTGCTAGCAGGACATCTAGCAGAATCAATTTATTGAAAATATCAAACAGTTCTTATCGAAGAAAACCAAAAAATTAGTATACAGGGTAAAAACAATGATGTAACCTAGCAGGATGTAACTCAGGTCATGAAGTTCAGGAACAGGGCTATCAATAAGTGAGGCCACGAATGACGCAGTTGTGTTATCAAATCAGAGTTCTGTGGAAATTGCCTTCAGGCTTGAGGGTCACCAAAGCTTAGGTCATTTAGTCGTAACTGACCTCTGACCCAGACTCACTTGAGTAGTTCGCAGCATTTCACCACACACATATTCCAGCTTCCTTTATTTTTTAATTTTGTATTATAATTTTTGTTTATTTCATTCAATAATTCCCAATTATATTTCAATTGGGCTGCCCTCCTTGCAAGCCCCAAGTTTGACACCTCCATTCTAGAATGGTTTATATTCATCTTCTGATATTTGTCATGTCTGCGACCCTGGGGTAATGATAATATTCTTTTATCCCTCCCCCGCTTACATGTAAAGACAATTTTAAACATTCATATTTTAAAATTTTTGAGTTCCAATTTTTTCCTCTCTCTCCTAGCCTCCCTCCTCCCTGAGACATAAATGAATTTGATATAGGTTAAACATGTTTAATCATACAAACATCATGTATGTAATATTGTGAAAGATCCAGCTTCCTTTTATGTGTTATCTTCTCCCATTAGAATGTAAGCTCCTTGAAACCAGTGACTTTGTTCTTCTCTGCTTACATGTCCCACACAACTCCTGGAACCTAGTGAGAAGAGAATAAAGTCTTATATAACATACTGAGAAAGAGAACTATTTCTTTTGAAGTTACAAATGTAAGACATTATTATTGTTATTGTTACTAGTATTCTACTATTATTACTATCAATGTATAACTAGTATATTCATTTTAATTCTGTATCTTCCTCAGCTAGGTCCTTTCCTCTATCACTGTGTAAATAAATCCTAGATTTAATTTTCCAGAGTTAACCTCTTTCTGTCTTATCTTTCATCTCCAATTGCCTATTAAATATTTCAAACTAGATGTCCTATAGATATCCTAAATTTATCACATCTAAAACTGAACTCATTTTCTTCCTCTCAAACCCTCCCCTCTTCCTGACTTCACTATTGCTGTTGAAGAGACCATTATTCCTCACTCCCAGTCACTTAGGCCCCAGGTTGTATTTGGTAACAACTTACTCTCTTTCTTTCTCCTTCCCCCAATATTCTCCTTCTGATCTATTGTCAGGTCCCACTGATTATGCATTTATAACTCTCCTATATACCTCCTTCTCTCCGCAAACACCACCACCACCACTCTGTTATCCCTCTTCACCTCATGCCTAAACTGTGTGGATGAACTGCTTATCTCAAGTCTCCCCCTACTTCAATCTATCCTCCACTTGGCTATCAAGGTGATTTTCATTTGAATCTGGGACCAAACCATCCCTCCTCTATTTTATAAATTCCAGTGATTCCTGAATACCTCCACAATAAAATATAAAATCCTCTATTTGTCATTTAAAACCTTTATCTACTCCTTCCCACCTTCCCATTACATCTGACTGACCTTCCTATGTCCATATAATCCATAATTCATTAATCCTGGCTCCTTGCTGTTCTTCTCATAAGATACTACCTCTCTGAACTTAGCACATTTTCACTGGGTTTTTCTCCCAGCCTGGAATGCTCTCTCACTACATCTCCTGGCTTCCTTCAAGTCTTAGTTAAAATTCTCCCTTCTGCAAGAAGTCTTACTTGATTTCGCTTTATGCTAATACCTTCCCTCCAAGATTATTTCCAATTTACCCTGTCTAGATCTCATTAGGATATGGTTGTTTGTATGTTTCCTCCTCCATTAGACTTTGAGCTCATTGGGAACAAGGACAAGTTTTACCTTTCTTTGTATTTCTAATGATTAGTACAGTACCTAGTACTAAATGCCTATTGGCTTGACTTGACTTGAAGGGTGGGACTATAAGGAATTCACAGAATTAAAGATTTCCAGAGTTTGCAGGGACCTCTGAGAACCTGTACTCCATCCTCCTGCTGAACAAGACCACATACTACATACATAATGAGTCACGATCACACTTTTGCTTGAAAACTTGCAAGGAAAAGAAATGTCCTCCTTCCCAAGGTAGCTCTTTCCACTTTCTGAGAACTGAATATTAGGAAGATCTTCTATACGGTGATCCTAAATCAGATACTTTGTCGCATCTCAACATAATGTTAAATTCTGCTGTCTGGAGTCAAGAAGACAAGTATTTTCCATAATAATGTACAGCCTTCTGAAGCTGAATTATGTCCCTCAGAAATTGCTTCTTCCTCAGATTAAGTCCCTAGTTCTTTCAACTGATCTCCCAATACATGAACTCAAGGCTTTTCACCAACCTATCGTCCCTCACTGGACATTCTATCGATCGTCAGTGATCCTTTGGAAATGTGCTAAATAGAAATAAATAGGATCATTCAGATATAGAATAACCAAAATAGGTCTAGTCACCTCATTCAAGGAAGCTTTGGACCTCTCTTTAATCTAATTGGTGCAGTGAAGAGAGTGCTAGATTTGGAATCAGGAAGCTCTGAATTCAAATGTGGCCTAAGATACTTATTAGTTGTGTGACCCTGAGAAAGTCACTTAATCCTATTTTCCTTAGTTTCTCAAAATGAACTGGAGAAGGAAATGGTAAACCATTCCATTATTTTTGCCAAGCAAACCACAACTGGGATCACAGAGAGTCAGATGCAACTGAAATGAGTGAAAAGCAAGTAACCTCTTGACTCTAAGTCCAGCACTAGATGCACCGTACCAACTACTTGTCCTATCCACTAAAACACCCATTTTTTTTCAGACAAACTTCAGGCTAGCTAGCCCTCTCCCATACCTAATGGATTTTTTAATCAAGTAGAAGATGATACATTTATCCTTAATAAATTTCATTCCATTTGGTTTGACTGGGGAGAATAAGAAAACAAACAAACTATTTATAAAGCCAATATCTCAGCAAATGTTCTAGATTATCCTGGGCCTGATTCCAATTTATTTTGTGACCCTGAGTAATGCATGTTAACATAATAATAATATTTGTTGATATTAATATAATACTTTAAGGTTTCCAAAATGCTTTCCTAACAATACCCTGACAGATGAGGCAAATGTCATTATTCCCATTTTAGAGATGAGGAATTTGAGACCAAGAGTATTTGAGTATGGTAAAGATGAATACTGAAGAGTCTTATGGCTTTGGAGTCAAATGAATCTACCATTATTTCTTACTATGTGAATGGCTATAGATAATTCATTTCCTCTCACTGAACAAAGGCTTTCTCATACATGAAAAAGAGAATTGTACTAAATGATTTCAAAGGTCCCTTCCTACTAAAATTCAGTGCCTTGCTCAGGACTATCCAGCTATTAGTGAGTGATTTCTCTGAGTCCAGAGTCTGAGTCAAGTTCTTTGACTCTTTCCATTATATTATTTTGAATTTGAGTTTATTTTTCTGTAAGGAAAAATATAATTCTATGAGTGTTACTGGACAGCAAGCTCAATATGAATTAGTAATGACATATAGTAGTAACAAAGTGAATGTGATTTTTGGGTGCTATTGAGAAAGGCCAAGCGTTTAGCAAAAAAGATGATAACCTCTATTTATCCCATCCTGGTTGGACCACACCAGAAGAACTGTGTCTGTGTGGGCGCCACAGTTTACAAAGGATAGTGATGTCCTTGGATGGCATCTTAAATAGGGCAGTCAAGATGGTGAAGGGCTTTTGGTTAATTCTGATTCAGATTTGGTAAAAAACTTAGATATCTTTGACCCAGATAGAATGATACAGAATGGGACATGGTTATTTTTCTTGAGTATTTGAAGGGCTGTCATTATTTGGATGACTGTCATGAGGGGGAGGAATTGGGTTTGTTTTATTTGGCACCAGAGGAGAAAAGAAAGAATAATGGTGGTAGCTGCAAAGAGCTAAATTTAAACTTGATGTCAGGAAAAAAAAAACTTCCTAAAAATTAATGCTTGCCAGAATGCTTGCCACCCTTAGCAGGTGGAAGGTTCTTCCTGAATGGATGTCTTAGGGCATGGACTGGATGACTGCTTTTCTGCTATATTATAAGTAGGGGTTCTTTTTCAGGGCATGGCTTGGATTAGGTAATCTATGAGGTAGCTTCCCACATTAAAGCAATATAATTTAATGATTTGCCCAAGATGTTGTTAGAAAGAATGAGACCACAAATGGTATATTGACCCCAAATATCATTAGCGGCAGTTGCTTATTATGTGTAACTGTATTTCTTTGGCAATCTCTGTGTGTCTGGTCCTCAAGCTCCTACACTAGACATTCCTTCTCAAATTAAATTGTTCTTGTGTTTTTTTCATAGTCCCTGACTATATTAAGGCCTCTGATGTCATACTAGAGAGACAAAAGCTCTCCTAGACTGAAGTCTTCTTAGCAATATAAGGAATCGTTTAAATTTAACCCAAGCATTCCTGCCTGAAATTAGCTAAGTGATAAGAAGGATCAGTTCCAAACTAAAGCATTCCAGAATTTGGCCCTCAACCTAAATTAGGTCACTTGTGGGGTGGGGTGTGGGCAGGTGGTAGAGTATTTCCATCCTCTCTGGAAATAGTTATCTGGAGAAATGTGAAGCATCTTTCTTCCAGTTCCCTTTTACACTTCAGAGGCAGCTGTCAATTTCAATTCACTGCCCCCTAAGCACCAAGTATTGACTTGTGAATAATTTAACCAGCTGTAAACTCTCAGATAATCGGCTCTCTTTGGCAGCAGGGCTCCTGGTTGTTTAAGAACGGAAAATAGAAATCCTGCAGTCTTCAATTTTTGATTATTTAAAATAAAAAAACTTAAAAAATAAAGATTGAGAAGGAAATTGAGCAGAGTAATGCTGTGAGGTTTGAGAGCTACCAGATTATTAGCTTCATTTGCACTTGATCTCTTACCCAGAGGCCAGCAGAATAGGAGTCCTATTTCTCAGGCACAGAGTGGCAGAACCAGAAGGAACCAAAGTAGTCATCTAGAAGTCTAATGCCCTCAATTTGCAAAAAAAAGGAAAGTGAGGTACAATGAAAAAAAAGGGACTTGAGGTCATGTGACTGCTAAGTAGCAGAAAATGAACTAGAACCCAGATCTCCTGCCTCAGTCTAGTGCCACCTCTTGCATTTATGGTCTTCTAGGGTGCTCAAGGTTTAGAGAGCTGGGTGTAGAGTCAGGAAGACCTGGGTTCAATGTGATCTTAGATACCTCCTGTGTGACCCTGGGCAAGTTCCTTAGCTTCTCTTGGGCTCAGTTTCTTCATCTGTAAAGTGGAGATAATAGTAACACCTACCTGCTTGGTTGTGGTAAGGATCAAATGAGATAATAATTGTAAAATTCTTAACACAGTGCTTGGCACAGAGTCAAGTATTACATAAATATCTTGTTGTTCAGTTGTGTTGCCATGTCTCACTTTAGGACCTCATTTTGGGAGGTCTCTTGAATTGGGGGTTTTCTTGGCACTCCAACACTTGAAGTCGCTTGCCATTTCTTTCTCCTGCTTATTTTCCAGATGAGGCAAATGGGGAAGTGAATTGCCCAGGGTCACAAAACTAATTTCTGAGGTCAAATTTGAACTCAGATCTTCTTGACTACAAGATGGGACAGTCCTCTATCTATTGCACTGCTCTTATACAAATATTTCCTTTTCTTCTTCTTCTTCTTCTTCTTCTTCTTCTTCTTCTTCTTCTTCTCCTCCTTTCTCTTCTTTCTTCTTCATCTTTTTTTTTCATTTTCATCATCATCATATCATCTTATTCTTGCTCTTGGTGGTCTTCATCTTCTTGGTTTTATTCTTATTCCTAAACTTCTTCCTTCATCTTCTTGTTGTTTGTGTTTTTCTTGTTCTTAAACTTTCTTCCTCTTCTTCTTCTTCTTCTTCTTCCTCTTCTTCTTCTTCTTCTTCCTCTTCTTCCTCATCTTCTTTCTCTTGTTTTCCTTTCTTCATTTTCCTCTCGTTTTGTTCTTTTTCTTGCGCTCCTTTTTCATCTTGTTATTTTCTTGCTCTTGTTCTTCATGTTCTTGTTCTTGCTCTTCCTCTTGTGTCGACATCAATACATTCCTTCTCAAAATAATAACTAATATTTTTCAAAGAACTGAAAATGCTACCTTTCCATTAGAGGTTAGGATTATTTTTTTGTCCAATTATATGGACCCCTGAAATCTATACATGGACTTCTGAGAGGGGTTCAGAGACTCCAGGTTAAGAACCATGCTTTAGACCTGTGATCTTGAGATAAAAGCCCTGAAATTTGATTGAATGAGCAATTCCTGGAGGATTACGTCCAGTCTCACAGTGTATCAAGCTTTGAATCATCCCTAATTATTTGAGAAAAATATATTATCACAGTGGATGAAAAGGTGACTAATTTATCATGTGATAAAATGTCTGTTAAGTGGTACAATGAAACTTTATGACTCCTTCTGCTCGAGGGCTTCCTGATCATTTGCCTGTCTCTAGAAGATGTTAATTGCTAATTGTCAATGAGTAGTTCAGGAAAGTGAGGGCGCTGCCTTCCCTGTTCCTTTGGGTTTCAGAAGAGGTTCATTTCTGTTCTCTCCATTTCTTTGTAATTACATTTGAACTTTTAAGTTTGGAATCATTTGGGTTAAGACAGTATGACTTAGATGAGCTAATAATATGTGTTTCTATACAAAATTATTATGTTTCATGGAATCATGAAATTCTAGGGCTGTAAAGGACTTCTCACATCCTTGATTTTGACCTCATTTTTACAGATGAGGAAACTGAGAGCCAGAGATGCTAAGTAATTTTCCTAAAGGCACACAGCTGCTTTATAGAACTAGAAATAATAATAGTAATTAGCATTTATATAGCACTTTAATGTTTGCAAAGTTAAATTTTATCCTCCAATAACCCTGAGAGGTTTATGTTATCATTATTATTATTATTATTATTACTTTTTTACAGATGAGGAAAATGAGGCATATAATCATTGCTAACACTCTGTCAGGGCCACGTAGCCAAATGTCTGAAGCCATATTTGAGTTCAGGTCTTCTTGATCCGAGATCCCAGTTCCCTATCCACTATGTCACCTAGCTATCTTTAGTAAAAGACCCTCACCCCCAACTGGAGGCTTTTTCTCTATACCCCATTCATTCTCATACTCCTCTGGGGCAGTTAGGTGGTGGAGTGGATAGAGCACTGACCTTGCAGTCAGGAGGACAGGAATTTGAATCTGGCTTAAGATACTTGACTCTAACTAGCTGTGTGACCTTGGGCAAGTCACTTCACCCTGATTGCCTTGCATCCAGGGCCATCTCCAGTCATCCTGTTTCATATCAGACCAATGGACCCAGATGACTCTGGAGGAGAAAGTGAGATGGTGACTTAGTACAGCACACCCTCACCCAAATCCAATTCATATGCTTGCATGACATCACCTCTATGATGTCATGATCTTCTTTGAAAATGAAGAACAAATTATTATTATTATTATACCCCTCTAAATAAATTTCAAGAGCAAATCAAAATGTAAACTTGAATATGGTGAATAAACATAGGACAATAAAATATATTCTATTATCAGTCAATGCATTTCTTCCAAAGTCAGCAAGTATTTATGAAATGCTTCCTAAGTGTACAAGATGAAATACAGGTCTTGCTTTCACTGAGCTTACATTCTACCAGAAGTGACTGGTAACAGTACAGAAAAAGAATAGTATATGCATGATAATTTGGAGAGGAGAGGAGAGGAGAGGAGAGGAGAGAGAGAGAGAGAGAGAGAGAGAGAGAGAGAGACAGAGAGACAGAGAGAGACAGAGAGAGACAGAGAGAATGAGAACAATTATGGGGGGATTAATGAAAGGATTCCTACAGGGAGGTGCATATGAGTGAAATTTTGAAGGAAACACATATTTTGGGGGTTGAAGTAAGAAGAAAATTCTTTCTAGGCATTGAGGACAGCCTATATGAATTTATGGATGTAAGAGATAAAACAAATATGTGACTGAAAAAAATTAATGAAAATTAAAAGTCAAAGAGAGGTAGACTGGATCCGTATTTAAGGAATTTAAGGAATTTTTCCATATTTAAGGGATTCATATTTAAGAAATTTTCCACATTGAAGGAATTTAAATACTAATTGAGGAATTTTTATTTTTATTCTAGAGGCAAATGGGAGTCAATAAAAATTATTGAATAGAAAAATGATAGAATCAAATATATGATCCATGGGCTATGTATGGCCCATACCATCCCCCAAAATAATAAATATAAAAATAATAAATTAAATATAAAAATAATAAAATAATAAATAAAAATAATAAAGAAATAGAAAACAAAATAAATATAATACAAGAAAAAAGACAACATTATATTTTAAAAATAACTTAATTTGAGACTTACAAGAATCCTTATATGGGGATTAATGGCCCCTATTTCTAGTTGAGTATAATATCACAGGTATAGGAGATGATTCTTGGTGACTGGGTTGGAGGCAGATTAAAGAATGGAAATTGGGAATAAGGTTTCAATTAAGACACTGTTAGAATAATTCAAGTGGAAAGTAATGATTTCCTGACCAATGGTGGTGGCCATATGATGAGGAAGGGATAGCTGTGAAGCTATGTCCTTGAGTCATAATCAATGAGACTTGGCAATTGATTGGATTTGTCCAAGGAGGGAGAGAGAAGGTTCCAGGATGACTCTAAGGTTGGGAAAATGGGTGATTGGAATGATAGTCATGCCCTTGCCAGAGAAACAGGAAGTGCCAAATGTGCGTCTGCCTCATTTGCATTACCCTTGTTCTGCTTTCTCTCTTTTGTCCTTTAGTGAACAAAAGTGCCCGTTTGCCAGTCTTCATAAATAGAGTTTTCCAACAATCTGGAACTCTTACAGAAAACCTTCCAATAAGTTAATACAAAAACCTTTAATACCTCATTCAACTGGACACCACTAATCCAGAATCTGCGATTCTTTGGATGTAGGCCTAAATGGAACTTTTGTGTTATCCGAGAAGAACAAGAAAGTGAACAGTGTAAACTTGTGGAGGAAATATTTAATCTACTCAAAAAAACAGCCACTTCAAGCACTTAGCAGAACCCAACTGGGCACAAGGAATTAATGTGCTGATTACAAACAATTCTTGATTATTCATTAAAGCAGTTCTCTCCAGACCTCTACTTGGCCTCCAACATTAGCACTTTAATTTAATGTATGTGGATGTACTTGAAAGTCATAACATTGAATTTCTTTCATAATATTATATAACTTAGAGTTTTCTCAAATTCAAACTGGTTTCATCCTAAAAAAAGTTTGAATGAATGAGATGTGATTAAATAACCCATGAATTGAATTAGATCTCTCTTTTTAATGGATTGAATCCATTCTTGAGAGATTCTCACAAATCATTATTTAGTTAATGTCTCATCTAGGGATTCCCCTGGTAATATTAGAATTTGTTTCAACTAGATTCTTTCCTGGGCACATCAGAATAGAGCTGATATCTAGATATTTATAGAAAAGGTAAAGTGGTCCTTACTTCTCATGTAAACACTCAAGCTAAAAATACATTGAATACCAGATAAGTTCTATTTAACTTGAAACTAAACATAGACACATGTGCACACAGAAAAGATTTATGCTAGAGAAGTTCAAATCTCTATCTTGGATCAGAAGTTTGACTAGGGAGATGCCTGGTCAAGGTTAATGAGGTAAAAGGATGAATTCTTCATTCTAATATTTGAGATATCTTTTAAATATTGTATTTTCCATTTTACAGGTAAAAATACCATTACTACTGTCATTTGGTGCTACCAAATGTGGATTATGTTTTTTTTTAAAGAAGCTATAACTCATGGTAGACAAAAGTCATCCAAAAAAGTCCATTAATATATAAAAACTGTTGACTCTTTGCTCTGGTTATTTGATGAGGTAGCTGCTGCTACCTTTTGGATGATTGATTCATAGCTAATTCACTGGTTCATGTGGCTAAGAAAACTATCCTGCTTAGGTTACAATTTTTTAGCCTTTACAAGTGAGACAGCTAGGTGAAGAGAACTGAAAGACAGACTTAGAAGCAACAGTGTTAAATAGACACAAATTGGGCTTTCCTAAGTCTAAACCTGTACATCTGTGAGACCCTTATAGTGATAGGAAAGAACCATGGCATCCCAGAGATCATAGCAGACAGAGGCATGGGGAGAAGAAAGGAGTTCATGAACAAATGGAGAAGTTACAGGAACAAGTCTCCTGGATAAAATAGGATAAATTCCTAGACAATTCTCATTGGCTGTGCAAAGGGAGGCATTCTAGGGTCAAGTAGCAGCCAAAGCTAAAGACCGATACTCTTTTAAAAATAAAATAGGTTTTATTGATATCTTTTATTTTTACATTGCCAAGATTTCTGAATCCATACTCCTTCCCCTTTCCCTTCTAGAGAGCCATCTCTAAAACAAGAGTTTTACTTTACATATAAAGAAAAAAGAGAAAAAAGAAAAAAATCAAAACATTATACATAAATTAGAGATAAGCTTTATATAGTACTTATTAAATGCCAGGAACTATGGTATGTATCATAAACATTATTTGATTTGATACAACATTCCTGCCTGAAAGACAGGTACTATATCTATCCCCATTTTAGAGTTGAGGAAATTGAGGGAGGTAGAAGTTAAATAACCTCCTTAGGGTCACAAAGGCTGAAGTCAGAATTGTCTTCCTGATTTAATACTCTGTTCACAGTGCTACTAGTTGCCTTATCAAAAAAAATCTGACAGGCATAGTTTCACCTCCATGGATTCCTCATTTCCGCAATGCCCTGGAGGGAGAAAGAGCTTCTCGTTTCTCTTTTGGGGAGGTGAAGCTCCTTTATACTTTCCCAATGTTCAGTTTTGATTATTTTGTGGTTGTTATTCCTTCCATTTGTATTGTTACATTCATTGTACATTTTGTTTCCCTGGTTTTGCTGTTTCACTTTGCATCAATTGATGGAAGTCTTTTCATGATTCTCTGAATTTATCACATTTATTATTTCTTACAAGAAATATAATATTCAGCACAGAAATATCCCATTACACTCATATGCCATAATTTCTTTAACCATTTTCAAGGTTATGAATATTTACCTTGTTTCCAGTTCTTTACTGGAAATAGAAATAAAATAAAATAAATATGAATAAAATTTATGTTAATAAAAAGTGTTGTTATAAATATTTTGGTTCATATAGGGATTATTTTTCTACCAATGACATTGCTGGTATCTTTACTTAGCAGTGGAATATCTTTGTGCAAAGATATTGACATAGTCACTCTTGTATAATTTCAAATTGATTTTCAGAATGGGTATACAAAATTTCATCAATAATACATTGGGTGGGTGGGGGACTGACTTTCATATCCCCTCCATCATAGACTGTTCCTGTAGTTTGCAATATTCTGGGTAGGGTGAAATTCCAGGAGTATTTTAATTTGAATTTCTGTTATTATTCGTGATTTGGAACATTTTAAAAATTTTGTTATAGTTTACAATTCTACTTTTCAGAATGATTTCTTGAAATATTTCAACCACATGCCTATATATGTTTTATACTTTATATATTTTTAAATTTATATTAATTGCCTAGGTACGTTAGATTCATAGGTATATTTGATTCAAAGATATAAGACCAAATCTATTTTTTTTAGGTTTTTGTAAGTCAAATGGGGTTAAGTGGCTTGCCCAAAGCCACACAGCTAGGTAATTATTAAGTGTCTGAGACCGGATTTGAACCCAGGTACTCCTGACTCCAAGGCTGGTGCTTTATCCACTGTGCCACCTAGCTGCCCCCAAATCTATTTTCAATAGACACCCGAACAAGAGAATTGAAGAAATCATTCTCAAAAGAAGAAATGATTACTTCCCTTCTTATCCTAAATGCAAAGCTTTTCAATTTTATGTAATCCAACTATCTGCTTTATTTTTTGTAACTGACTTTATTTCTTGTTTGTTTGGAGATTTATCTCCTGCTCATAGAAGGAAAAGCATATATAATTTGCTTTTCTTCTAAATCTCATAATCCTTAATCCATTCCATAGTTATATATTCCTTTCCATAGTTTATAATTGTTATTGTTGTTTAGTCCTTTCAGTTGTGTCTGATTCTTCAGGAGGATTTGGGCTTTTCTTGGCAAGATTACTGTAGTGCTTTGCCATTTCCTTCACCAGTTCATTTTATAGATGAGAAACTGAGGCAGACAGGGTGAAGCGACTTGCCTAGGGTCTAGCAGGTATAAAGCATCTGAGTTCAGATAGGAACTTCTACTCCAAGCCCAGCACTCCATCCACTGAACCACCTGACTGCCAGTCTACACATTGATTTGAGCTTTATTTCTTCAGATTGCTTTCCAGTTTTCTCAGCAGTTCTTATCAAATGGTAAGTTCTTTCCTAATTAATTTGTGATTCCAGGTTTATTGAACACTCGACTACTGAATTCTATTTCTGATTCTTATTTTTTGAACCTTACTCTTCAGGTATGTAGGTGACACAGTGGACACAGCACTGGACCTGGAGGCAGGAATACCCGAGTTCAAATTTGTCCTCTGATACTTATTGGCCATGTGACCCTGGGCAAGTCGCTTCACCCTGTCTGCCTCAGTTTCCTCATCTGTAAAATGAGCTGGAGAAGGAAATGGCACTTCACTCCAGTACCTTTGGCAAGAAAACCCCAAATGAGGTCACAAGGAGTTGGACACTACTGAAATGACAGAACAGTGGACAAATCAACAAATCATACTCTTAATGAATATTGTTAAATTAAATGGACTATGTGGGAAAGGTGGTGAACTCTAGATAATGAGTCCTTTTTCCCTGTTTTTGAGGACATAAAGTTAATGCTATAAGTTTTAAAGACTGTCTAGGTCCTTGGTAAAGTAAGGTTCACCCTCTGACTTCCCTAGAGACCCCAAGTTTTTTCCCCCCTTTTTATAGGTAAGAAATCAACCCTTGCATAAACTCTGGCATAAAATGGATACCCACCAGAAAGGAAATTAAATGGTTTTCCCCTCGTGTTTATGGACTTGAGTATGAGTATTTCATGGTTTCTAATTTTCATTTAAGTTAAATAAGCCTGTTTTATACTTAATTCATTGTTAGATTTAATGCTTACATGGTAGCTGAGAGCCCTTTTTACCTTCATGACAGACTTAGACTTAAGCTAAATGTTTGTTGTTCTCATGTGAGACCCTTTGTGGATGGAGAATACCCGGAAGAAAACCAAGGTTGGGGCATAAGCCAAAGATGGAACAATTTGTGAGATGCTCCCAAAGTTGAACCTTGTCTATGTAATTTCAGAACTGCAACTCTAGACTGGGGTGAAAGCTGAAAAGGGAAAGGCTAATTAAATTATCCTTCATCCCTAACTACTCTTTTTAGACTAGAATTATTTGGCACAGTTATGTTAGAGCTATCTGAAATTCTGTACATATTACTAAGAGAAATTCCTCTAATGATTTTAAATTGCACATATATGGAAGACCTGAATAGTGAGATAAAATAAGCAGACACTTAAAAGCTCTGCTGTCCTTGGATTTATAGAGGCATGTTATAAAAGATGGATTTTGCTTTTAAGGGCCTGCCAGTAATCAGAAGAGCCAAGAATAGACCTTGAAGTTATTTATCTGAGGTCATGGCCTACCCTGCTGTTCTGGGTTTCAACAAACAGCCCCAAAATGACCTTTGAAAATGAACAACATTTACAAATGTTCATCCTTTTCTGTTTTTCTCTGAAAACCATTACTCAAGGTATACTTCATTGGGAAAGCACTGAAAACAAGGTTGGACTTCCTGAAGTTTTAAGGGTTTTTTAAAATGCTTAACCTTGAAATTGAACTTGAAAACCACAAATTTGGAAGCAGAATCAGACTGTATTTCTCTAAATCCACTTTTCCTATAGCTTTCTTCTTTCCTGGTCACCATTCGCACAAAGCAGAGAATTAAATTTCAAGAAGAAAATCAAATTCAGAAAAAACCATGTGAACATATTAAGGTGATTTCTCCTTAGAGAAAGATGACTTCAAGATGGTCACATTAGTTTACACACATACACCCACACATACAAGTATGATCCTGACATATCTGACTTTAAAAGGATGTGGGATAATTTAGGATTCAGCTCTTGTTTATGGAAGAACTGCCAGAGATTTAAAGAATGTTTTAAAATATTATGAAAAATCTGTAAATAATTCTGTCAAAGCAAGATGGCAAAAAAATTTAAAGCATAGTTTATGGACTTTTACTATCAGAGTAGAATAAACAAGTATTTTATATCTGTTTTTTTCTATCTGATCCCTACTATTTGCTGAAAGCTGAAGAATAATTCAGACTCCAGTAATGAAACATCATGTCTCTTGGAATTGTGGGAATATTGGGGATGGGGGATACCACCAAATAGGCCAAATGGATTAATAGCTATGAGAAGACTGACTAATATGATTAGATAAAGGACCCGTACCTTGGGACTGAACTTCCTTATTAAGCTCAGTCTTGTGTTATGGGACCAGCTAGATATAGTTAACCAGTCAAATTTGTCATTAGTCACCATGCCTAAGCAACAAAGTACAGAGGGGCCTGGGGAGGAGAGTTACAAAACACAATAAACTTCCTTAGGGAGTGGGTCCAGGGATTTTGGAGTTTTTCCGTTCATGTTAGGAAAAGCAGCAGGAGAGTAGATGGCAAGATGGCCAAGGGATGCCGCTAGATAGAGGATAGGCACAATGTCTATAATTTCATTGGCATAAGGAATTTGAAAATCCCTTCTGCTAAATTCTTGGCAATTTATCATCTTGGGGAC
The DNA here is from genome assembly GCF_037893015.1 of Macrotis lagotis. Classification (NCBI taxonomy): domain Eukaryota; kingdom Metazoa; phylum Chordata; class Mammalia; order Peramelemorphia; family Peramelidae; genus Macrotis; species Macrotis lagotis. Next base: position 150,879,757 of record NC_133665.1, read on the forward strand.
TTTTCTAGAGGTGTCCTTTAAACTCCGTCTCAGTGGTCTCAATGGTGGAATGGGAATAATAACAGTACCTACCTCATAAAATAGCTGTGAGGACAAAATGAGATATTATTTATAAATGCTTAGCACATAGCAGATGTTCTATAAATGCTTATTCTCTCCCACTGAGAGGGAGTAGAACAACCAAGATATGTTAGAGGCAATAGTTGAATCTAGTTCTTCCTGACTCTGAGGCCAACTCTCTGTCCACTATTCTCTTTCCTCCCTGAGTTAAATATATAACAATAAATACTAGGGAATTTTGATGGGGAAGTTAAATATATATCAATAAATACAAGATAAATTTGATGGGGAAGGCAATAGTATATTGCGAGGGAAGAGATTAGTAAAGACTTTAAATCGAATTCTACTCTTGACTGAATGTCAAGAAAACTGGACACACTAGGAGATGGAGGGGAGGAGAGAGTGTGTTCCAGGCCTTGCGGTCAGTGAGGGGAAAACTATGGAAAAGGAAGGTTATAAAAAAGGTTATAAAAGGAAGGTTATAAAAAAAGCAGGTTATACCTGAGCAGCTGTAACAAAGACAATTTGACTAGACCATGGAATATATGAGGGGGAGCAATGTACAAAATTGGAAAGGGCATTTGAATTTAGATTGTGAAGAACGTTAAATACCAAACAGAGTTTATATTTGATCCTAGAGGGAAAAGGAAGCCATTGGAGTTTACTGTATATGATATATGACCAAGCTCACATCCTTTGAAGGGATGGTTCTAGGACCTTGACATCTATACCTACCCTCTCTCTCTCTCTGTCTCTCTCTCTCTCTCTCTCTCACACACACACACACACACACACACACACACACACACACACACACACACACACCCTCTTACCCAAAGCACTGAAGTAAAAAAAAAGAAGTTGGATTTAGGACTACAGGGATCCTAGGAGACATTAAGAGGCCCACCTCCACCATCATTGTATTGAACCCTTCCCATGTGGCATCATTGACTTGGGCCCTTCACTTTTATGTTCTACAATATGTGTTTTGCAAATGGTTCTTTTGCTAAATCTAATTTGCTGGCAATGTACTGTGTAAACAGTCTTCCTTCCTCCCCTACTTTATTTGAGTTATCACCAGTTCTCAATTTTATTTCTTTAGGCAAAATACATTCAATTTTCCTAATCTTTCCTTTAAAATTTAATTCTTAACTCCCAGAACTACTGTGGCTCTATATATAGAACAGAGAGAGGGTGAGGGAGAAGATTGCAAGAACTCTCCAATTATATAGAGCAATGCAGGAGTGAGCTTTTTACTGTAATTCATAGTATAGAATTCACAATGATACCTCCATCTATGCCCCACCCTTTCCACAAAATACTTCCTCAAATGCTTCAACTCACACTGGTCTCTCTAAACTATGTTGCTCATAAACTGCCTCTACCACTCAAACTGGACCATGCCTTTTGATTTCCTGATTTTATACTTTATGATTGTTTTTAGATCGATTTTTTAGGCCCTTTTCAATCAAATCATAATCTCCACAAGAACAGGTAATGGGTCTCTTATTTCTATAACATTGTATATTTAGAACTAGAAGGGACTTTAAAGATTATTGAGTCCAATCCCTTTATTTTATAGGTGAGGTGAATGAAAAGTGACATGTTTTGCTTCAGATGACATAGGGAGTAAGTGACAGGGCCATAACTTGAATGCAGCACTATTGACTCCAAACTCGATTTACCTCATTCTTTTTATTCCTCATTCTGCTGGGTACTGTTACGATGCTTAATTAAATTTTAAAATTATTTCAAAACAAAAGCATCCTATGTCATTGGAATGGATGCAGTGGATTAGCTGACAAAGACCAGTGGGACCAAAATTTCCAATTACTTAATCACATTATCCTTGCTCGAGACTTTTTTGAAATATTAATACTTTATTAAAACTATGGTAGTATTTTAGGTTAATTGCATTTATGCTATATTTAGTCAACTGCTCTTAAATGTAGAAGAAGGATTAAATTTCCTTGGCCCCACAGGGCAAAACAAGGAGCTGGGAGAGAAATAGAGAAGCACATTTAGGCCTAAATTTAGTCAGTTTTATATTAGAAAAAACAAGCAAATTTCTAGAAGTTAGAGGGTTTCTCAGTAGTAGAATGGACAGCTTCAGGAGATTGATAGAGGGCTTCAAATTTAGGTTACTTGATTACTTGTTGATTGAATATGTACTTAGATCTAGAGATGAAAGGAGCTTCAAAGACAACTTAGTCCAGTCCCCTTATTAAATAAGAGAGGAAATTGAAGCCCAGGAGGGTTGTGACTTATTTGCCCAATGCAGTTTATCTAGTAAGTGCTAGAGGCAGAATTTAAAGCCAGATCTCCTAACTTTACAGGTATACTTGGGGGATGCATGATTAGAAGCAATTTTCTAGAAAATATATGGAGATTCTAGTATTCATTTAATTCAGCTAGTCAATCGAATGCGATCTTAACTGGCATTAAGAAAGGATAACTGGGGGCAGCTAGGTGGCGTAGTGGATAAAGCACCGGCCCTGGAGTCAGGAGTACCTGGGTTCAAATCCAGTCTCAGACACTTAAAAATTACCTAGCTGTGTGGCCTTGGGCAAGCCACTTAACCCTGTTTGCCTTGCAAAAACCTAAAAAAAAAAAGGATAATTGGAAATGAGAAGCTATTGTCCTTGTTTTCTACCTTGCTAAGACTACACCTGTAGTTAGGAATATCATAAGACATTTAAAAATTATGGAACATTCAGAAAAAGATAACTAAGTTGATGAAGAATTTGAACTAGATGTCATATGATCCTTAGTTGAAGGAGATGGGTATGTTTAATATGTAAAACATTTAGGGGTCACAAAATAGATGTATACAAGCATTTGGAAATTTATCCTATGAAAGAAAGTTTGTATCTTTTCCATTTTGCCCCAGAGGGTAGAACCAGGAACAATGGGATGAACTTGCAAATGAGCAAATTTTGATAAAGCCAGGGAAAAAATAAGAACTGCCCATGGTACAACAGTAGGTAGTGGGTTTCACTAAAGTAGAGTTCTTCAAATGGGACTGGATAAATATTTGTCAGGCATACTGGATCAAAGTATATACATCTACATACATACATATTTATATATATACACACACACACACACACACATATATATGTGTATATATACATATACACATATATATGAGAGGGGTGGACTAGTTTGGAATTCTGTGTTTTTTTCCCCACTGATTTTTCTCTCAACCAATTATACACACAAACCTTGCTATGATGTTGTTCATGTGGCCTACACCCTGGGAATTCCAAACCTGGATACGATGCATTGTGGGAGTTGCTTCTTTTTTGTACTTGAATAACTTAACTCCTTAGTGTTGGGTCCTGGATGGTTCCTCCTTAAACTGAATTGAGAATCACACTCCAGAACTCAAAGAGACCAACCTGGATGGTGAGAGGTAATATGAAAATCAATTAATCTGAGAATGCTTAGCTTGATGAAGAAATGACTTAGAAGAAACAAGATAGTTGTCTTCCTGTATTGGAAGGGATTAAACTTGGTCTGCTTGACTCCAGTTATTACAAAATATTACAAAATAGCTGAAAGAAGCCACACAGTATGGAAATGTATAGAAGGGCTATAATTTGAATTTTTAAAAAATATTCAAATTGAGGACATCACATTTGAATTTGAGAGGTGGATGTGTGTGTGTATATGTGCAAACAAAATGATCTTTTCACATTTACAGTGTAAAGAACTATCCTGTGATTGAATGTTGGGGGAAGGAGTGAGATAGATTGGAGAATACAATTGAATCTGCAGTGTAATCAAGTATCAGATTTCATGCTTTATGCCAATTATACTGATAATGATGATGACAGCTATCCTTGTTTGATGATATATATATATATATACATATATATATATATATATCCCTGTTTTTCAATACTGAATAGGTATTTCAGAAATGTTTATTGAACTGAATCGTTATCTATGAACCTCAGTTTCCTTATCTTATTGAGTTACCTATGAAGAAAGCAGTTCATAATCCTTAAGACATTCTAAAAATATGGGTTAATGTGTTATTATTGTTTTTGGCCTGACACTGTCAGTTTTAGGACCTAAAGAAACTCCTCCCTCTGCACCTTCATTTTCCCCTCGTGTCACTAGGAGCATTCTCCTCCTGCTTGCTCTTCTCCCAAAAGAGCATTCTCAGAGTCACTATTCCTATTTTACTTGAGTATAGAAACTTGGGGGTAATGAACTATTTAGAAAGATGTATGATCGGGATTGGACCCAGGTCATAATACCTGCCTGGGGTCAAGAGTTGGTTAGGAATAGGGGTGAGTAAGTACAACAATCCCTTGTACACAATAGTAGTTCCTCAATGTTAGAATTGTTAAGTGAAGGGTTTGGAAGAGGTGATCTTTAAGATCTCTCAGTTTTAAAATTCTAAAGTCCTTTTATTCTGTCTCTCAATAAGACCTGATGAAACACATGAATTAATTGTAAAAGATTTTCTTAGTAAAGGTCAATATTTGCCCTAGGAAGGACTGTCCTAGTCAGTACTGGGAAGTAGGTAATGCTTTTGTTTGGGCATCCCTCTCTTTTCCCTTATCTCTAACACTTAGCCTGGATACCCCATCACTATTTAGGCTTACTCTTCCTGGTCTGCTATTCATTTTTCTCAGAACACCCAAACCTGGATCAAGAGGTCAATCAATGCCTTACCCTTACCAAATGACTGTGAAAGTAAAACATTCATTAATCACTTTTTTTAGGTTTTTGCAAGGCAATGGTGTTAAAAGGCTTGCCCAAGGCCACACAGCTAGGTAATTATTAAGTGTCTGAGGCTGGATTTGAACTCAGGTCCTCCTGACTCCAGGGCTGGTGCTCTATCCACTGCACCACCTAGCTGCCCCCATTAATCACTTTTTGATGTTCAGTTGTTTTAATGCTGTCTGACTCCTCATGAGTCAGACCATTTGTGGTTTTCTTGGCAAAGACAATGTAGTCGGTTTTTCATTTCCTTCTCTGTCTCATTTTATAGGTGAGAAAGCTGAGGCTAAAAAGGGTTAAGTGACTTGCTGTGCTCACAAAGCTAATAAATATCTGAGCCTTGATTAGAACTCAGGACTTCTGATCCCAGATCCTCCATCTATTCACTGTACCATTTAGCTGCCAACTAAGTATTTAGTATATGTTAACTCCTGTGCTAAATACTAAGGGAAAGAATTTGGAAGGAGATCTCTGCCCTCAAGGAAATCACATTCTAATGAAAGAGATCACACATATAGGGAAGTAGAGGCTGGGGAAGACCTGGAAAGTTATTAAATTGATGAATGGAACAGTAATGTAATCAATGGACACACCATTTCCTATGGTTGTTAGAGAACTGGCCTCAGAACCAAAATGACCTAGGAAGCTCCTAGATTTCTGGAGTTGTAGTGTTGATGTGATCATAATTCTTAGAAGAGGTGAAGATCAGAGGATGGGTCCATGTGGCTGGGTGTTCCCTTGAGAGAACCGAATCTCTTGACTTTTCCCACGCACTGTTTCTCAGGACTCAGTAGAAACAATGGATCTCATGTTGCCTAGAGGATTCCGGCATTTTTCCTACACATGAGGGTAATAAATTGCCAATTGGGTATAGCATACATTCCTAAAATGTAGGAAAACACTATGTTCACTATATTTCCCAGAATGCTGTAGGCTGAAAGTGCAAGATAGAAAGTGGTAAATCAGAGATGCCAGGTAAAGGAACTGTGAAGAAGGAAGAAGTTAGTGGAACTATGAGGACAGAAAGAGAAGAATCACTGTCCTCTGACTTGGGTATAACATTGGCTTGTTAAAGCTGGAATCCTGTAGAGTTGGGGTAGCTATTATCCCTTCCCCACTACCATATATATATATATATATATATATATATATATATATATATATATATGTAAAGAGAGAGAGAGAGAGACATAAAAGATCACATAGTAGGTTTATATATATATATATATATATATATATATATATATATATGTATATAGATGATAATGACTTTTGCTCTTGATGAATACCAGGAAGGTGGTGCCATGACAAGCAAGGATTTGAGTGATAGGGTGCTGTGCGAGGTCACAGCCTCACTTTCTTTTCCAGAAACATATGTTTCCAGGGGACAGATTTGGGCAACTGGGTGGCACTGGCCCTAGAGTCAGGAGGACTTGAGTTCAAATTTGACCTCAGACATGTGACACTTACTAGCTGTGTGACTTTGGACAAGTCATTTAACCCTGATTGCCTCTCATCCAGTCATCTCTCCAATCATTCTGATTCATGTGTATATATGCATATATGTGCATATTATCTAAATAGATTTAGATGTGTTTTCTCCAGATAGAATGTAAGCTCCATGACAGCGGGGCGATTTCATTTTTATTGTATCCTTAGCATCTGACCCAGTACACATGGTAGGAGTTTAATGATTGGTGGCAGCAATAGCAGGAGCAGCTATGAAAGATAGCTGCAGGGGTCGCTAGGTGGCACAGTGGATAGAGCACTGGCCTTGGAGTCAGGAGTAACTGAGTTCAAATCCGGCTTCAGACACTTAATAATTACCTAGCCGTGTGGCCTTGGGCAAGCCACTTAACCCCCTTGCCATGCAAAAAAAAACTAAAAAAAAAAGATAGCTGCAGAAGCAATGACAGCTTCTCAAAGGTGACCTAGATGGCCTATGGGGATGTAGACCCTCCATTTGCCATGGCCTCTTGCATTCAGGTTGCTGAGACTTTCCTATTAAAGCTATAAACTTGTTCTTTGCTACCTGACTCAGGTCAGAATACTATTTATGTCCCTGTCTTATTTTGTTTATTTATAATAAAATCTATTTAAGCACTCAAATGCTTATTGGTTACCTTAGATGTTGGAAGGTGAGCTGACTCATACATACTAGTTTTGAGCCAAATTCAGATATCTCCAGGGGAAACTTTAGGTGGGGACAAACATGAACCATTTAGAGATATTTTTACTAAAACACCTTCAAGATGGAACCTTTCTGTTTGTCCTTAAGAGAATACACTCAGAAATTAATCCCACTGAGGGACTAGAGAAGGATCTCTAATCAGGAGTCTTTGAGGATCATATGTGTTTTGCAACTGTATCTTCATAGAAGATCTGTTTTATGTTGTCTCACTTCAGATTCCTTCCAAAAATGGGAATCTCAGAAGCTGAAGAGAGGCAGGGTCATGACAGACAGGTGGGAGGATAGCTTGGTGATTTACCCATCAAATTTTATCATCTAGGAGAAGGCCAATTCTAACTGTGAATGGAACTAGACTTTGGGAGTAAGGTTCTGATTTGTTTATAGGGGCAGAAAACAGAACAATTCGACATTCTGACCTCTGAGCAGAAGGATTAATAAATTTTATTGTCTTAACTTTAAAGGGATAGACTGTTATAAGAGTACAGTTTTCAAAGAGTATTCTTTGCAACAACCTTATGATATTGGGAAGCTGAATACTCTTTTTCCCCATTTGAAAGATTGGAAGACTGAAACTCAAAGAGATCTAAGTGACTTGGTTTATGGTCATGCAGCTAGTAGATATTGGATGTAGGATTTGAAAGCAAATTTCAAGTGATCCCTTAGATAAGCACTGTCCAGTGCTTACAACATTGTGGGCATTCAATGCAAAATTAAACAACCACAGATCATGAAACAGACTTGTCCAAACAGATGTCTGTGATGGGCTTGCCTTCACAAAGTTGGCTGGTTTCCTTGGACACAGCCCATAATGCCAGAACAGGATACAGAATTTCTAGGAAGTATGAAAATTCAATTCAAATCAACTCCATTGCACACCACTCTAATGGCCTCTTACAGACTGCCCTCTGCAGTGATTAGCTTCTGGGAAAGTTTATTGGCCATGGTACTTAAGAACTATTTGGATACTGCATGGAAAATTTTTGCCCAAATGTGATTTGTTTGGTGATGTGGACAAAAAGCCAATGATGACATTCATGTCACAGAAGCTAGGAGCTAGGGCGGCTCTTCAATGTCATCTAGTTTGATCTGACAGTAGCCTCCTAGTTCAATCTTTCCGCCTCTTCTTCCTTCCACTCCTTTTTATGTGAAGTCTTCCCCATTGGATGTCAGTTTCTTGAGAGCTGGAACAATCTTTCTTTTCCCTTGTATTTGTATCTCCAGTACTCCTCCAGTGTTTGCCAATTCGATCCCAGTTTGCCTCCTACTTGTCCAAGACATCATCCTACAACATACTCAATAGTCATTGAGCCTATCCTTGGAAATCTCCAATGAAGTGGTACCGTTGCCTTGCAGGGCAGCCATTCTCTTTTTGAATAGTTCTAATTGTTAAGAGTTTATTCCTAATATTGAACCAAAATTTGCCTTTCAGTAATGTCTACCCATTGCTTTTAGTTCTGTCTCCATGGACAAAGAACAAATCTATTCCCTTTTCTACCAAACAGACCATCAATCGCTTCTCTTTTCTTGGCGTATCATCCAGTCTTCTGACTATCCGGGTTGCCTCTTCTAGAATGCTCTACTTTTTCTTTTTTTTTTTAAAAATATTATATAAATATTTTCCTTGTTTTCTGATTATATACAATAGTTGTTTCTATCTATCAGTTTTGTAAGGTTTTGGATTTTACAATTTTACAATCCTTCCCTCCCACCCCCCTCCCCACAGAAAGCAGTCTGATAATCTTTACATTGTCTCCATGATATGCATTGATCAAAATTGAATGCGTTAATAGAAAGAAAGAACATATCTTTTAGGGAGAAGAAATACAATATTAGAGATGTCCTCTAGTTTTTCAACAGCTTCAATAGATTCTTCAGCAGAATGGAATAGAGTATTCCATATGCAATCTTATTGGGGCAGGCACAATATAAGGGGAGAAGTATTGCCACATTCATTCAGCACACTATACCTTTGATCCTCAATCATGTTAGCCTTTGGGCATGCTATGTCACACCATTGATTAAGAGTGAGCTTTTAGTCATTAAAATTCAATTTTAAAATTAGAAACTGTTATCTAGTCATATCTCCCCATCATGTATTTATAAAATTGATTTTTGGAACCTGAATAGGACTTCATATTTGTACCTATCAATCACTTTCACTTTATTTGATTCAGTCCACTTTCCAAGTTTGGGGAAATATTTTCAGATACAAAGTCCATTATCTAGTGCATTAGCTATTCCTTCTCTTACTGCTCAATTATCTGCATATGGTTTATCTACTTTGTGAGGCATTTGTGACCAATAATGAATCTTAATTCATCACTACCTTGCCTTTCAACACATTTATGATTTCTTATCATTTGGTGTGTGCTCAGGAAATGTTAACTGTTTCTTTTATTAAATTATTATAAATTTTGTTTGGATCTGTTATTTTGTCAGCATGATTAACTCCTGTATTGTAAATTGACTCTAATGATGTAAATTAACCAACTGCCTTCAGAATCCCAAAGTTATCTTGGAGCACATTGAGAGATTCAGTGGCCTCCCATGGTTACCCATCTATGGATTAGAGATAGATATTGAATTCATGTTTTTTTTTAATTTCAAGGACAATCCTCTCTTCATCATGCTACATGGCTTCTTCAATGTATTAGTCAAAATCAAATATACGGAAAAAAACTAAATTTGCTAGTACTTAAAAAAATATTCAGTCCAAAGAGGACATTGGTATGCAAATCAGGAGATATGACATCTAATCCCACTCTTGAACACATCATTTCCCCTCTCTTGGAATTTAGTTTCCTCATTTGTAAAAGAAAATAGGAGACTGTAATCAGTGACTTCCAAAATCATTTCCATCTTTAGCATGTTATGGATGGCTTTTTGGATCATCCAAGGTTTAGAATTATCCATAACACTGTTCTTCCGCCAGTTATTCAGATTATAACAGAGATAGAGTTCATGAGAGACAAAAAGGTATAGTGTATGAAGTATTAGTCTGGAAGTCAGGAAGATGTGGGTTTAACTTCTCTGTCTTTTACTAGCTGAGTCTCTATAAGCCTGTCACAATTTCTTAGGGTCTTCCTTTACTTATTTGTAAAGATAGATATTAATAAAATTGTCTTAACTGGCATGGTATAAACATACAAAATGAGGGCATAGAGTAGATGATTTCTGAAGTCCCTTATATTTCTAAAACTATAATCCTCTGCAACATCAGTTTCATTGATCTTGCTAAGGAAATAAAAATGTTATTACTGTGTCTTGGAGACAGAATAAAATTTCAGGGGAGTTTAATTGTCATCTGGAGAGAACTAACTGTCATGGTGAGAGAGACTGAAGAGATTTTTTGAGATAGTCGAGTTTTGCTCTTATCTTGTAAAGACGATATTCTGAAGAGAATTCTTGAGAGATTTTTGTCATTCTGAGATAACTCTGGTTTGTGTGTGGGGGGAAAGTCAGCAGCTGCAGTCAGTGGTCAGAGGTGACTCTGCCTATGATCTTTCTCAAGTTGTTTAAATACTGGAATATATCTGATGGTTTATTACACTGTTATAAATCATAGAAGTAGTAACATTGATATATATATATATAACATTGATATATATATATCAATGTTACTACTTCTATTATATATATATATATACATATATATATATATATATTTAAGTCTGTGGGGGAGTGGGAAAAAGTGAGATAAAGAGGGGAGACAGAGACAGATAGAGAGGGTGGGGGGAGAGGGAGGGAAATGGAGAGAGAGAGAGAGAGAGAGAGAGAGAGAGAGAGAGAACACTGTGGTTCATTTATAGGTTGTGGACTCAGAGTTAATGAAGAGATTCTACATTCTTACCAATCAATATCAGACTAGAGTCTTTGACTATCACAGAACCCAGAATGAGTATTAATAAGGAAGTCAGAGAGAAGTTAGAAAGTTAACATGTTATTAGCAGTATAGTGTACCACACAGCCCACCAGAACACAGAAGGCTTCATTCTCTACAGCTAATATGTAAGGTGCTTTGTAAACTTTAAAGCATTCTATAACATGAGCTGTGGAGTTTTCAACCCATGGGGCAAGTCATAATCAAAGTCACTCTCAGATGACCAAGTAAATTCTTCACTCTCACAGAACTATACAACATAATTTGAGCTCTTGAAGCTAAAATTTATCTTAATGGGATTAGAACAAGCCATTTTTCTTTTTTAAAAGGCAATAGATGTGCCTTTAATGGCAGATATGGGAAAACCAGTGGATGACTCCGCTAGTGATCACCTACGTCCCCTTGAACAAGTCAGTCTTGGTCATCCCTGGGGCTCCTCTGATAATGAAATAGTGTGGGGCATTGGAATAGGAGCTGGTTCAAATTCTATCCATTTTTAATAAATTAAAAATAATAATTAAATTAAATGAATAATTAAGTTATTATTTAATTTCTTTTTTGTTGTTTTAGTTTCCAACTTGGGAATTGAATCAGCTAAGTCCTGAAGCTGAAATTCTCATGATGAGATCCTGTGTCTACGAGTCAACTCTGTCCTATAATGCTCCTGTCCTGTGTTACTAGAAAGGCTGTGTTGCCGAAGAGTCAGCAACTGCAGTCAGTGGTTAAGGCTGATTCTGCCCATAAGCTTTCTCAAATTGTTAAAGTGTTGAAATATGGAAACATATCTGTATTTACTTATTGCACTGTTAAAATCATACAACCAGTAACACTGATATTTATTTAGGTCTATATGGGAGGGAAAGGGGGGGAAGTGAGGGGGGGGAGAGAGAGAGACAGAGACAGAGGAAGGGAGGGAAGGAATAATGCAATGTCTTTAAATCTATCAAGGTTTCCATTGTACTATAATTTCTGCCTTTTAATGTGAACTATTGTTACTGCTTTGGGTACTGATGGGTGATGGGTGAAGGATGGGATGGATGCTTAATAATGTGATGTTCCCCCCCCCCCCCAGAGATGTTGAGATGCTAATATATATATATATATATGTATATATATATATATGTATACATGTATATATATATGTGTATGTATATATGTATATAAACCCAATCCTCAAATATATAAGTAACTAGTGCAGGGGGTGGGGGGAAATCCCATTTTTTTTAGTTATAGAGCAGACAAGAGGCAAGGAGCAGGCAGATTAATGTGGGCTTTAAAACCTCATAGAATGGGTTTTAATTTTCCAGAACAACATGCATTTCCTATTTCCTTGACACTGTACCCTACCACGCCAAAAAGATGTGTCTTCTAACTGCAGGCCCCTGCCTGGAGCAGTCTGAAGTAATTAGTACAATCTTCCATCTGTTTGGTTATTAGTGTGAGGGAATATAAGGACAGCTGAGATTCCAAATTGAGGCCCTAGGGGTTAGGGAGGGTTCTGAATTTGCTCTCCTAAGAGCAAGGCCTTTTGGATCTCAGCAGGAAGCCCCTCTTAGAAGTGATTACATGGAGTGGCACAAAATTTGAAGCCATCCAACAATAAGAAATTTCATCTGGGGGCCCCAGGCTAGCTCAGTTGCTTTGCCTCCTCCTGGGATCCCACCCATCCTTTTGAGGTTTTTAAACAAACTTGCTTCAGGTCTCCATGATCTCCCCCCCACCCCCAGCTAATTGCTTCCTTCCAAGCGAAAGTTCGCATTTGCAAATAATCCTCTAATAAGGGATGGATCACCAGCATCTGATGGCTCTGCCAGGAGTCACCTATGTCATCTGGAGCAAGTCAGTCTTTTTCATCTCTGAACCTCAATTTCCTTCTCTGATAATGAAAGGGTGGTGCATTAGAATAGGAAGTGCTTCAGATTCTATCTTTGTGATGTGTGTGGGCAAATCATCTCAGTTTCCTCATCTGTAAAATGAAGAAAGTTCGTATAGATGGTCTCCAAAATTATTTTCTGATGTAGACCAGTGATCATATGAATAGCTGGGACTACAGACCATCCAGTTTTAAATCTGATGATGTCATGAACAACGATATTGTCTTTACTAAACCATCCCCCATCACAGCTCAAACTGCATAGTCTTTTTTCACAGTGAGGCATCAGACAGGGAGACATGTGCTCATCAAAAGTTAACACAGTGGAATGAATCCTGGATTTGGAGTCTGAAGACCTGGGCTCAAATAACAGTTACATGATCTGTGTGACATTCAGGAAGTCACTTTTCTCTAGGCTTATTTCCTCAACTGTAAAATGAGGGTATAAAATAGAAAATCTCTAATATCCTGTTTAGCTCACAAATCTATGATTCACAAAGGTTCATGGACTCTTCCACAAGAATTTTGTTGACAATAAATGGGTCATTGCTTTAATCATTATTATTTTGTTTGATCAATATATGAAACTGGTTAGATTAGGGGTTCTTAACATATTTTTGCATCATGTACCCCTATGATGAAGGATGTGGGCCCTTCTCAGAATACTGTTTTTAAATGCACATCCATGTCACATATACACACACACAGACACAAATTATATATATATATATATATGTATATATATATATACATATATATATATATATGATACAAAGGATTGCAAAAAATCAATTATGTTTAAATACAATCATTAAAGGAAAAAAAACAAAGTCATGAAATCTAGGTTAAGAATTTGGAAAATTGTTGTATTTAATTAACACTCCTTCCTTCCTTCCTTCCTTCCTTCCTTCCTTCCTTCCTTCCTTCCTTCCTTCCTTCCTTCCTTCCTTCCTTCCTTCCTTCCTTCCCTCCCTCCCTCCCTCCTTCCTTCCTTCCTTTCCTTCCTCCCTCCCTTTATTCCTTTGTTTTCTTTATCTGCACATAGTGTATCACACCCTTACCTGCCAATGCTGTGCCAAAAGGAATATAAATTTTGATCTCTGAAACCTGTCAAGACATTTTAGGGTTTAAAGACCCCAAATCACTCTGAATCTCATTAACTGGTCAACAAATAGGTCCAAGGCCAAACCTTAGTCATTATTTGGGTCCTGATTGGCTCAATGATGACTTTTGTCTTTCATTTTTGAAGAAGACCATGACATCAGGGGAGGTGATGCCATGACAAGCACATGAATTGGATTGGAGTGAGGGGGTGCTGTGCTGAATCACCAGCCTCACTTTCTCCTTGAGAGCTCTCAGGGTCCAGTGGCCAGATAGGAATCAGGGTGAATTGAGATGGCCCTAGAGTTGAGGCAGTCAGGGTTAAGTGACTTGCCCAAGGTCACACAGGCAGTTAGTGGCAAGTATCTGAGACTGGATTTGAACTCCCGTCTTCCTGACTCTAAGGCCAGTGCTCTAGCCCCTTCAATATCTAGTGAATGTCAATAACAATTGTTTCAGTTTTCACCCCTGAAGGTTCCCCTCTCAGACTGATATTTTTTGACTTGATCAAAAAGGTCATTTTGGTATAGATCATTGAGTGGGCATTGCCTCAAGGAAGCTGCGGCTTGTTAAAGAACCTTGCTTAAAAAGACCAACATCTCCCTCTAAATCCAGGGCCAACTCCAGTCTTCATGATCCATTTCTGATCATTGGTTTTAAATGGCTCTGAAGACGTGCGGCTGCTTACTTTGCACCAATCTCCCTCACTTAAATCCAATTCACTTGTTTGTCCTGGCACCACCTTCCAGATGTCATGATCCTCTTGGAGACTGAAGGACAAACAACAATATATCATCCCATTCTAGGACTTCAGCTCTGTCTACGTAGTCCTTGTGAACAAGGTAGAAAGTCAAATGGATTATTGCCGGCCCTAAAAGAATCTTTGATATTTTTAATCTGCTCAGATTAATTAACTAGATCCATGTAGGTTTAGATGTAGTTAAATAAATGGAGATATAGATAAATAAAATTACTTAAGGGCTGGACCCAGCTTATATTGACTTGAAAAACCAATTGTGAAATTTTCAATATGATTATTGATGGCTTGGTATTATAAATGAAAGTTAGGTATATTGTTTTCTTGATTATCTAAATTTAAGAAAGTGATAAAATATTAATAATGAAGATTAACATTAAAACTGAAACATGGAAACATATCTGTATTTACTTATTACACTGTTAAAATCATACAACTAGTAATACTGATATTTATTTAGGTCTATATGGGAGGGAAAGGGGGGAAGTGAGGGGGGAGAGAGACACAGAGACAGAGACAGAGGAAGGGAGGGAAGGAGGGAAGGAATGATGCAATGTCTTTAAATCTATCAAGGTTTCCATTGTACTATAATCCCTGCCTTTTAATGTGAACTACTGTTACTGCTTTGGGTACTGATGGGTGATGGGTGAAGGATGGGACGGATGCTTAATCATGTGATGTTATTTGTATAGTTACCCTCCCTCCCCTCCCACATCATTTGCCAGCACACTTTTAGGCACATCACATCAATGCTGGCTTCCAAATAATCCCATGAGATTTTTTTTTTAATCACAAATTTAGGAACTCCCTGGTCCCGATGTACTTTTTTTTTTATAGCTATGCTCAGAGTAGAGGTCCCTTCTTTCTAATGAGCAGAAGAGAAGATAAGGGAGGTTTAAATGTCATTCATTCTTTCTGAAGGTGATTTCTAGGTGATAACTGATTCTGTTTTTGGGAATCATATTTTTATAAAAATGATGGATGTTATAGAACACCAACATCTTCTATACACATAAATCATTGTTGAGGCATTTTATATAGAATCAGGGAATTTCTGAGTTGAATCCTTAGACTAGTATTCAGAGCCCCATCATAATCTGACTCCTTACTTTTCTAGTCTTATTTCTCTATTACTTCCTTTCACATATTCACATTTCTCTCACATATCCACATATTCTCTGTTCCAGTCCCAACTGGTTTACTGTTTCTCAGGCTGAGAAACCTATGAGCCTTTGTGTCTTTGCATAGGTGGCCCTCAATTTGAGGGATACATGCTTGGGGTGCCATCCCTTCTCATCTCCACTCCACAGGCTCCCTAGTTCTCTTCAAAACACAGTTCTCGTGCTGTCCATTAGTTTAAGCCTTCATTGCCTCTCTTCTGGATCTTTTCAGTAGCCTCTTAATTAGTGTTCCTGTTCCTGTCTCAAACCTCTCCCCACTCAAGTTTATCTCATCTCAACTATCAAACAGACATTCCTGTGGCAGAGGTCTGACTATGTCATGAACTTTCAATAAACTCCAGTTTATCACCTCTAGGATTAATTGTTATTTCTTCTTCATCTCACTCCTTTATTGTTTCTTCTACTGGCTGTTTTAAATTATGCAGTTATTAATATAGTCTCTCATGGATATAGCATAAAAATGAGCAAATATATATATATATATATATATATATATATATATTTGGGGCACATTTTTTTAAATCAATAGTGTTATATGATAAAAAAAAAAGCTAGGAGACTACTGTTATAACCAATCATTTTACTTTGGGTGGAAGCTTTTGTATAATATGCTTGAGAGATGGTCACAGATTTTCTCATCTTGAACTTCCAAGATAGGGCACTAGATCCATCATAAGTTAAACTGCTATTCTACTGGATAACTCTATTTGCTAGAAAACATTTCTGAGTATATGGCTAGTTTAAGTGTGGGGTTGACTTCTTTGTAATTCTCATTCACTTGGTTTTGTAGGTAACTATTTTTTAATAATTTTATTTATTTATGACAATGAGGTTTAAATAACTTGCCCAAGGTCACACAGCTGGGCAATTATTAAGAGACTGTGGCTGAACTTGAACTCAGGTCCTCCTTACTCCAGAGTCAGTGCTATATCTACTGCATCGCCTAGCTGCTCCTTGTATGTAACTATTGAGAGCAAGTCTACTAAATTTTTAACATGGAAATCCTTGGGATATTTAGGGAGGAAGCATGATTCAGTTGAAAAAATGTTGACAGAAACTGGGCAAATCATTTAACTTCTATGTATCTCAATTTTCTCATCTCTTAAATGGGCAGATTGAAAAAAGTTCTTTCTGGAGTCTTTAATAGCTTTTACACTTGTGATTCTGTCCTTATGCAGGATGACAGATCCCAGAATTGGGAGATGATCACTTATTACACTGTAACTAGAAATGCTTCCCCATCTTTTCTTTTGGCAGAGAGAATTATGAAAGATTGTCCTAGGGTGTTGGCAACCTTAGATAATTTAAATGCAAATTAAACATGCAAATTAAAATCATGAAGGGCAATGTTGTGTAGTGGATAGAATCAGCTTAGGAGTCAAGAAAGACATAGCCTGTGGATCTGTTTCTGACATATTGGCTCTATGATGTTGATCAAGTCACCTATCCTCAGTTTCCCAGGCAACAATATAAGTTGAAGAACCACTGAGGATCTGTAATGGTTTGAGACTTTCTTTACCAGAATTACAGGGTTGAACAAGAAAAGAAATTCATACCATCTTCTTTCCATTTATATTTTATGTTGAAGCTAAAAATGTGTATGAGCCATGGACCATGGTTATGGGATGAAAATAGTCTTGCAATGGTGTAAAATCACTCCCTTGTGCTCCATGCATCTGCTTCTAGCTAAATGCTAAATTGGTTCATTGGTAGTTTGATGGATTTAAAGTCAGGAAGACCTGCATTTGACTCTTGCTACATCAATTATTAGCTGTGACAATGAACAAGTCTCTACCTGTAAAATGGGTATAATATTATGAATAGTACTTACCTCACATTGGTGTTGAAAAGCTAAAATATTTTCACTAAGCATATAGTGTAAGATGTATCTATTATCCATCAATCAAGATTCAGAAAAAACCAAAATAACAAACCAAGATAGAGGAGTAAAGGCAAAGGTTCAAGATTTCCCCCAAACCACTCCAAATACCTTTTAATAGTGATTCTAACCAAATTTTAGAGTGGCAGAACCCACAAAAAGACCAAGTGAAACCATTTTCCAGCTTAGGAAACCTTGGAAGATTGGCAGGAAGAGTCTCCTGCACTGGGGTCAGAGAAGAGTGCCACTCAGGTCACCTTGGAACAAACTGGCCCCAGTCATTCAGGAGCAGGAAACTGAGTGAATGGTTCAGTAGCAGTCATGGTGCTCTCCAGAACTCTCAGCTCGGGGATCACCAAGGACAACTTGGAAGGTCAGCAGGAAATCTCCACCACACCAGGGTGAGGTTGGAGCATAGTCCAGTGCAGACCTCATCAGTACAGATCTGACAGATTAGAAGCAGACCTCAGGAGTCATTAAATCATCATCAGCTCCCTCTGGAGCTCTTAGTCCACAGACAATAAGGGGCTGGAAGAACATTATAGGGGTCTCTTTGCTATCCCTGAGGCAGGACTCCGTTGTTTTGTCCATACTCAGATCTGGGTCACAGTTTTGGATCCCAGTTCAATAAAGAGGAGCATTTCTCCAACAGAGATTATTGCCACAGTAGAACAAGGATTCTCCTCAGAGTTTGTGTAGTTTGCAGTCACCCACAGAACAGAGCACAGGACAAGAGAGTGGACATAACCTCTCATAAGACCTTAGGAGAATTGAAAACTTAAAAGTTTCAAACAGTGCATCCCCTCACCCTGAAAGCAGAGTCCCACCTTAATAAAGCATTAAAATCAAGTTATAGACTAGGGAATTGAGCAAGAGAACAAAAAATAAAATCTAACTATAGACAGAAGATAAAAATACACTTAGAATAAATAACAAAGTCAAAGTATCTACATGCAAAGCCTCAGAAAAATATGAAATGGGCTCAGGCTGTGGAAGAGGTCAAGAAAAAAATTTGAAAATCAAGTAAAGGAGTTAGAGGAAGGAAATGAGAGGGAAAAGCAGCTTGGTGAAAGGAGATACCAAAAATACTGAAGAAAATAACATCTTAAAAAACCAGACTGGGCCAAATAGAAAAACAGGTTCACTGAGGAGAAGATTAACTTAAAAAGCAGAATTGTTAAAATGAAAAAGGAGATACAAAAGCTCACTGAAGAAAATAATTCCTTAAAATTTAGAATGGAACAAAGAGAGCTGATATCTTGTGAAAAATCAAGAAACAATAAAACACAGCCAAAAGAATGAAAAACTAGAAAAAAATGTGAAATATGTCATTGGAAAACAGATCCAGAGAGAGAGAATTTAAAAATTATTGGACTATATGAAAAAGCCTAGATATCATTTTTCAAGAAATTATCCAAGAAAATTGCCTTGATATCCTAGAAGCAGAGGGTAAAATAGAAAATTGAAAGAGTCCACAAATCATCTCCTGAAAGAGATCTTAAAGTGAAAACTGCTAGGAATATTAGTGAAATTTCAGGAGAAAACATTGCATGCATCCTGAAAGAAACAATTCAAATGTCACACAGAGGCACAGTTTCAGCAATTTCTGCATTAAGGAATTGTGTGATCTGGAATATGATATTCTAGAAGGTGAAAGAGCTTGGATTATAACCAAGAATCAACTACCCAGCAAAACTGAATACACTCTTTCAGGGAAAAGATGGACAATCAATGAAATAGGGGTCTTTTAAACTTTCCTGATGAAATGACCAGAGCTGAACAGAAAATGTGATCTTCAAATACAAGACTCAAGGGATGCATAAGAAAATAAAAAGGAAAAGCAAATCACAAGGGACTTAATGATGTTGAACTGAACTGATTATATGCCTACATAGGAAGCTGATACTGACAACTCAAATGAGCTTTCTCATTTATTAGGGCAGTTAGAAGGAATATATATATATATATATATATATATATATATATATATATATACATACATACATACATATATATATATATTTATATATATATGGCACAGGTGGAAGTTGAATTTGAAGGGATAATATATTAAAAAGATGGAATTAATGAATGTGAAAAGAATGTGAGGAGAAAGGGAAAGGGGGGAGGTAGAATGGGTTAAATTATTTCACATAAAAGAAGAAAGAAAAAAGCTTTTTTAGGAGTTGGGGGTGGTGAATAAGCCTTACTCTCATTGGAATTGACTCAGAGAGGGAATTAAATGTACTCATCTGGATAGAGAAATCTGTCTAGAAAGAGGAGAAAGGGATGGAAGAAGGGACTGGGGAGAGGATAAGTGACAGAAGGGAAGGAAAGTTGTAGGAGAGGGTAGACAGATGCAAAACACTTCTGAGGAGGGAATGAGTGAAAGGAAAAAGAGAATAGAATAAATGGGGAGGGTGGGAATAGGATAGAGGGAAATACAGTCAGCAATTGTAACTCTGGGGAAAATATTGAAAATATTCAATAAAAACCACACTTCTCAGACACAAAGAATTGAATCAAATTTGTAAAAAATAAGAGCCATTTCCCATATGATGAATTATCAAGAGATATGAACAGTTTTCAGATAAGGATATCAATGCTATCTATTTAAATCATTTTTAAATGTCCTCACTATTGAAAGGAGAAATAAAATTCTGAGGTACTACTTTATACATACTGGATTGGCTCAAGGGGATGTAGGGAAGATGAGACATTAATGCCCTGTTAGAAGAGTTGTGAAAGAATTCAACAATTCTGTAGGGCAATTTGGAACTATGCCTAAAGGGTTATAAAACTATGCCCACCCTTTGATCTAGCAATGCCAGTACCATATCTATATTCCAGAAGAGACAAAAAGAGAAAGGAAAAAGACCTATATATAAAAGGATATTTATAGTAGTTCTTTTCCTGTGGTAAGGAACTGGAAATTGAGGAGATGCCCAGCAGTTGGGGAATGGCTGAATAAGTCATCGTATGAAGATGAAATACTATTCTATTATAAGAAATGATAAACAGGATGCTCTCAGAAAAAAAAAAGACTTGCATGAGTGGATTCAATGGTAACTGTATACAAAGCAATAACAATTTTGTAGGATGATCAACTATAAATGACTTACCTTTTCTCAGCAATACCATGACATAAGACAACTGTGAAAGACTTATAAAGAATACCAAACATCTCAAAGATAGAGCTGATGGTGTCTGAATATAGATTTAAGCATACTTTCTAAAAATATTTTTCTTGAGGTTTCTTGTTTTTTGGAAGGGAGTTGTATTTACTTTTACAATATGACTATTGTGGTAATGTTTTTCATGATTACACAATTTTAACCTACATCAAATGACTTGTTTTCTCAATAAGGGGGATTGGGGTGGGAGGAAGGGAAAGAATTTGGAGCTCAAGCTTTTTAAAAATGAATGTTGAAGATTGTTTTTGCATATAACTGGGGAAAATGAAATATTTGGATACAGAAAAAAACATTTTTGTACTTCTCTCATTAACTATGGCTGTCTGTCTGTAGCATTTTGAAAAATTTAAAAGAGCTGTTCAAATGACAGTTGTTATCAATTTTATTAACTGAAAGTGAACTTCTTTCCTATTTTCAAGATTCTCTGGGATGCCATAGCTGAGGTCATGTAATTGTAGTCTCAAATGCCCATCAGTACTGAACCTTTTCAGAATCATACTGAGAGTATGCATTGTCCATGATCTTTTCTCTCTCTCTTTTTTTAGGGTTTTTTTTGCAAGGCAAATGGGGTTAAGTGGGTTGCCAAGGCCACACAGCTAAGCAATTATTAAGTGTCTGAGGCTGGATTTGAACTCAGGTACTCCTGACTCCAGGGCTGGTGCTCTATCCATTGCACCACCTAGCTGCCCCCATGATCTTTTCTCATTAAACAAATTGATGGTTTAGGTACCCAGTTCTCCTATTTTACCGAAAGTCAACTGAGCAGTCCCTCCCCAAGAAGGGTGCAAAATTAACTTGTGAACAGCTGACTCAAGTCCAAGATGGGAAGATTTCATGGAAAACCCATTGTGTTTGATAGCTTAAAGCCATTTAGGGTTTGGGAAGAAAATTTTGCTAGAAGTTTATTAATTGATCATATTTTCCTTTGCTCTACTCTTGATGATGATGTGAGCTCTGATGTAAACTTCACAAGAAGTAAGGGCTGTTTTATTCTTTTTTTGGTCTTTGTATTTCCAGTGTACAATGCCTGGCAGTGGATCAATGCTTGTTGAATATTGTGGAATGAATGTTAAGGATTCTAGGACTATGTAAAGGTAATAGCTGATCATAATTTTATAACTTATCTCAAGAGGCGGTATAGGAAGGAAAAATAAGTGCATCATCAAGAATTTATCGAAATCAATGGATAAGAGAGCCACGTATGCCCACACCTGATGGTTACAGGAAAACAACTTTTACTTTTCAGGGTAAATCCCTTTGGGCATTTGTTGGGCTGAATGGATCCCAGCATGGCAATTCTTATACTCTAGATTTCTCATATTTTTATATGTAGAATTTTCTGAAATTTAAAAATGAACTATCACCCAATAAATTGAAGTCTATAAAGATCTGAGGTTATGGAATATCCAGAGGACAATGGAAGCACACCAAGAAGGCAAGAATAGGCTGCAATACATTTCAAACTAGAATTTATAAAAGATAAAGCATATAATGAAAGAAGTGCATGATTGAAAAAAGATGAAACAGTCTTACCCTAAGGATTCTTATTAGACACTATATATATATTCAACCTCAAGATAATATGAGGGAAGTCCCTTGCCCCTTTGGTAGACCTCCTCTTGGTTAAGTTATTGGAGTATATAGAAAAGAATAACATAACATGGACAGTAGTGGATACATTGCACTGTGATTTGCATGATTGGAAAGAATATCTACCTTGATGAAATCCACACTGATCTATAGACATAGAGAAAATTTTTAAGCAATAATATACTATATGTCCCAAGAATCTTAATGCAGTTCAAAGCTTTTAAAATTTAAAACAGTGCTAAGATATTTGGGACATCCTATATTAATATATTTTATCAGTTCTGGAAATATAATGAACATTATTAGTGACTCTTGATGGAACTTCTATATAATTACAGGTCAAATCCCCTGGAAAGGGCCTTATTCATGCTATTGGATTTGAATTTTGTTGTTTTATATTAATTTTTCTTTTAATTAGTAATTCTTTCATTTGTAAATCCTGGGGAATCTACGAGATTTGAGATCTTTTGGGAATTTATTACCCTGTAGCTATCCAGGGTGCTGAATTAATCACCTGAGTAAGCTTTAAAGTAAAGTAGTTCCATCAGAAACTTAGTATGTTATTACATGTCACAGGTGACAAAGAAATTAGCTGTTCTATTTCCTTTAGACAACTATAAATAATGAATGATAGGCGCAAGTTCGGCGTGGATATTTGAGGGCTTTTTCACAGGCTTGATCAAACAAAGTAGTTTCTACACTGATTAAAGACAAGGTCTTTTGTTAAGAACATAGAACTGTGTTTGTTTCAGGTCAAGAGTCATTATGGTAGTCAAGAAATAAACTATTATTGAATCAACTAAGATATAGCAGAACAACTTTTCAGCATCCATTTGCTAAAGGAAATTTATTGTTTTCCCAAGGAGTGTTGCAAAGGGCGGCTATTTTAAGATCCTGGAAAATAGGCCAACAGAGCACATTTAAGCATTGGATTGTAGAATGCAGTTTTAAAGGTATGAAATGAGGTTAAGATGTGAGAATTATCTTTTTTTCCTTTTTCTCAGCCCCTCCTTTGTTCCTTCACTCTTAATTATATACTGGTAAATCTATTCCTGAGCTCATTCTTAAGCTCATAGGATCACACATTTAGAACTGAACACTGGTGAGCATCTAATCCAACCTCATCCTCTTACATATTAGGAAATGGAGACCCTTATGAAGTTAAGTGACTTAACTAAGGTCTCAGGTCCCAGGTACTCTCTGCCCATATCCATTGCTTTTAATTGAAAACTAAAATTGAACATGGAAATTTGGAAAGATCCAAAATCATCAATGAATTGTCCTGTGCCTTGACTTCTTTGTTGTTATTTTTGTAAGGTAATGCAGTTAAGTGACTTAGCAAAGGTCACACAGCTAAGTAAATATTATCTGAGGTAAAATTTGAACTCAGGTCCTGGAACAGGGCTGGTGCTCTATCCACTGTGTCACCTAGCTGTCCCTTGACTTTTATAAGATTGCTCTAGGAAGTTTCCTAAGTCAGTAGAAATTAGCTTACCAATTTACTATAAAAATCTTCCAGCAATAGATATCTCTATGCCCATTAGATAATCACTTTATCATCATAGAATTCACTTCTAAATTCAATAGAAATGGGACTGTTAGCTACATTTTCAATTTGCCATGGTATTCCCTGCTTCATGCAGGTGAGCAGATAGTTCTTCTGCTTGGTCAGTCTTCCAATCTATCATCTATCTATCATCTATCTATGAGATTGTGTATTAATATACATACATACATACATACATACATACATACACACATACTTCTTATTCATATTTGTATTATACTTGTTAGTGTCTAGAAGTTCTTTTTATACTAGTCTGTCAGCAATCTAGAATTTCACATTCAGGGACTCTCATTTTTCATCTTTGTATTCCAAGTTCTGATTATCTATCATTATTCAGTCATGCCTGACTCTTTCCGACCCCATTTGGAGTTTACTTGGCAAATATACTGGAGTGGTTTGCCATTTCCTTCTCCAGTTCATTTTATAGATGAGGAAATGGAGGCAAACTAGGGTAAGTGACTTGCCCAGGATCACACAGCCAGTAAATGTCTGAGGTACATTTGAACTCAGGAAGATAAATCTTTCTGACTCCAGGCTAAACATTCTATGCCATGTGACACCTAATTGTTCACTGACTATTTAGAATGTGCTTAATAAATGTTTGCTGATGAATTCTGCATCACTGGTCTGTGTTTATTTTGGAGTCCAACCTTTTTTAAAGAGGGATCATGAGAATCTTAGGAAAACCTGTTCCTTTTCAAGCTATACTTTGAGGGCTCTCCTCCACAAATGAATAAACCACATCACACTAATCCTCTCCATTGTCAGATACCAGCTTACTTACAAATTGCAGGTCAATATACTCCAGTGCCACCTTTAATGTGGAATTTATGATTATTTGGCCAGATTTCATGACCAATTTTGTATCAGTCTTGGGGAAGGAATGATATTAAGCTTGGCTTTGTATGTCCTCCCTCTTCCCTCCACTTCCCTTGAGATATGGTACTATTTTGGTCTATTGTTTTATTATTAAGTGGTTTTATGTAGAGTAGAACAGATAGCAGTAGAGGGGAAATTGAAGGTTAGAATTAAAATTCAGATGGATGCAAAATAAACTTTTGATCTGGATGTTATATATTATTAACACACAAGGTCTTTGAGGGGAGATGGAGAAAGGGACTGCAAAACTTGGATAAAGTCTCAAAGCAAAATGGAATAAACTCCTTAGTAATGTTCAAATAGAAAATGACTGTATTCCAGAGCAAAAAGGTCATTCTGATGCTTTTGTGCAAAGGTATAAGGACATGACAAGAGGAAGCAGTAGAGGGAGAAGAAATATACTCCACAGAGGTCACGCATAGAAAAATGGCACCAAGTAAAGATGAAGAAGTGGCCTGTCTTGAACCCATGTATATAGGGATTTTCCAATCCCCATGAGACAGCCTCAACTATGGGATTCTGAAAGTTCTTATTTATGCATGGTAGGCTGGCAAGGCTGAATATAGAATGAGGGTTTTTTCATTTTATCCATCTGCTTTGTAAGGAAACAGACGTAGCAATGTAAGAGAATTGAATTCTGGAATACTATAAAATCATCATGACTTTAACGATGTAGGGGAGTTTGGAAAAAATCCACAATACTTTTAGCACTATAGAAATAAGAAAGAGGTGGGGAAAACTAGACTTTTACAATAAGGAAAAGCAAAAACACTCCAAAACCATCTGGGTATGGCCCTGTTTTGTAGAAAGTAGTGGGGTAGTGGCGAGGTAGTCCATTCCAAAAGATTTTCTTTGCTCCCTCTATTTTTATCAGCCTTCCTACCCCGCCCCACTCACATGAGGCACTTTCTTTGAATAGGGGTAGGTGGGAAGAATGTAGATAAAAAGGAAGGGAAAGATGTCTGGACAGCAACTGGAGGATATCCTTTGGAGACTGAAAAAGTCTTTCTGAAATTTGAGATGGTTTAGGAAAGATAGTCATTTGGCAAGCATGGTATTTGTCTTAAAAGAACTTCTTCCAATTAGCCCCCTTTGAGCCCCTGTAAATTAAGTATAAAAAAATGGGTATTTGACCCTGAAAATTTGCTATGTCCCCTTTTAAAGAAGGGTTGGCATTGAAGCTCTCCAATAAGTGTTTTATTCCAATTTCAGAAACAGTAGCAAAATAATGAAAATGGTCTGGAAGGTTATTACAGAACAGACATTAATAAGAGGTAGTGGGGTATAAAGGATAGAGGACCTGTCTTGGAATCAGCAGGATATGAGCTCAAATCTTACTTTGGACACATAGGAGCTGCCAGGACATGACCAAGTCACAACCTTTTAAGATCCCCTGTACTATAAAAGGCATGTTACACAGGAGTTGTTAGTCATCATTTTCATATGGAGTATTTCCTACATAGATCAAATTACAGCTCCAGAACCCACAATAATTTTAAAAAACCCTTCATACTTCTACAGTACATTACAGTTGGCAAGGCACTTTCTTTACAATGACTCTGTGATGTAGTTGGAACAGACATTATTATTCCGACTTTATAGATGAGGAAGCTGAGGTTCTGAGAAAACAAGTTAGTTGACTACAATCACAGATTAAGAGATGGAAGTGACTCTAGAATGTATTGTCTGCTAATTAAATCTAGAGCTCATTCCACTACTAGGAAAATCCTTCCTGTGGTATTTCTAAGAAATAAATAAACAACATCAACAAAACAAAGGAAAAAATCACTTACATGTTGCTCTGCTTGATAGATCATCCCTATGATGAGGAATTTCCATCAGTCAACTAAATGAAACAAATAATCAGCATCTGAATCCTCCATTTGCTCTGATATTCAGGCCACTTGTATGATTTGATATAACATGTGCTACTAATCAAATGGGCAAATGTAGGAACATCTGTTCTAAGAAACTGCTCCAAAAATATCTTTGTCAAAACAGGTTGACTGTAAGTTGATGCCCTGAGGGCAGTAGAAAGAAAAGGGGGGAAAACTGAAATCAGGAGGTGATCTACAATGATCACCACAATGGTTAAGATGCCTTAACCTTCATTATCCTACAAAAACAGGTACGATGAGTAATTTCCCTAGATGTCTAACTTATCAAGTTGCATTAGGTATTTCTGAGGAATATTACATTGGGAAAACACACATACCCACACACCCACACCCACACCCACACTTTGACGTCTTACTGTCGCCTAGGAGAAAACTTTGATGGTATTTTTCTCTTGTGTCTATGCTGGCCTGGCAAAGTGCATTATTTTTAAAAAAGCATTCCAAAAGCACCGCATCTGGGATCCTCTAGAATCTCTACAAATACATTTTTTGGGGTTGATAATGATTTTAAATTATTGCCGATTTTTAAATTTGTTTTCATGATTAATTCAACAGGCAATTTAAAAGGTCTGGCTAGGCATGTGGAGAATATAAATGACATTCCATGCCCTCATGGAGCTTATATTATCCTGTAGGAAACATCCTTGTCCACTGATAAGCAAATGGAAAAACACATACAAAGTAATTGGGCAAATTCAAGGTATTAAAAAATCACTTGAAACTGGGTTGAGGGTGGTGTTCAAGAAAGACTTCTATAGGAATCAACAATGAGCTAAGCCTGGATGGGTGTTGGAAATTCTCTGAAAAGAAGGGGAGGAAAATATTCCATGTAATAATTAGGAAATATGTTGCCAGTTTTTATTGCTTGAAATTTATCTGAGTGGAACTGAAATAGTTTCATCAATGAAAGGCAACCTTGTGTTATTAGAGTTGCGAATCCCAAACTTCTGAATTAGTGAAGGTTTCCTGAGCAGTTGGGAAAAGGACACCTGTTGCTTCAGAGACAGTCTGATAACAATGGAAAGGATGGAAGTAAGAGCTGGGTTCTCATCAAGTCCAGTGACCTCAGGGAAGTCATTTCCCCTTGCTGGACCTCAGTTTCCTTATCAGTAAGATGAGAGGATTAGATTGGCTGCTGTTTCATGTCCCTTTTAGCTTTAACATCCCATGATAGACAGATATCTGAATGGTCACTTTGCTAAGTAAAGAATAATATAAGGGAAACTTGACTTACCAAGAAAGTGGATGGGATGCCAGAGAGCTTGTCTATCTAAAGCTGCTCCCCCAGGCTGCTCCATCCATTTGCTCTGATGTAACCATTCTAAGTGAGAATCTTGGAGACATTCCAAAATTATCACCGTTTCAGTATCTCAATCATAGCCCTGAGATCAAAGAGACTTTAGCAGTCACCTACTCCAAATATTCCCACCCTCACGCTGCTACCTATTTTTATAGATGAAGAAGCTGAGGCCAAAAGAGATGAAGTGACTTGCCCACAGTCACATAGGAGCCAAGATTTGAAATCGGATTCACTGATGCTAACCAGTGGACCTTGACTTCTTGCTGATTTGTTCTCATATATATATCTTTGTCTTTATCGTTGTCATAGGAACTGTTCTTTTTTTTTTTTTAAGGTTTTTGCAAGGCAAATGGGGTTAAGTGGCTTGCCCAAGGCCACACAGCTAGGTAATTATTAAGTGTCTGAGACTGGATTTGAACCCAGGTACTCCTGACTCCAAGGTTGGTACTCTATCCACTATGCGACCTAGCTGCCCCATAGGGACAGTTCTAAAAAAAAGGCCAATAAGGTTTCTTCACTTACTCTTTTCCCATACTGCCTCCACACCCTCCTCATTTCTAATAGAACAATGTCTTTCCTTCCAGGAATTCCATTTTGGAATGTTTCTAGCTTACTCCATGGACTACACCAGAAGTCTCCCCTTTCCCTCTCTCTTCACAGAAATGTATTTCCCCTTGGTTCCATTCCACAA
Organism: Macrotis lagotis; assembly: GCF_037893015.1. NCBI lineage: Eukaryota > Metazoa > Chordata > Mammalia > Peramelemorphia > Peramelidae > Macrotis > Macrotis lagotis. Next base: position 150,908,535 of record NC_133665.1, read on the forward strand.
TCTCATCATTTATTGGACAAGAGATTTTGTTCTACAGTGGCAGCCACCTAAGAAGAGTTTTCTTTCCTTTATTTTTGTTCTTAGTCTCATATTCACGTGTTCTTTTGCCTCTTGAGATCTCTTTGCCCCAAAAGTGTCCTTGTACTTGAGTAGTCACTGGTATACTTTTTCCCCCTATTTTTAATTTATTGGCACCATGTACCCACTATAATCCTGTAGAGTGCTATTCTACTGACTATTTTCAGCTGTCTGATTTTTAAAAAAAAATTATCAGTGGAAAATGGTATGGCTAGATCTCTATTGGAAACTTATGTGTTTTAGCAGATGGTTTCAGTTTGAATCACAGAGATCTGACCATGTAAATCAACATGTTACAATAGAAAACACAAAGACATTTGGGCATATTTATGTCGTTCTTTTTGTTTTATAATTTTAGAGACAACTAGTCTCTTATGTATTAATCAATAAAAAAGACCATAAAAACAAAAGCCCCTATGAAAAACTCAGTTTACAACCCCAAAAATTTCAAAAAGGGAATGTATTGCTTTCGATATATTTTACTTTTAAAGAGGTGATATTTAAAATATTTAAATTAATATTTAAGATGTGAAGGTACATGGGATTTAATGATATGCCTTTTTATAGTAGAATGCAAGCTTCTTGAGGGCAAGGACTATTTCATTTTTGTCTCTGAATGCCCCAGAGCTTGGCACATAGTAGCTATTCAAATAAATGCTTCCTAAATTGTTAAATTTTATGCCACTTGACCTCTTTTACATTTGATTCTCAATAGGATTGCTTACAATGGAAAAATTCTTTTAATTAAACCTACTCATTTAAATAGAGATTTCTTCTGTAAAAGAAAAAACATATTTTGGTTTTCACTATAACAAACCACTATTTTGTACCTGAATTTTTGTTGATTTGATTAAAAAAAAAACCTCACAGACATTTACTAGATAGAGAGGTGGTTTGGAGTCAGGAAGACAGGCTTAAGTTTTGTTTGTTAGTTTTTTGTTTTTTTTGCAAGGCAATGGAATTTAATGACTTGCCCAAGCTCACACAACCAAGTACATTTTAATTGAAGCCTGTTTTGAACTAAGGTCCTCCTGACTCCAAGGTCAGTACTCTATCCACTGAACCACCTGGTTGACCCAGTGTTCAACATTTGTGCAGGTCATTTGTCTAACTGCCTCAGTAGGTTCAGTTATGGATTTGTCATGGTACAGTGGAAAGAAAATAGGCATGGAAATCAGTGGACCTGAGTTCAAATTATGTATCTATTTATTATCTCATAATAGTAATTTACTTAACCTTTTGGGCAAGTTATTTAACTTGCCTGGGCCTCAGTGGTTATAAAATGAAGGACTTGGATTTGATAGCCTTTAAAATATCTGCTAGTTTTATAATGTTGGCCTTTATATATTTTTCTTGATCTGGACATACAATATTTTGCATGCCTGATTGGTTTTGTGGCAGGAATTATTTTTAAAAAGATAAAGCTAAATGGAGCTGAGCTTCTGCATCTTTGAGGGGGGTTTCAAGGAATTTTCCCTTTTGCAGTTCATTGTAAACCATCTTTTTATTATACTATTATAGAAATGCTTGTTTTATTCCATAAATTAAAAATGAAATTTTTTAAAAAAGCATGTAATCTCCCTGAAGGTAGGAAAATTTTTTTGTTTTTGTCTTTGTATTCTTAGAACAGTCACTACTTGAAAGTGAAGTTCCTTAAGAAATGTCAGAGAACCAGGTTCGAATACTGCCTCTGATGGTTATTCCCTCTGTGATCTTGAGCAAATCCCTAAATATTCTTGATCCCTAAATTCCTCCTAAATGAGAGCATTTGACCAGATGTGAGGGCCTTTCCAACTCTAGAAACATTTGATGACTGGAATTGCCCCATGTCTCTAGTAGCTAGTAATAAATAGCTAACAAACCTGTGAGATTTGCAAAGTACTGTGTGTGTGTGTGTGTGTGTGTGTGTGTGTGTGTGTGTGTGTGATCTCATGTGATTCTCACAACAACCCCGTGAGGTAGGTGTTGTTTTTATGATTGTTATTGTTATTATTGTTCCTGGGGGTGGGGGTGTCACAAAACTAGCAAGTCTTTGAGGTTCTGAGGACTTGAACTTGTGTCTTCCTGAATCCAAGTCCCTTAGAATTCTTTCCATTACATCAAAGTTAAAATCCATTTTTTTTGCAATTGCATTGGTGGGTAGGTGGGAAAAGTTTCCCAGCAAAGGAAATCATAGCTTCTTGGCCTATTCATGGAAAGCATCCCCAGTACAACTCGCGATAAGTTATAAAGGATCCATTATCGCAACTGTTCTAAAAAAATCAGAACAAAACTAATTTATTATAGTTCTGTCTTCATTATATACCACACATTTGGTGGATTAAACACAACAAAATTCTGGTCTTTTTAAAAGTGTCTACTAAATATAATAAAAAGAATAAGATAACAATTAACATGTAGTTTGTTACATTAAAAAATTGATATACATATTTCTATTGCCTGTTAGCTTGACCTAAGCCTCTTAAACTATTACAAAAAAGAGATAGATAGAGATAGATAGATAGAGAGAGAGAGAGAAAAAGAGAGAGAGAGAGAGAGAGAGAGAGAGAGAGAGAGAGAGAGAGAGAGAGAGAGAGAAAAGGCATTGTTCAAAGTCAAAACATTCAAAGTTCAGTTGATACAACATTACAGTACAGTCAACTAACATCATTCAACAAAGGTAGCAAGTCTAGTCTTGGCTTCTTGGGTGAAGAGTCTATAGACCAGACTTCTACAAATGATTCAACACAGCTTCAAAACCGCATGTTAGTTTTTTGCAGGACACTGTACTCTCTACTGATGGCTTCAGAAGAAGGGGGGGTCATGCAATCGGTAGAATCACAGGGGAACCCCGACCTGTCTTGAATAATTTTATTGAGTACTGTAGTTAGAACAGCATTATTAAGTTTAGCACAACAACTAAAACAAAATAAAATAATCATAATATAATAATAATAAAAACCAAACACAAACTGGAAGCTTGGAGAAGCCGCCACTTGTGTCAAACCATGGCGATACGCTATACTAAAAAATTTGGAAATATCCACCCGTCCTCACCACTCTGCCACAAACTAGCAAAGTCAAAAAATACAAAAGTCTTCAAACTTTGTTACTTTTGCAGAATAAAGCAAAAACGTCTTTGTGCTCCTTACTACCAGAAGCGAAATATCCACTGAGTTACCACATGTAATAGCTTCTGGATGTGTCAACTTGAGTTGGCTTGGTTTCTGCAGAACCATCTTTGTCTTTTTCACTGTCACCATCCCAAAGGTTAATGAGTGGAGGATACAGCTCATTCAGAGGAATGGAAGAGGTTTTTTGCATATATTTTTTTAATGAATGGTGGTAATTTTTCCTCTTAAACCTTTTGGCTACATAAACTGCTATAGAGGCCAGGCTAATCACTGCAAACATTGACCCCATGACGGCTGCCAGGGCAGTACTGGTTTCCTGATCTGAAATGTCAAGTGCAAAAGCGGCATTCTTTGTGGTGACATTAACACAAGACTTTTGTGTTTGTTGATGGATGTTGGACACTGTGAGACACACTTCATAATCAGTGGATGGTTGCAGGTGTGTTAAGTTGTATTCATGAACATCAACAGGGACCCTGGCAGTGTACGTGATGTGGGGGTTATCGATTTTCATTGTGGCAGATGACCATTTTAAGTTTGAAGTCATGACATTGGAATTAACTTTCCAGGAGACTAAGATGGAATGAGATTCTGTCTGCTTAACATAGATTTTCAACACCTGAGTACCATCCAAAAGGGTTCCATTGACCCTTATTGTAGCTACTCGTGTATCTGCTCCTTCTACATTTTGGGCAACACAAGTATATCTCCCTGAGTCTTCTATCTGTATACTAGTGATTTCCAAAGTGCCTTCATTGCTCAGCTTATACTTGTCTGAAAGAGTTTCTACTGTTATTTTATTTCCAAGTGGTGTTACCCAGTAAATTTCGGGCTCAGGTTCTGCCATGGCTCGACAATCTAGGAATACCGTCATGCCAATGTCCATGTTCAAGTGATTTGGAAATGTGTCATGAGAAATCATAGGGAGGCACTGTTCACTTGAGTCCTGAATTAAAACTTCCTTTACTTGCTGCCCCCTATATTCAGGTGGCATGGCACAAAACATGGACAGGGGCTCCATGAATCGGATATTAGTTTTGTTGGAGTTAACCCAGTGGATGACACAGTCACACCTCAGAGGATTGCTGTGAATGCTGATCTCACGCAAGTTAGGGAGAGATTCCACTGTTTTTTGGTAAACAGCATTCAAGGCATTGTTGTTGAGCATCAGACTTTCAAGAGCAGGGACATTGCGAAAAGCTAAGCGGTGAATATAAGACAATTTGGGATTATTGGTGGCTTCGAGTTTCGTAAGCTCAGGAAGATTGTCCAGTGCATAGCGATCCACTGATACCAGTTCCCCCATGTTGTTGATGCCAAGTTCTTTCAACCTTAGCATATTTCTAAAATCCCCTTCTTGGATTTTGTGAATTGGGTTTTTATTGAGGTCTAGAAATTTCAAGTTTGGAACTTTCTGAAGGGCAAGCTGAGGGACAGTGACTAATTTATTGTCATAAAAAGAAAGACTTTCAAGGCTGTCCAAGCCCACTAAGGCATTTCCAGGGATGTCAGTGAGATACATTCCTGCCAAAACCAAGCTGCGTAAATTGGAGAGGGGCTTAAAATTCATATCTAATATGCCAATCACCGGATTTTCCCCAATCATCAGAATTTCCAGGTTAGGTGTTGAATCAAACCAGCGACTATCGATCACTTTCAATTTGTTGGAATTGAGGTGGAGCCTCAGAAGATTCTTCAGGCCGGAAAAGGCATTCGCAGAAATGCTACTGATCTGGTTATGGTTGATGTAGAGTTCTTGCAAGTTGTTGAGGTCCTGTAGACAGTAATCAGTCATCTCTGTGATCTGATTTTCCTCCAGATGAAGGGTAGTAAGCTGGGTGAGATTGGCCAGCCCCACTTCCCGGATGCTTGTGAAGTTGTTCTGTGAAAAATCCAACTCTGTCAAGTTGAAAAGCTGCTGAAGCTCATCGGAGGTCTTGGCAATGTTGTTACTCTGTAAGAGGAGGACTTGCGTGTCGCCTGAAAGGTTGCTGGGGATTCTTGTTAATCGAAGGTCATTGCAGTCCACTGTTGTGGCCTCTCTGTATGTGGATTGTGGGGTGAACCATGGTCTGATTTCACACACGCAAAGTTGTGGACATTCATTACTCTGAATGGAAGACTCAGTTAATGAATTCATTAGCAATTCCAGCACCAAATGGCAAACCACTAAGGCAAAGCGAATTCTAGCCATGCTGGTTGGGTGGGAAGTTCAAGCCTCTGCTGTCTTCCAATTTAATAAATTCCAATCACCACCAAAAGAGATCCAGGAGAGCAAGCACAAAATGCAAACATTCAAGCAAAGTTTTCGTTGGGATGCGTAGCTATCCAGCGTCTAAAGGGCGATTTTCTGAGTTTTCAAAGGGCAGGAAGTGATTGGGAGTCTTTCAACAGTGCCTCTCAATTCCAGGCTCGGGCACAAAGCTCCACGGCGTGAATTAGTTCAGCCAAATCAATGTCTGGAGACGTGCCTGAAAAGCAGATGAGGAGAGATGTTATGTTCCTTCCACATGCTCTCTACATTACAGTCTTTTCTTCTTTTACTCAAAAGACACCATCATTCTCAAATCTAATAATGGAATATTCCAAATCCATTTAAAGGAGCTAAACAAGATTGGAAATTGTAGGGCACTCCACTAATGCACAACCTATATTACTGTATCCACACTATTTTTAGATGTACTTTACTTCATCAGTGAAATTAGAATTCTTTGTACTATTTCTGGGTGAATTCACTTAAAAAAGAATCCCAAGAACAACACAACAGCAAACAGAAAGGTTTGGAAAGGAATGATATTCTCATTTCTTTAAAGGATTGATGACCTCAGAAAATAAGAACTCAATACATTTTTTTCTAAGTGCCGAAAGAATTCACATCTCATTTTCAATAAAATCACTAAAATTCAGGAAAAAAATTTATTTGTTTTACTTGGTAGTACCATTTGTAAGTTTTCCTGCCAAAATCATTTGATCAGTATTATGCTTTATTTTCTTTTTTCATATTCATTTAAAAAAATTTCAGTTCCAAATTATTTCCCTCACTCTAGGCCCCCTCACCTCTCCACTAAGAAGGCAAGCAATATGGTACCCATTATGCAAGTGAAATAATGCAAAACAATTCTATAGTATGTGCTTATATTTTCAATTCATTTAATGTATACATGTTCTATATTCCCAGGTGAATGTAAGATTCTTGAAGGTATCCTCTAGGATTACCCCTATGGAGTCTGGTCCACAGTAGGTACTTAATAAATGCTTACTGAATTGAATTATTTATACTTTTCAGCTCATCTCACCTTCACAAAAGAGCAGTTTTAAAGTATAATTTTATTGGTCTATATAAACAATTTTATTTAGCTCAAAAACTAGTATATTTATGAATTTTTCCTCATATACATATATTCACACATAAATGTGTATGCATAATATACATAAAACTTCAAAACTATATGTGGTTTTTGTAAGATATTGTTTATTGATTCAGAAGGGAGGTCATGCTATTGGTAAAATTGATATTTCTGTGTATGCATGTACATGTATATTTAAATAATTATGTGTTCTATACACACACACACAACTCCATTAATCTCATGGAAATATTACCTGCTTGAGTCATACTTTTTTATTTTAAACAAATAATAGTTGACTAGAGAAGTGAGAAAGGAATCCACACAGAAATGTATTTCTTAGCTGGTAATAGGAATGACTACACTATTCTAAGTGTTACATTTTAATGAAGTATAATCAGAGTTTACCCAACTTTCCAATAATTGTAAATTCTTATATGGATGTACAAATTGGAGGTGCTTGTAAGGACAAGTATTTAAACTAAAAGGAAAGACTTTCTAATATGTCATACCCCTTCTCCTCCAATGCCCTCTATCATCATTAAGTGTTTCAATAGTATGTATGCTCCTGCAGATAGAAAACATGGTAGCTTTCACTTCATCCACAGGGATATAAAAAGGAATTTCCATTTAAATTTGATCAAACCTAAGATGGCAAAAAAGGAAATGACATGGGACCAAACTGAATCCCACTCATTCATTTCTGCCTTTATTGGACATTGCCTCTGATTTCTATATGCTTCCGCCCTTCCTAAGTCAACAGTGGCAGTGTCTGGCTCAGACATTTTCAATCACAGCAGTGTTTAACATTTTTTTAAAGGAAAGATGTTCTTTGGAAGTCACTTCCATATTATGTCCAAATCAGTTTTTGCTTGGGGAAGTTCAGATGTTAACAATAAAATGAAAATAGAATGTAATCAAAAAGCAACTTTTGATTGGTTTCCCACACCCCAGTCCACTTGAATGCCTGTTCCCCCTTTGAATGATGGTCTGTGCATCAGCATTTACAATAGCATGGAAGAAGATGGCAGATGACTAATAAAACATGAAGCTTCATTTTCTTTTGTGAAACTGTACTGCTGTGCTAAGTCAGGAAATGGAATATTAAAAACAGTCACTTATAAAATATATAAGTGAAGTTTTTCTCAGATAGGAGTACGTGTGTGTGTGTGTGTGTGTGTGTGTGTGTGTGTGTCTATGTGTGCGTGAACACATCAACAGTGGTTTTGTTTTATAAATATACAAAATAAGCTCCTCTGCTGAAAGTCCAGACCCAAAAAAAGTCAGCTGTATGAAGGAGCAGGAGATAATTCAGGTTGTTAGCTAGTTCAGGGTTCTGTACCTAATAGAAATTCAAGTTCAATTTTAAATTAACTGGGTATTTATTAAGTGCTTACCACATCTAAGCACTTGGCTAGGCACAAAGGAAGGAAGGGAGGGAGGGAGGAGGAGAGGAAAGACATTAAAATCTATTAATCATTTACTCTCTGCCAGGTATTCACTAAACGCTTCGCAGATATCTCATTTGATCTTCACAATAATTCTGGGAAGTGGGTGCTTATCACAGTTTTCCCCATTTTACAGATGAGGAAACCAAGGTATACAGAGGAGTAAATAATCTGTTTGGGATTATATACACTATGAAGTGTCTGAGACTCAATTTGAATTCAGGTCTGCCTGACTCTAACGTTAGCTCTATCTATTGAGTCACCTAGATGTCAGGGACAAACAAATTAAACAATGGAAGTCCTCAGTCAATTTTATGTGTAATTCTGCTAGCTATTTTGTACAACCATTCCTACAAAACTTCTAATTAAATAAAATATTTAAATTAAATGTGTGGATATCTAAGTTAAATAAGTTAAAATATTAAAATTATTTTTATATTTATTTCATATATTTATATTTAAAATATTTAAATAATGTTTATTCTATTTTATATATGCATCTCTTTGTCTCTTTCTGTTTCTCTGTCTCTGTCTTTCTCTCTCTCTCTCACTCTGAGATAAAATAATGCAAAAATTTGGTCAATGAAATTCTCCCACTGAAAACACAGTACATGGTTTTACTAAGCTCTAATATTATTGCTTTCATTTAATTATCCCAGAGGTCCATTTCTGCTTCCTTTCAGAGTTTTCACATGACAGGTACAAATGGCTATTAAAAAAGTCACTGATTCCATAATTTCCACCACAGGATTCTATATCAACCTTAATTCAAGATTAAGGAAATCTATAGGCTGCCTTTCCTTCCTCTCCCTCCCCCCATCTGTGATACGATTTCACCTAATGCTGGGGCACTATTAACATTTTTAAGGAGAAAAACTGAGAAGAAAAAATGTTATTCAGGTCATGTTCTGAATCCAAGAAGTCAAACTTAGTGGACTTCCAGCAAAAAATGCAGCTCTTTTCTTCCATGGAGATGGAAGAGACTTTTGGGAAGTGTCCCCATTCCATCGGAAACAATATGATTTGAGATAATAATATTAAAATGTTTAGCTTTCTCTATGAATTATGCATGCCTGTTTTTAAAGACACATCTAGTATGTTGGATTTCATTTAAAATACCAAGGTAATCTTTCCTCTTCTCCCCTCCTGCTCACTTCTAGAACACAAGCTGTTGCTATGAGATAGTAATGGATGCGCAGAGTACCCGAGTTCCAAGAGTCTCTATACTGTTCCTCCTATATCAACGTTAGGTGGTACAGAGAATGAAGTGCTGGGCCTAGAGTCAGGAAGACTCCTCTTCAGAATTCAAATCTGACCTCAGACACTTATTGGCTGTGTGACCCTGATCACTTAATACTATTTCCCTCAGTTTCCTCATCTGAAAAATAAGTTGGAGAAGAAAATGGTAAACCATTCTGATGTCTAAGCTAAGAAAACTTCAAATGGGGCCATGAAGACTTGGTCAGGTCTTAAATGACTGAAGAACAACTTCCCGTGTAGTGTTAGCAAGACTTCAGATCCCTGTAAAATTAGGGGGCTTTCACTAGAGGCTCTCCAAAGTCCCTTCTACCTAAAACTATGATCCACATTCCTTATAAAGATACTATGGGCTCAGAGAATAACATTTTATTAAATGTGGATGTGTCCAAATGCAAACATACTCCATTAAATTGAATTGCAAGAAGCAGTTTATTCTTTCCCTTTCCCACTTTCTTATCTGTCTATCAATCTAAATTAATTTTAATCAGTGCCTTTTCACTGTCCAATTCTTAAGCCTGTACACATATAAGTGTCTTCTTGTAAACTGTGTATAATTAAACTTTAGAAACCTGAGATTGTAAGCAATTAGATATAATATTTTGATAGTTAAAGATAATAAATATAATACAATTATCTTTTCCACATCATGGGGTTTAGAAGTATAGTGTCCCATAATCTGGAAATTCCATGTAAAATATTTTGGCCTTCTCTTCATACCAGTGCAGAAGTCTGATTTTTAAATTTTTATGGGGTATTTAGAGCACCTTATTGTCAAATTTGGGTGAAATATTTGGTCATAGGCTCCTTGTTGTCTGTTGGACTTCATGTATCATTTGTGGCTTCCACTAAGCTTCCTTTAAATTTGCTTCTTCTTTTTTTTTTTTAAGTTTTTGCAAGGCAATGGGGTTAAATGGCTTGCCTGGGGCCACACAGCTAGGTAATTAAGTGTCTTAGGCTGGATTTGAACTCAGGTCCTCCTGACTCCAGGGCCAGTGCTCTATCTACTGTACAGCTAGCCGTCCCTAAATTCACTTTGAATTTCTTATGCTGACCCACAACATATTGAAGTCATGATGGGAGAAGTTCAATGTGGAAGAGATAACCGCACTAAAATCTTGGGTAACTATCCCATGCGCTCATACAACCTTTGCTTATTTGGGATCCTCAGACAAATGACAAATAGCAATCTGTGGAGGAAAAGGGCCAACTGTTTTATCTGTAAAGGAAAAGAGAATGTCAGTATGTCCATGGTGAGTTAAGTCAGTCAACAAGTTTTTGTTAAGTACTCACCGTGCACTCTTCTAAGCAGAGTGCAAAACTAGTAAAAACACAGAGTTCTTGACATCAAGAGGCTTCCATTTTAACAGGGGATACAATGTGGAAATATCTAGGTACAGTCGAGATATATACAGCACAAATGGCACATTACCTTTGTCTACCCCTGAACAAAAATCTCCTTTGCAATATGCCTGATAAGTGGTTGTCCAATTTCTACTTGAAGACCACTGATGTGAGAACCTACGACTCCTTCTGCAGTGGCGCCTTCCATTTGTGGGTGGCTAGAAGCATCAGGAGATGCTTACTTACTGTTCTTAGCTCTGTCATCATGGGAGCCAAGCAGGATAAACAAAGGGACAGAAGGATCCAGGGAATGTGCCATTTCATGCATGTACCTTCATTCACTTGATCTACACTTGGTGACTTTTCCAAAATTATTCCTTTAGTTTACTTTCCAGCCCCAAAGTTCCTGAAAGATATACTGTGGCTTCTCCAAACCCCTAGGATGCTTGAGGCACCAGCTTACACAGAGTGGGACATTGGGATGTGCTCAGCTCCACTCTTGCAATCTCACTTTGTTGCATTTCTAGAAGAGAAACTTGTTTCTTGGTTGCTCCTTTGAAGATAGTGTAGCCAAATTCTTCCAGACTGGATGAACTCCTAGAGGGGCTACACTGCAGAGATTTTTGCCAATGGAGACTGAACTATAGGATTGAAAACCAAGATGATTCTGAGAAAAAGCCCATTAAATATTAATTTCTCTAGAGTTGTGACATCACAATACTCCTCTAATGTCTCAAAGCCTAGCAGTTTCTATCTCATTGAAAAGGCTTTGGCCATGGTCTTGGTGATGGTCTGTGACTACTGTGGAGGACCTGACTAGCTAAGAGGTCAGACAGACTCAGTTATCATGAGGTAGATCACTCAGGACTAATTTTTGGATGCAATTGTATGATTTCACTTGTGTGGAGAAACTCCCATGTAGAAACTCACTCAGCATCAAAAGAATGGAGTATGGGCAATGAGAGGTTTGCCTCAGGGTTTCTTTGCCTTGAGGGAGGATTTGAACTGAGGCTTTTTTGACTCTGAGACCCATCTTCTATTTCCTGTCAATCTAAATTGATGACAATACAAAATGGCCATCAGTCCTTGTAGTCCCCTTTTGTCTTCCCAGTGATGGTGGGGCAATGGAAAGCAAGCAAAAACAAACCAGAAATGGGAGCAAGGATGATTAGCATTGCATGGGATTGAGATCACCTACCAAACTGTATTTAATTTTTACTACTCTGAAAAATGAGATAATTCTGTAGTGACCAAGGAGCAATTATAGTACCATAGAAACTAAATCATATTTATTCAGGCAAGAGTAACAGGTGGAAAAATATTACAATCTGTCAAGATCATAGATCTATCTACTGACCGAGGTATATTTATAACTTGTTTTCAGTGTTACAGAGGTGAATCTTTATAGGAATGTCTTCCATAGCATTTATTTCATGGGCTCATTGTCAATATTCTTGGATATATGGCTACAACGGAGGCATGTCATTGGTTTATTTGACAAACTTTTATTAAGCAACTATAATATTATATTGGACATATACTCAGTAGAGATAAGACAAAGCACCTGCCTTCATGAGCTTAAAATCTAGGAGGGGGATAAGATATGAAACACAGAATATTTTCAGTGCATTAGAAGCATAAGGATGACAATCTTACTGACCAAGAACATCAGCACAGCCTTTATGGAGGAGACAGAATTTAAATAGAATATTTAAAAATGACTCATCAGCATGAAAGAGTGGATAAAAAACTAGTCCTGAAGCCAGAAAGATTTGAGCTTACCTTTGATATAATGATTGTGTGACCCTTGGGCAAATCAATTAACTTTTCAAAACTTTTCAATGTCCCATGCGTATCTCTAAGACTATAGGAGTAAAGAAGGTACTTTCTTGTTTTGGGAAAGACAGTGCCCAATATCAATAAAAAAATAGGCTTAGTATTCATTTATCCCCTATTAAAAGATGAGTAGAACTCAATAAAGAGGATGAGGGAGGTTGCTACAGCTTTTGGAAAGAGTCTGGCAGGAGTCTAAAGGAATGAATGTAAATGTATGTATGGTATTCAGAGAATAGTACCTTCAGTGGGAAATTAAAGTACATATATGGGCATAATGTGATATAAAGTTGGAAAGGTCTGGTGGCACCACATTGGGGAAGGATGGCCAACTAGCAAGTGAACCAAATTTGAGTATGGGTAACGTTTTGCTTAGATACCAGACTCACTTTCTCCTCTGGAGTGATCTGGGCCCAGTGGCCAGATATCAATAAGACTGACTGGAAATGGCCCTGGAAGTGAGGCAATCTGAGTTAAGTGACTTGCTCATGGTCACAAAACTTGTGTTAAATATCTGAGGTCACATTTGAACTCAGGTCCTGACTTCCAGGCTGATGTTCTGTTCACTGAACCTCCTAGCATTTGTGTAGCACTGAGTAGATAAAATGGAAAATTTCATCAGAGCCCAGTTATAAACATATTATGCATGAAAAGATATTTCTGGAGGCTTATAAAGGATGAACCGAACTGAGGAGAGTGTGAAATAGAGGGAAACTTGGTGAGAAGTCTATTGGGATAATTCAAGTGGATGCTGAGAAGGATGGTTATGGTGAAAATAGAAGAGTGCAGAGAGATGTTATGCAGTCAAAACTGTGTTCAGAAAGAGGGTGGAGTCAGAAGCCACCCCCAGTGTCTTTATGATCCTTATAATCCATTAACCTACAGAATCTTGACTTTCTGCTGAGTATACCTAGGAGTCACCTTTCACTCTTCATCCTCCCTCATAGCATCCCAGGACCTTCTCTATTCAATCTGTTACCAGATCTCTCATCCATCAACTTCTCTCCACTGATAACATCACTATCCTAATTTTCAGGCCCTCATCCCTTTTCCTTGAGCTATTACAATAGCCTCCTCACTGTTCCTTTTGACAAAGCTGCCACATTTATATTCTCAATTTCAAGTCTGACCTAATTGTTGCCCTGCTCAGTAAGCTTCAGTGACTCATGATTTTGAGGATAAAATACAAACTTCTCTTTTCAAACTTTCATAATCTGGCTATAAATCATATTTCTAGTCTTATTCTACATTAGTCCCCTTTATTAATTCTATATTCCTATTATTTCAGACTACTAACTATTGCCCATTCAAGCCCTCTATTAAAATCCAGTCACTTCCTAGCTTTATGATCCTGGGAAAGTCCTGCAACCATTCTCAACCTTGATTTCCTCATCTGTAAAAAATAATGTTTACCTTACAGAAATGTTGTAATGAGAGAAGAGAACATAAAATATATTTTTCAAGATTTAAAATGTTATTACAAATTTATCATCATCATCATTACAATTACTGTTATTAGGATTCCCATTCCTCTGTCTTTTCTCAGTATCTGCACAAAGGATCTGCCTTCCTAGGCTCTCTCTTTCCTCACCTCTGTGTCTTGGGACTAACAGCTCTTTCACGTCAGTGACACCTCTCTCAAGAAACCTTCTTTGATTACCTAAGTTGTAAGTAATTTCCCCCAAATTATTTTGTGTCCATTTAAAAATTGTACTCATTAGTGCTTATGCCTATACCTTCTTCTCTACCTGAATCTAGCAGGATGTAAACTCTGTTCATTTATGTCTTTATATCCTCACATTCCTGGCTTATAGCAGATTTTTAATACTGCCTGTTGAGTTAAATAGAGAGAAAAATGGAAGGGGGCAAATAAATTAATAATAACTCACTGAGCTATCATAAACTTTCCCTTGGTGCCAAGAAATATTGTTTCCCCATAAAAAAATCTTTTGAAAAATGTTTTTGTTGGATTCTTTTTCTTACTCTTAACTGTTTTCTAACTCTCATCTTTCTCTTGCTAATCACTTCTAGCCAATAATACTCCTGGTTCACCTATTGTAGCAAGCTAAACTAAGCACTGTTTGGGTTAGTGAATGCAGTGAGAGACAGCATGCAAGGAGGAAGCTATAATAGCTTCCATGAGGCATTATGAATAAAACAAAGTTTATATCCTTCCAAGGACATAATAAAAACAGTGTGTGCCCATAGGCAAGTCCTAAAACTCATTTGCATAACGAAATGTTCCTGAGAGCCCATATTATTTATCAGTAGGCAAAGCAGCATGGGATAGTGGGCCAAACAAAGAATGAGGACACATTGGGTTAGGGATTCCTGATTTTGGCCTGACCACACAAAGCTTTCAGTGTAACCTTGAGAAAATAACTCAACTTGATGTCTTCATTTCTTTACACTCTAAGGGATCTAAGGAAATCAATCTATCCTCTCCTCTCCTCCAATGGTGTTTTAATCATCTTTAAATGGTAGCTGCCCTTTTGGTGGTGAGGGTTATTTTGGGTAAAGGAGATGAAATCTCAGATTTGTGAATTAAATATAATTCAAGAAGTATTTATTAATGCTAATTTACTATGTGCCAGCAACTGGACTATTAGGAATAAAAAGACAAAAAATATGCCCCCAAGGAGCTTATATTTTATTAGAGAAAAATTCTCATCTCTTACTATTGCCTCAGTTTACAGGCCACTGGGCAAAAAAGATAATATGACTATAAATTTAAATCAAGAATTGTTTTAAAAATATGAAGATTACTTGATAATAATGTTTAAAAATTCATACAAGCCATTTTGAGAAAATCTAAGTTTGAAAATCCTCAATTATGTTCTTAAGAACTGGAGACTACTGGGAAGCAAATTTTTCCACTACACATAAAATAGTATTTCAATCTTTACATGCAATTTTCCAGGAGCAATGCTATTGTATAAATGAGGGAGATCTATAGAGATAATGAAATTCTGAGTAACTTTTAAAGCAGCTTTTCATATAATCACAGGACAACAAAGTACCTTCCTCTGGAGATCTTTAAGAGACAAAGAGTAGACAATCTTCTCTGGGATGGCATGAACAGAACCTTGTCAATGGAATAGGTGAAGTGATATAAAACAAAATGTTCAGTGTGGATGAGTTCAGTCCAGGTGCAGTAATGGCTTCCTTGGGAGAAAAGGGAAAGTGGCCACTTTCCAAGTTTTACAATGGGAAATCATAAGAGGGCAGGGTCATTGAGCCACTGGCTAGGCTCTAGGAAAGGTATCAGTTCAAAAACAAGATAAAAAAACAAAAACAACTGATGAATAAAAGTCAGACACTGAAGAGGTTGCATGGTCTGTTTGACAGAACATTGGAGAATGAATCTTGAGGAAATTTTAAATTTCAATGCTATTTCACCTGAAAAATAATTCAAAGGTATCTTAATTGCTCTGTGATATAATTTAGAAACTCTGGATGGTCAATTTTGAAGAGACTTTTGAGATTGCTAGGTTGAATGCTTCTGTTTTTAGGTGAGGTCTTGGGAGACCCAGAGATGATAATGACTAGAGCTAGTTAGTAGCAGAGCTGGGACAAGAATCCTCTGGCCAACAGCATATTACAGTGGGAAAATTAGGAAATTGGGAGTCAGAGAATCTTGGTTCAAATTTGATTCAGTCACCTACTACCTATGTGTCCTTAGGCAAGTCACTTAATGTCTTTAAGCCTCACTTCCTCATCTGTTAAATGAGAGGGATGGGTAATGGGGTGTATGGAAACAGTAGTGGACTAATCATTAGGAATAAAAAGACAAAAACATTTTACCCATATGGACTTGGGCAGGTCACTGGGCATTTCTTGATCTCTTTCCTTATTTGTGAAAGTAGAGAATTGGATTATATCACCTCTAAGGTTTCTTTCACTTCTAAATTATTCTAGTAACACTTATAAATTATTCTAGTAAACTACCTCAGTCAATATGGACAATCATACCATAGGCCTCCTTGCTATACAATTGTATTGTTATTATTCGATCATTTTAGTTGTGCCCAACTTCTTGTGACTCCAATTGGGGTTTTCTTGCCAAAGATAATAGTTGGTCATTTTCTTCTCCAGCTCATTTTACAGTGGGAGGAAACTGAAGCTCACAGGGTTAAGTGATTAGCCCAAAGTCACAGAGCTATAAATGTCTATGGTTGGGTTTGAATTAAAGAAGACTGAGTCTTCCTGACATCAATTCCCAAACAATTGTGTGGGAATCATGTTTATGGGATCATGTTTATATGACCAATTTTTATTTGCACTGTTGTTGGTTATAGACAATATTAGCACTATCAGAAGAATAAGGGCAAATATCCCCCTTTCCTCTAATTTATAGGAGAGAATCGAGATATCAAAAAGACCTATCATAATTATCTAAATGAGTTTAAATGAAATGGAACCAGGAGAAATGTAAAATTTTACATTTAGGCTTAAAAAAAACCCACCAGTCTAGGATGAGTAAGATATGACTAGGCAATAGCTTACTTGACTAAAACATGAAGGTTATTCTTGAAGATTTTTTAAAATTTAATTTTAATTCATTTTGAACTTAAATACACAAAAGAACATTTCCATGTACACCTAAAAAAGGAGATTCACGTAAAACCATGACTTTACATTTTACACTGTTTACTTTTCATTTTCTAAGCTTACCTGAGGGTTATTAATCAACTACAAGCTCAACTTAAGACAACAGAACTGATCCAACCATTCTAAAAGAGCAAATTAGAAATAAAATTGGAACTATGCCCAAAGGACTATAAAACTGCATACCCTTTGATCTGGCAATACCTTTTCTAGGTCTATATCCCAAGGACATCCAAAAGAGGGAAAGAACTTAGTAGTACAAACATATTCATAGCAGCTCTTTTTATAGTAAGAATTGAAACTCAAAGGGATGTCATCATTTGGGGAATTGCTAAACAAGCTGTGGCATATGATTGCAGTGGAATATTATTTTGCTATAAGAAATGAAAAGCAGATTGATTACAGAAAAACCTGGAGAGACTAAAATGAACTGATTTGTAGTGTAGTTAACAGAACCAAAACATTGCACAGAGTAATAGCAATACCATTCAATAAATTGTGAGTGACTTAGCCATTCTCAGGAATACAATGATCCAAGACAATACCAAAGGATTAATAAAGAAGTGTGCTATCTGTCTCCAGAGAAAGAACTGATATTGATTGAATAGACTGAAGTTTGCTATTTTTCACTTCCTTTTTTTCTTTTATTGAAGACATCTTGTACAAAATAATTAATATGGAAATATTTTACCTAATTGTACACTATATAACTTATATCTGCTTATAAACTCAGGGAGGGGAAAGGAAAGGGAGCAATGGAGAAACAGAATTTATTTCAAACTCAAAACTTTAAATATGACAGCAAGTTGAGGAAAACAACCAAAAAAAATTAATACTAATATTGTATGTTTATGTGTGTATGTATGTTGGGGGATGTTAATCTTAAGATTGTAGGATCCAGAATTGGAAGAGATCCTTTAAGTTTAATTCTCAAGTCATTTTATGATTGAAGAAAACTGAGTTTCAAATAATTGAAAGGCAGGGTCAAAACCTCCTACACCCTATTTTCATCAGACCACATATAGGATATTTCATTTGAATAAACTAGGGATGGTTAACCTAGAGAAGAAAGCGTCATCTCCAAGCATCTGAAAGACTGTTGTCAACAGCTACAATTGCTTCTCTTTTTCTTGCAAGCAGTACTAAGAGAAATTTTTTGGGGGGGGGATTGAAGGGAGACAGTTATGGTATTATATAAGGAAAAATTTCCAGTAATTAGAGATATCTAAAAGTAGAATCAGCTCCCCCAGGAGGGTGCAAATTCTGTGTTATAGGAGCTCTCCAAATAGAGGCCAGATGACCATTTAGCAAGAAGGAAGAAAACATGGATGAGTGATTAGGGCACTGGGCTTTCAGACAAGAAGAACTGAATTATAATTCTACCCTAGAAACTTTTTAACTGTATGACCATGAGGAAGTCAGTTAAACTTCCATGTTCATCAGAATCCATACCTGGAAAAGGGAGGTTAATAATGGCACCCAACATTCCAGAGATTTGAAGAACAGATGAAATTTTATACAAACATATACATAAACATATGCACATATAGAACACAGCATTAATATTAAAATTATACTAAATTCAAATAATTATAATTATATTCTAGAAGAAATTTCTGTTCCCTTTTGAAGCCAACATGCAATTAAGCATCATTTGAAGGCATTGTGCTGGACCAACTTAAAGATGGAAAAACATCAGTCTCTACCATCAAGAAGCCAAGAAGCTGAGGTGACCTTGAAGGTCCCTTCTTCCAACAACATTATTCTCCATTTCTCTATTCCTGACAGTGACTGTATCGATCTTTAGACAACTCTTAAGAGAAACAATATTAAGATTCATTGATAATTTTTTGCATGCATATTTTATCTCCATAGCCAAATAATCAATTTTCTCAGTGCAGGGGTCATAGTGTATGTATGCTTCCCCCTCCCATTTCCCCATAATCCTCTGCACGGTGCAATCTTTAGAATTATTACCCACTGAACAGTTGTTAAATGAAGAATTGGTAATTCTTATCTCAGAGGAGATAATAGAACAGGTGTTTGCTATGTGGCAGGGACTATATAATTGGTTAAGTTTTAAAAATGACCTGTGGACCTAGACAGGCAGTCTCCAAACTTCAGGTTGCTTTAATGTGGGAGATACTTACTACCTACTGAAAAGTGACACAGATTCAACAGGACTGAATCCTGTTTGTTAATTTTCATCACTATTTTGAGTGCATAAATCTAGGAGAGTACAATGATTCAAGTGATGGGCATGGTCAGGAAATTTGGGGTTCAAATCTCAACTGTTATTTTTAATCTCTAAAAAGGGGAAATATTTTATTATTTCTTTCTCAATTTTTCATGATGAATTCTTTTTGTAAATCTTAAAAATGTGTATTTTTAATACTGCTTTGGAACAGATATAGTATATAGCACAGTGAATAGGACACTAGAGCTGGAGTTAGGGTAGGCCTGGATTTTAATTCACCTTAGATATTAGATGTATGACCAGTCATTTAACCTCTCTTATACCTCAGTTTCCTCAGATGTAAAATTAAGGATTGGATCTGATGGTCTCTAAGGTTCCCTTTATTCCTAATATCTATAATCATGTTTTTTGATATTATTCATAAATGGTTAAAACAATATCCATTTAACTTTTTCCTTATTTTCTTCATCAAAAAATGGGATAAAGCACCAGCCTTGGAGTCAGGAGTACCTGGGTTCAAATCCGGTCTCAGACACTTAATAATGACCTAGCTGTGTGGCCTTGGGCAAGCTACTTAACCTCATTTGCCTTGCAAAAAAATGGGATTCTCCTCTGTGAATTTGATACTCATAGAGACTGAAAAGAACTCCGAAGGGCATAACTTGGGTTCACCGTATACATAAGACTATTTTAGATTCCAGATGGTGTTCTCTTCCTTCTATAATTGCTCTGTTTTTAATTTTGCATATGAGCATCTCTCCTTCTGTGGTGTCCCCAACTTGTACTCACACTCAAAGGGTGGTTCCTGAGTGAGGGGTAACTAGTGCTGCCACAGATTTTCTGTACCCTGTGGGTCTATACTTCATTTACTATGGATCCTGAGCCTCCAGTGGTATGCTTCTCATTAACAATTAACATATATATATATATATATATATATATATATATATATATATATATATATATATATATAGTATTAGCTCTTAGCAAAGATTTGTATTAAAGAGGTATAGTAAAAATAGTAACTACAAAACACTTCTCTGTATCCTTGGGGCACGCTCTCTCTCTGCCCTTCCTCCTTTCCCTCCCCCATTCACACACATATACACACACACACACACACACACACACACACACACACACACACACACAGGATCTGTAGAAAGAGTATAATAACTTAGAGCAGTACAACAGTAGTAAAGTGTAAGGAGCTCATGCAGCCAAGGCTAATTCAACTCTTCTAATGTTATGAGGATTCAAAGCCCTTTCTCCAAGGGTACCCTCTCTCAACTTGGTACATCTATGCAAGTCAATTTGTTTAGCTGGGTTCCCAAGACTTGTTCCTTTCTATTGTTCACTTTTCAATTGTCAAACCTAATTTCTCTTGAATTCATAGATGGTTTTTCTGTTGCCAAAGGTTCTGCTTCTTCTATCAAGTAAATTCTTCACTGAATCTGTGTCTGTGTGTTTGTGTGTGTGTGTGTGTGTGTGTGTGTGTGTGTGTGTATGTGTGTATGTGTGCACAAATTTTCTTTCAACTGTTCTTGGAACTGATTATTGAATGATGTGTCTCCTACTGGGCAGGTAAGTGCTGTTGCTAGACACCATGGTCCATATTGAGTAAGGTATACAAGACGGGGATGTGGTCTGTGGGACATAACTATTGAAAGACTTAAAGGGTATGGCCTGGGTGGCTAGGTGGAGCAGTGGATAGAGCACCAGCCTTGAAGTCAGGAGTACCTGAGTTCAAATCCGACCTCAGATACTTAATAATTACCTAGCTGTGTGGCCTTGAGCAAGCCACTTAACCCCATTGCCTTAAAAATCTTTTAAAAAAGGAAAGAAAAAAATAAATGGTATGGCCAGTTTTCAATGCATTCAATCACCTTGCCTCTTCTGACCCAGAGATGTGTTCAAGGGATCAGAGGATTTTAACACTTTGTGGCCACATCAGTTCTTTGTCATTCGGGTTTAGATCAACTGAGCTGGGGTGGTGAATCAAATTTCTCCTCCTCATATGCATTCTGTATCTTATGCTTATCTGGATACATATTCCATCTCCCCAGTAGAATGCCAGATCATTGAGGACAAGGGGTCTTTCATTTTTGTCTTTGTATGAGAACCTTTTTAGGTGGTTACCAACTGTTGAATTAAAAGCAATTTCTGTTTTCTAGTGATGGGGTCTGATTGGTCAGTTTATCATTCTTTCTCATCTATTCATACCCATGATAAATATTATGATGCTCAACAGTAAGGCATACATCCCTAATACAGAGTATTACTTTAAGGCTTAAATGGGATCTTGGCTATAAGACTGATATAGAGAATTATGAATGTAGCAGAAACAAATTCTGTAATCTTATAGGCTGTTAAATCTTGTTAAATGGGCGGAGGGTCTTTGCCATTGAGATGTAAATTGACCCCTATTGTTTCATTGTTTAATGTAAACAATTCTGTCTCCTCATTTCCAACCCCCAGTCTTCCACCCTCTACCTGGTTCTGGTCATATAAGGGGGGGGGGGGGGATTTCTCCTTCATCTCACCTTCCCATAAGATGCTGGAATGACCAGAAGTGACATGTTGAATTTAGAGGTCGAGCACCTTGGGACAGGAAGGTGCAGCAACTAGCTTGCCATTGGAAGGTACCTGGCCCAAGGTTCAAGACCACTCCTTGCCCAACCTACCACAGGAGGGTATTTAACAGGAAGCTCTGGCCCTTCTGGGCTTTTCCTCTTCTTGATTCTATCCTCTGATCCTGCAGGATGTCTACATCTCTCTTTCCTTCCTAGACCATGTGCTCCCATGCTAGGCCCTGGTGGTTCACCATGGGCCTCCATGCCAGGTGGCTAGGGCTGGTCTCTCTCTCTCTCTCTCTCTCTCTCTCTCTCTCTCTCTCTCTCTCCTCTCTTACTTTCACTCAAACTTCACCTAGACCACTCTTAAAGTGGTTACTGCTTTTCTAGGAGTTTTAACCTGCATATTTAAAATAATTTTCTATAATTAAAATCCTGAGCGGTTTTAACTTCCCAGAGAGCATGCAAGTTCTTTTGCTTTTCAGTGGTCCCCAAATTCCTATGCTTATCTGGTAGCCCCCCAAAATCCCAGCAGCAACAAGACCACTTAGTAAACTACAAAATACTATATACATGTCTTATTATTATACAATATGGATGCATGGTGAGTCTGAAGCACTAGAAAAGAATAGAACAATATAATATCAGGAAGGGGATTTTTGACTTCATACCAGTCAATCAACTATTTATTAAATCATTAGTATTTGCCAGGCATTGGGGATAAAATGACAGAGATGAAACACTGCTACTACCTTTAAGGAACCTGCATTTAAATAGGAGAAAAACATGCATTGAACTGTGCAAGATACAAGAGGTGGAAGTAAAGATGAGGGAGGTGGATTAGGTGGTATCTAATCTTTCAGATCTAGATCTGTGCTCCTATGAACCCTACTGACTTGATTCAGTTACAGTTCATGGTCTCATAGAAACAGATGAAAATTTAGAATGACTAGCAGTCCTATGTTTAAAAAAAATAATTAAACCAAAACTCTCTCTAAATATTACGTAATTAGGTTAGGGGCTGGGAATGTAGGTAGCACAATGATTAGAGTACCAGACCTATAGTCAGGAAGATCTGAGTTCAAATCCAGACATCAGATGCACACTAGTTATATGAGCCTGGGCAAATCACTTAACTCTGTTTATCACAGTTTTCATATCTGAAAAATGAATTAGAGAAGGAAATGGTAAAACATCTTTTTCCTTACCATGAAACCTCAAATGGGATCCTGAAGAAACAACAGGACTAACGATGACTGAACAACAGCAGGGTAAGTGCATTGCACTACTTGGATCAGTTAACTACATACAGACAGACACAGACACACATAGACATAGACATTCACACATACAGACACACACAAACACACACAAAACACATATAGATACACACAAACACACACAGACACAGACACACACACTACCACCACCACCACCACCACCTGAAACTGTAAATTTTACTGTGACTATTTGGTTAAACCATTCACTTAAAAAGTAAATGCTCACTATGAACCACATATTGTTTTGTGTGCTGGGGATGCAAAAATAAAAATGAAAATTTTTGCACAAAAGGAATTTACTTTCCTGTGGGGTGAAACAATATGCACCCCAAAGATAGTATGGGATGGTAGAAAAAAGACCTGGATTTGGATTCAGAGGACCTCCCTTTCAAGCCTAGGTCTGCAACTTTCTATATGATCATCAAGTCACAACCTCCCAGGGTCTCAGTTTCCTCATTTATAAAATGAAGACTTAAGACTTTGGGAGTCTGGTGAAGCCAATGGGACCTTTTTCTTGGTATAATGCTTGTTGCCTCCATTCACAGTGAAAGGAAATGCTAAATTTCCATCTGAAGTTATTGAAGATAAAGTTTTATTTTTTTTTTCCCCATCAGTGATAGTAGGGAAAGAAGTTGGAGGATTGGGGAAGCTAAAACTTCCTGGTGATTTTTTTTATAAATGTATAAAATAAGCTAAGACTTTTTCCTGGAAAAGACAGAATCACTCCATTTCCCAGAAAGGGTGTTGCAGAATCTTTGGGACATCTTGAATTCTTTGGAGCCTGGGGAGTTAATTTTCATTATGTTTTATGAGATGTATGGACTCTAGGGTTCACAGAAGTTAAAAAAATGTGATGCCTAAGCACATGACTAGATGTTGTCTCCCTTGAGGAAGAAATCATGAGAGGATATTCGAATCTACAATATGTGGTACCTCTCTGAGTATCACATAGTTAGTTGCTTTTTAGTTATTTTTTCTCCTTGGAAGCACATTTTCAGCCTGTATTTAAAGAGATGATGCCATTAACAAAGAAGGGGGAAAAGCATCACATTTGCTATAATGATACAGTGCTAATTAAATCTTTGCATCCCACTTAGAATTTTAATCTTGGAGTTTAATGGGGACCCTTTAAAGGAATTCTCTTAAGTATTGCATGAAGGTCCCTGGTTACCAGAGTGGGTTACTAGGCCCCCTTCCCCCAAAAAACCAAATCCACATGTTTGATATTTACAATAACTTTGACATTTCAATTTTAAAATTCATATAACCAAGCCATTTTTTTCTTTGTGATATTACCATGGGTACAAAGATATTGTAAAGAAAACATAGGTAACGGATAAGAAATGACAAGCAGGCTTAAATCCTTGGCACAAGGAAGGAAGCATTGTTTGCAAACAAGTTTCCTATTTTACAATGCTTCATCCAGAACTTTGAAGATGCTAATCATAATCTTTGAGTATGAACCAAAATTGGCCATCGCTTTTTAATTGATTGGGCTCTTGAAAGTAAGATTTATGCTGTACATGTTGGGAAGGTGTCTCAAAACACAGTTAACAAAGCCCATTTGAAATTTTAGTGAATTGTACATTCTTTACTCTTGTCCAAGCCATCTCCTTTAAGTATGCCTCACTATTTTCCTAACATTAAATACATTTCTAGAAACCTGAGGATTTGATCACAGAATTTTAATGTTGAAAAGGATACCCTCCAGGCATTAGGTCCATCTTACGTTTACAAAGTGTATTCCTATAACGACATACTTGACAAGAAGTTGTTATTCAACGTTTGCTTGGAGACTTCCAATGTGAGAGGAAACCATTAGATCTCATTTTATTTTGGGGAAGCTATATGTTTTAGGAATTTTTTTTTATCATCTATATTTATGTGATTTTGTTTTAGCCTTTATGGACCAAACAGATTTAAATCTTGTAGTTCTTCTGTATTTGTAGTCTTTTACCTGTTACCTGGTCTGAATGCTCCCTTAAAATATTGACTAGACCAAGGGTTCTTAAAGTCTGGTTACTCAGAATCATGTTTTAAATGTATAAAATAAAATACACAGGATTTTAATGGAAATCAATTACATTGAAATAAAGATTTATTTTTCCCTTTTCCACCTTCATAGACCCAATGAAATATATCTATGGAACTGTGGGTGTCTTTCAAGTACAAGTCAAGGGGATTCACTTAATTTTCCCTCTAGTGCCTTGCTTAGGAATATCAAGAAATCTGGGTCTATCTTGAATAATGATGCCATGCCTATTTTCTAGAATCATCTTCTATTTTAAGAAAAAAGAAAGTTAGTTGGTTGAAGACTTTATACAAAGGGGAGCCTTTGTCAGACTATGTGTCTCAATTTATGGTTCAAAAAATGTAGTCATCATAGTTATTTGACCCTTTCAAGCTTTGAACTCTTTATATAACTATAAATACCCTCATGTTAAAGACATTACCAAAGAATGGATGTAGGCTCCAAAATCTGACTTATTGTATTGCTTTAGTAAAAGCTCAGCCTGAGGCTCCTAGCTAATTTTTTTTAAGAAAGGAATCATATGGTGGGATTTAGAGCATTGGATTAAGCTTGATTGGGGAGTAATAAACTGATGATCTATGGTCAGAAATTTAGAGTTGGAGAGAGCCTTAGAGATCATTCTAACTTCCTCATTTTATAGGTGAGAAAAATGGTAGAAATGAATGTGTTCACAGCAGGAATAAAAGAAATAGCACATTTACAAATATGATCTTAGATCCTCAAAATAACCCTACAAGGAAAATATTATTATTATTATTCCCATTTTACAGCTAAGGAAACTGAGACAAATAGAAGTTAAGTGATTTGTCTAGGGTCATATAGATGATAAGTGTTTAAGGCTTATTTGAACTGAGTTCTTTCTGACCCCATGCCAAAAGGTCTATCCAATGAATCACCTAGCTGCCTCTAGGTTCCTAGGTCACAAATTCAGAAACAGTCAGAGCTGGCTTTGAATGTTGGTCTTTTTATTTCAAAGTAACACATTGTTCACTGTATCATGATGCTTCCTAGTAAGTAAGGTGTGTATATGTATGTGTGTGTGTATATATATATGTATATATATATATATACATATATATATACTATATATGTATTTATGTATGTATATATATCATATATTTCTGTAACAAATTAAAATGGAGTTTCAGAAAGATTTTCTTCTTCACATAGCTAGAAAATGTAGGCCTCCCCATCTCTAAGTTCACAGATATTCCAAAGTCAATTCCTCCAATCCTTATATTTTATAGAGGAGGAAAACAGGTCAAAAAAAGCTAAGTGAGTCTTTAATTCCCACACATATAGGATCATTTGATTTTAGATCAAGCGTTGGAAGGGACTCCAGAGGCCATCTAATTCAAGACCCTCATCTTACAGATGAAGAGATAGACCCAGAAAAGTTCAGTAACTTCCTTAAAGTGATTTTGGCAGTAAGTAACTAAAACAAGATTTAAATTCTGATTCTAAATAATGTGCTATTTCTGCTATGTCACACTGTCTTTGGTCTAATGCATAAGTTCCCATTTTCCACAATTTTGAGTTGGCTTAAAGTTCGCCAGCCTCTTGTAGGTCCATGAGTCTTGACAGATGGGCCATCAAGGGCAAAAACAACAGCAAGAAGACTGACCCTGGTTAGGCACTTTCTCCCATGGGGAATAAGCACAAAGACGTACAGAAAATGGGGGCAAAAGAACAACCCAACATTAAGTTTATGCTATACTCCCTTAGGTTCTGGGCTGTAAGAAATAAAGGGTTTAGGTTACTAAGTTAACAAGATAAATTTGAATACCTGTCTCCTGTGCTATTCAATATGGATGCCACACTTGATAAATCAAAAGCTCTTCAGAAAAAGCTACATTTCTAATCGATGAATCCCAGTAAAAGAGCATTTCATCCAATGGTTCTTGTAAAATGCATGATTTATTAGTGAGATATATTTCAGTCTTCAAAATCAGCCAGAACGCTTTTTATTTAAACCTTGGGACAAATTCACACAGTGGATAGAAAATGAAATGCTTTCATTCACAATCCCAGGCTGAGTAAAATAGGGTTGACACTGCAGAATATAGGGCCTGTTTATCAAGCCAGATGCTGAACTCCAACACTGCCGTCTTTGTTACTATATTATAAATTAGTAGTTCATCGGGGTTAACATTTCACATAGGAAAAACACAAATGTTAAACACTACAAAAATACCACTCTCAAGTGATGTGTATAGGAGAACTGCAGTGAATGGGGAGGAGGTATGATGCTGGGATTCCAATCAGAAATATACCTGATTTCACAGGGTTCTGAGATTAGGAGGTGAAAGGAATCTCTGAGTTTCTCAATCAGCAAAAGAAGAGGAAAGAGAAAATACCAGAGATGAAGAGACACAGCTGGAGGGAATGTCATGGGCTATCTCATTTAATCCCTCATTTTTCGGAATGAGAAACAAAAAAATAAGAGGAGTTAAGCAACTTATCCAAGGTCACAAAGAGACACTGGAGGCAAAACTGGAATCCAGGTCCTCTGACTCGAGTCAGTTCCCTTTCCACTGATCCACTGTTTTCAGATGTTTATTAGATGGATGGACCTAGGTCACAAGTTCTATTAGCCTCAGTTTCCTAATATGTAAGATAAGGTTCATATAAGATAATATATGGAGAGTGCTTTGCAAATCCTTAAAATGCTCTATAAATGTCAGCTACTTCTATTACTATCACTACCATCTATAGCAATAATACTAACATTTAGATGATGCGTACGGTTTGCCAAGCACTTTACAGATATTAACTCATTTGATCTTTTTTAACAACCCTGAGAGGTGGGTACTATTATTTTATATATTTTACTGTTGAGGAAACTGAGGCAGACTTGCCCAGATTACACAACTATTAAGTGACATGAGAATGGATTTGAACTCTGATAGGTCTTCTTGCCTCTAGATCTATCTGTACCTTTTTTATTGATAAAAAGGACAACATCCTGTGATTTGTCCAAGCTTAAACCTCTGGGATGCAAGACTGTCTCTATTACATTTTTTTCCCTCTAAACATGAATCAACTTTTATAAGGAGACTGTGATGTTCATACATTACTTTGAGTAATGGCAAGATGCATACCAGGTAGTTTAGTTGCCTCAACGAGTAATGTTCTCTATTTATGGATTTTATGCCTGTACCATATAATTACAAGATATTTAGCTGGAAAGCCCATGTTTAAACAAATGAAGCAGACAAATCTTATTGCAGAGAAATTAGTACTTTTGAAAATCTGAAAAATTATAACTTTATTTCAATATCCAGAACAAACTACTCACTTAGTGATTCTTATAAAAGTATAGGGGAATGACTAACATCATGTTAGATGAAAAATCTATTTAAAATCTTTTTTTTTCTCTACTAGATAAACCTTATAGAAATAATAGGGATGAACTTGGAGGCAATCGTTAAAACAAAGGTAGTTTCTAATGATTAAAGTTTCATATAATGGTTTTCAAGGGTGAAGTTTTTTTCTGGGGGATCAAAGGGGTTAAGTGACTTGTTCAAGGTCACACAGCTGGTAAATGTCAAGCGTCTGAGGCCAGATTTGAAGTCAGGTCCCCTGACTCGGGGATCAGTGCTCTATCCACTGCGCCATCTAGCTCCCCATCCCCCTAGAACTAAGAAACTCTAGAAATTGGTTAATTAACAAGCATATATTAAGTACATCCTATTGGTATCTAGGTATAATGGCTAGAACTCTGGGCCTGGAATTAGGAAGATCTGAGTTCAAATCTGCCCTTGGACACTAGCTAGTATAACTTTGGGCAACTCATTTGACCTCTTTTTGCTTTAGTTTCCTCAACTATAAAATGAGGACAATGAGGATTGCTGGGTGGATCAAAAGACATATTTGTCATAAAATATTAGCACATTATTGTTGTGGTTTAGTCCTGTTCAACTCTGTCTCTTCATAGATCATGACACACTAAAACTTCAATAATCTCCATGGAATTTTCTTGGCAAAGATCCTGGAGTGGTTCTCCATTTCCTTCTCCAAAGTATTAAGACAAACAGAGGTTAAGTGATTTGCCTGGGGTCATAAAGTTAATGTGTGTCCAGGGTTGAATTTGAACTCAAGTCTTCCTAACTGCAGGTCCAGTGCTCTCTCCACTGAGCATCTATGTGCAAAGTGCTATTTTTATTGTTGTTACTATTATTCTGTGGCAAGGAACTGCCCAGGGAGTTCACAGTGAGCCAATTCCCATGTTATGAACAAAGAAATGGAAGCCCAGGGAGGTGGACACTGGAAAGTATCAAGTTATCATCCAAGTTAAAAAAGGCTAAATACTCTTGCCCCCAAATCCTGTGCTTTCATTCCTTGGGTAGGCTCCTTCCTAAATTCCCTTCCCTGGTCTATCCAGATTCTCAGCTTTAGCATTGGGAGAGAAAGAGATGAAGGCTGCCAAGAAACCATTTCACCTTTTTTTCATACAGCTGCCAATCAGTTAACCCTGGTGACTCACATTGCCAGGGCTAGAGTGATTTGGTCTTAGTAAGTCAAACAAGGATGGCATTTGCACCTTGACAATCATTTGTACATCATCTTGTGGCTCCACCTGCTTTTAGGTCCTAGAGACATAAATGGCTTAGCAGTGCTCTCTCCAGTTCACTATCTCATCTCTAACTTGGATTATTCTCTTACCTCTCCAAGGGTCAAGTAAATCCAATGCTTCTGCCTGGCAAAGCTTCATCACTGGAGCTGAGTCAATGGATGCTGTACTTCTAATGTGGTCCCCAGGGCATCAGCTGTGGCTCTGAAGTTTTTTCCAGAAGCAAATTTCCCTTAGGGATCCCTGAGGGGCCAGGGCAGTTGCCTATGGAAATCTTAAGTGGTACTATTCTGATCATTCTGATATACTCGGTCCTAAGTATAATGTCACTCAGCAGATGAGGCGTGAGCATCCTTATGCAAACAAATCCCACCATTCTCTTGGTTACTGTTAGATGAAGGAAAAAATGGCTTAAGAGTACTGGACAAAAAGAAATAGATGTCAGGTTCCCAAGCTTGGTAGGCTCCTGAGATCTGTGACACAGATATCCCTAAGGAAAAAAGGGGCAGGACTAAGAATAAGGCTCTTGGTATTCATTGGGCTCAAATTCTGCATAGCTTGGTAGCACAATCTAACATACAAAACACCCTCAGACACACTCACACACACACACACACACACACACACACAAACACGAGGAAATATAAACAGTGGCAAGCAATCAGCATCTATCACCCCCATTGTTATGCCCAACTGCTCAAAAGCCATTTTGAAACCCAAGAGACTGACTTCTTCTCATCTGACTTTTTCTTATTCCTTAAGGACAATTAGATGTGTAAGAAAAGTACACTGGTTCAGACTATAAATATTCCAACTTTTTATACAGATTGTGGATGACCCTGATATGGGACAGAAATTGGTGGCTTCCTCAAGACTTCTGGCAGCAGTAGCTGCCTTCCTAAATGACAACAGTCCAGATCTATTGCTACCGCCCTTGCTTTCCTTATTAGAGCAGCACGGTGGACTCTCAGCTGAAAAGGAATCAGCAACATATTCCTTACTATCATGTGGGCTCTTTTGTGTAAAGCACAGAAAGTCAACAATGAATTCTTGATATTCATCATTGGTTAAGTTTCTTCCATAAACATAGTAAAATGAAAAGGTTATAGGGCTATAGGGTCAGAAGACCTTAGTTTAATTCCTGTCTCTCACCCTTCCTACTTTTGTGAACTCAAACAAATCTTTTAGCTTCCATGATCCTCAGTCTCCTCATCAATAAAGTAAAGGAATGAGAAATATAATGCCTTTGAAATCTCTTCCAGCTCCATCTCTATGTTCCTGTCATAGAGCTTAGGGGCAGCTCAGTAGTGCAGTGTATAGAAAACCAGGCCTGGAGCCAGAAAGATCTGAGTTCAAATCTAACCTGAGACATTTACTAGCTATGACCCTGACCAAAACACTTGAACCATATTTGCCTCAGTTCCTCACACATAACAAAGGAATGCACTGGAGAAGGAAATGGCAAATCCCTCTAGTATCTTTGCCAAGAAAACCCCATGGACAAAGTCTGTGCAATCTTGTAGACTCAGACATAACTGAACAACAATCATAGAAGTTATTGTCTCCATTCCCATGAAGAGTCTTAGAGTATCGGTGTTTTATAATCCGGGGTGGACAAAGAATTTCTAGTACAAGTTCAACTACTGCCTTTCCAACTTGGAAATTCTAATTTGGAAATTGGATTTCCTTAACCTAGAAAGGAGAAATATAAAAGAATATTTAAGAAATCAAATAATTTTTGACATAATGTGTTGTGGAGGTGAGAATACAAAACTGGGTATCAGGTGGCCTGGGTTCTCATCCTGATTCTGTTACTTGGCAGTATGATTTCACCTGCCTAGGTTTTTGCTTCCTTCCTGTAAAGTGAGAGTGCTGGAGGAAGGGATCCTTACAGGTCCCCTAAAGCTCTGACAATCCATGGTTGATTCTTCTTTGAAGATTTGAAGACACGCACACAACACCATGAGAAATGTATTTTCCTTCCTTATTTGAGATAAAATTAGAGAATGTGGGACTTAAGTTTGGGTAGAGGAATTTCATTTAAAATCAACAAACTTCTTTGAAGTAAGAATTGAGGAACATTGAAAAGACTAACAAAAAACTTACAAAACTGTGATACTTGGAATTTAAAGAAAAGAGGTAATTTTGCCATAGAAGACTTAGTTTATAAAGGCAACAGATTAAACCAGAGAATTCCTTAAGGGTCCCATCAGACCCCCTCACCTGTTAAAATTAGGGGAGAAATCAACAACTAACATTTATATACTGGTTGCTGTTTACAAAGAATTTTTTAACAGACTTGAAGTCTTTTGATGCCAATCCTTACCTCTTACAGGTTAAGTCCCTTGCTCAAAATCACACAGCTAATAAGATGATCCTAGATTTGATCTGAATACCAGATGAACTCTCTTTTCTCAATGTCAGTCTATAACCTAAGGAAAAATTTGAACTTTCTTGTAGTTTTTTCCCCCACAGGCTCAGGTCTTCCCATCATTAATATAATTAATTACCCAATGAAAAACTATTGATGTCAGATATTTTGCTTTACTTTTTAGTACATTAGGGGAGAAACAACATTCTTCTAAGGAATACAGCTAAGTTTGATGACATGGACAGATTTTCTCCAGCTGGGAAGAATGTACCATAGCATAAAGAGAAGATGATTCTAGAAACCAAATGGAATGAAGGCAGAAAAAGAATTCTTAAAGGTGAAGAAGTAAGGACAATTTTTTTCCTTTTTTTAAAGAAAAAAATTAATTACTCAACATCATGGAATTACAAAAATTGAAATTCACATATTAAAGGTTAGAAAATGAAAAAACCAAGAAAATAAGATGAAAAAGCCCATATATGATTTTTTCATATTTATTTTTTAATTTTTGTCTCAACAAGGAAGGTGGTATACCTAATAGTAAAATCAATTAATTATAATCATGTTTTCTATAGTTTTAATTCTTTCCCTAATATGTCCATATGAAGTAATTACTTTGTAATTATTAGCATGATTAAACATTAAACAAAAGCTAAATCTTATTTTGACAATCTGAATCTGCCTATGAGGCCTATTTTTATTACTTTACTTTAGGTACTACAAGGCCTTCTGCAGAACATTTGTACTCCAAGTGTAGGATTTCCATGCTATATTAATAAAATGTCATATTGTATCAGTTACCATGAGATCTTCCAATTATTCAGGAGTACAATGTTCTGGGGTACAAATAAACCAATAAAAATATTCACAATGGAAGGCACTGAAAATTTCAGTAGAGGGAATCTGTTAATATCAAGCTATAGATTTGGAAGCCAACCAGTTCAAATTCCATTAAGAAGCATCATGTTTGTTTTGACTTCCAGATAAAATTACATTATAGTTTATATTGATGAGAAGAGTTATTTTCACTAATACAATGGCAAACATATTTCACATCTCACTTTGGAGTATTTGATGGTTCTCTGCCATGAATAACATCACCTACTTTTTTTTTATTAAATAATAATCTGAGTAAATTGCTTATTTTTTTTAAAGATATCACATCAAAGTGTCCCATCTCTTTAAAATGGGGCACTTTACTTTTATTCTAGATTCAGTGATATTTCTTTAGTGAATAAACTAAATGGAAGATTAAAGATGGCTTAAACTTTAGGCTAAGAAAAGATCAGAAATAAATCTATGTTCACATGAAAACAAGACCTTAAAATTGAGAGACAGATATATGTAGAGGTGACTGCTTCATTAGAAAATAAGTTCTTAGTAATCAAGGTAAAAGATATTCTAGAATTTGAGGACAAATGACTATAACCATTAACTTGACCAATAAATCATTAAAGGTGCATGATGTGGTAGGAAAAGTGTTAGACTTGATAGATATGAATGTAAATGGCACCTCAGCTGGACACTTATTAGCTAATTTTACCTGGAAAGCAAATGACTTGATGTCCCTAAACCTGTATTTTCATTTTAAAAATGGGGTATAGGGGGCGGCTAGGTGGCCCAGTGGATAGAGCACTAGCCCTGGAGTCAGGAGTACCTGAGTTCAAATCTGGCCTCCAATGCTTAATAATGACCTAGCTGTGTGGCCTTGGGCAAGCCACTTAACCCCATTGCCTTGCAAAAACCTAAAAAAAAAAATGGGGCATAGAATTGCCTCTAACACTCCATCTCACTGGGCTGTTGATCAAAACAGCTAGGCCATGTAAAGCTCTTTGCAAAACTTTAAAGAACCATAGAAATGTTAGTCATTAAGCTATGTGGTTCAACTCATTTTACAGATGTGGAAACTGAGTATTACTTGCTCAGGGTTCCACAACTACATAATGACAGAACAAAAAGTAAAATAATTCCTCATTCCAAATCCAATTTCCATGGCTTTTTAATAATAAATACAAGATATATTTTTCTATAATAATCTGACAGTTTTTGTTTCGGGGAACTCACAGTGAGGAAACCCTTTCTTTACCAATGTAAGTCCATACCTGCTATGCAAATTATAATCTTAGAGAATGGTTTAGAGCAGAGGCATTGAACATGCAACTCAGCCCACAACATTCCCAAGTGTAGCCAAAACCATCTTAAAATGCTGCTTTTAGCTGGCTTCAATGTGTTGATGTATTAATGGAAAAAAAGTGGTTTTCTAAGTTAATAGGTGACTTGCAGGGATCCTTATGTACCTGCAGTACTTGGCAAAAATTTTGACCCTCTTTAGTGATTAAACTGTTGAATGTGACACTAATGATTTAGAGGGTATCTTGTACAGGTTAACTGTGCCAGTATACATCAGAAATAGGGCTTAAACCCCGATTAATTCAAAAGTATGACTTCTTTCTGTTCCATCACATTACCTCTATTATTGTGTTAACAGAGACATGCTCATGCCACCTTTCTGGAAATATAATTTTTCTTTCGATTCATGTCAATCTCTTAGAATGACCAACTTGACTTTAAGTTTCTTTCTTAAGTCATTTTCCTTTGAACAATTGGATCCTGAATGCATTTGGTTTTCTTTCCCATTGGATAGTTCATCTGGCCCAGGGCAAGCCTGCAGGCATCTTCCAAAGAGGGTATGGTAAGGAGGAATTCAACTTATATATATATATCTTTCATATATCTGTGAACCTGTGCCTACACTGGGCTAGGTACATTACAAATAATATCTCATACGATCTTCAGAGCAACCCCATGAGTTCAGTGCTGTTATGACCTTCATTTTATAGTTGAGGAAACTGAGGCAAACAGCTATTATGAGACTTACTCAAAGTCTTAGAGCTAGTTAATGTCTGAGGTAGAATTTGAATCAAGATTTCCCTTCCTTCAGGCCCAAGCACTTTACCACTGTGCCAATCACTAATTCTGATATATAAGAGATATGGCAGACTGGGCTGAATCTAGATCATATTGCATACTTAAATTTCTAACAGCAGCTTATTTTCTTATAATTTATCATTTTCTATTCAAAGTAGACTATATACAATTTCAATTAGCTGGAGTTTTCTTGGATACTGAGTTCTAGTTAATGGAAATTTTAATATAATTGTTTCTATAGGTAAAATCAAGTGAAATTTGGGGATTTCTTAATGCTGTTGTTTTCCCTCCATGTTAGTATTTATGTATATGAAACTAATAAACTGATGCTATAAGGGCTTAACTTGCCAATGATCTGAGGTCCATAAAGCCAACACTGTACATTAGTAGGGCATAGTTTGGACTATGCAGTTTAGATCTTGTGGAATCAAACGGTTCAAAAACATAACAGCTGAGAACATTAAAATGACAGAAGGCGCTCTAAGTCACAGTTTATCCTATTTTCTCTCTATTTCACATTTTTACAAAACTAAAAGGAAAGCCAACCATTCTAGCCAGGGTCCAATGCTATGTGTGATGTGGAGTCAAGGACAGAAGCATGACCTTGGGTGGGTCATTACACAGCTCTGGGCTGGTCTCAGGATCCTCTGCTGCAAAGCAAGAGGATGTGTCCCAGAAGGCCACTTGATTACCTTCCAACTCTGTCTAAGATCCTATGATTGAATATGTTAAGAAACCCTTTTCTTGGCTTTATTGCTTTCTGTGCTCATTTTGTGATGTCAGTCTTATTTCTCAAACTATCCCCTAGTATTGGGAATGTCCTAATCAGGAAAGGATTAAGTTGTTGACAAGAAAAATTTAAACCAAAATAAAGTGAAACTTCTTGATAACTGGCGTTGGGGACAGAACTGTCTAGCTCTGTTTTGACTTTGCTTAATTACAGCATTATTAGAACTGTAGAATCTGTGAATTAGGGTTTGTAATATATAGAACTGTGAAGGATGCATACATACACATGTATGACATACCCATATATGCATAAATCTTCGTATATACACACACATATTCATTATCTATGATTTTTGAGGTTTTCTATAGAAATCATATATAACACCTAGACTATCTATCTATCTATCTATAAACAATAAATGTTTTTATGGAATACATATATACAAAATAGAGTATAAACATGTACAGTTATGTACATATATGTGGAAATATGTTTACTGTCCACACAATGCATAGTCTAGATATATATATATGTATAATCTAGCTATAAAAACTAATCATAATGAATATATATTTATATGATTGTATAGATCATCATATTTAATGTTTATATATAATTAATTATACAGGTAATTCTATTTATAAAATTTATAGATAATCTATGATATATATTATATATTCTACATTTATGACTGTCAAGGTTTTATTTATGTACAGTGTTATACATACTTTATACATATGCATTATCTATGATTATCTAGATCCATATATCATATATTTTATACATATATGTATACATGTATGTAACACACACATTTGCATGCCCACAAAGCCTGTTGGTAAAATGGAAAGAAGGCTAAATTTGAAGTCAGAATATAAGGTTCAAACTCCACTTCTGTTGTTTATTACCTGGGTGACCCATCTCTGGCCTTTAATTTCCTTATCTGTGAAATGGAAGAGGGAACAGTTTTTGCACCAGACGATCTTGAGGATCCCTTCTAGCTCTAAATCTCTAATCTAAGTATGTAGGGAAACGTAATATTTTATTGTGAAAAAATGCTGGTTAAAAAGACATAAATTCTGGTTTAATTCTCTATTTTTTCTTCTTTGGCAGTATATCAACTAACTCAAGACCTCACAGAAACAGAGGACTCTCTTAGGGGCTGCTATTAAGTGATTCGATGCCTTGAGTATGGTTTTGGGGGGGGGGGGGTCAGGAGTACCTGAGTTCAAATCTGGCCTCAGGCATTTAATAATTACCTAGCCGTGTGACTTTGGGCAAACCACTTAACCCCATTGCCTTGAAAAGACAAAAACAAAAACAAAACAAAGACAAATTTGCCCTGAGAAACGTATTAGCTGTATGACCTTTGGCAAATCAATTAACTTCTGTCTGCTTCAGTTTCCTTAATTATAAACCAGGGATAATAATAACATCCATTTCACAGAATTATAAGGGTCAAATGAGACAATATTTGTAAAAATATCCCCATCCCTGGAATGTAAACCCTCTTTATCATTTTATCTTGTAATTTATTTCCTTTATGCCTAAACTCAAATACACCTTCCCCAGAAAGTCTTTCCTGATTGCTCCGTCTACTAGTGCCTCCATGTCTATTCATATATTGTTATATATACACTTATATATGTTTATAAGTATGTTCACACACATATATGTATACCCATGTTTGTGGACTTATCTATGAATATGCATATATCGCTCCCTTGACTTAACTAAAAGATGGTTGAGAGAAGGGTTTCTTACATTTTTATTTTTGTAACCCTGTACCTAGTACCAGAGTGGGTGATTAAAATGTTTTTTTTTGGTTGAAAACATAGTATTTTCTTATTATATAAATACTACTATTCACTCTCCTTGGATCTTAAATAATTTCTTTTAAAATTCCTTTGGGACACCTCTACTTAACTTCTATCATTTGCCATTTCAAAAGGAAATGCCAGGATCTAGACACGATAAAGCAATAAGGATCTAATACATCTTGCTTGGTATCATGTCTCTGTTCAAAAGTCCTTCAATTGCTCCCTAATAGTTTCACATTCAGTCAAGATTAGGGCAGTGAGGTGGCTCAGGGGGTAGAGAAATAAGCCTGAACAGGAAGACCTGAGTTCAAATTTGTCCTTAGATACTTATTAGTAGTGACTCTGGGCAAGTCATTTAACTTCTGTCTGTAAAATGAAGCTAACAACAGCACACCAGGCGATTTCGGGATTAAATGAGATAATAATTATGAGCTGTTAGGACAGTGACTGGCACATTGTACCATAAATGTCTGCTTTTGTTATTAATCTCTTGAAGCATTTTGCCATGTATTCAAATTGTAAATTTGATATTTTGTTTCTAACTTTTTTGGGAGGGGATCATCAGTCTAGAAATGGTACATACCAAGATTCATCTTAAAGACATTTCGGCCTGTTCCTGCTACTGCTAAGATATAAGGAGAAAAATTTAAGAGAAAATGTTGAAACCCTTTACTAGTCTATCCTTCATTGAGATCATCTCTAATCTGTCACATATGTGTCTTTTATTCATGGTTGTTTGAATGTTGTCTTCCCCACTAGATCATAAGCTCACTGAGCGAGGGGACTGTTTTTGGATTTCTCTGTATTCTCAGTGATTGGCATGGTGTCTATGGGTTCTTAATAAATGTTGGTTAATTTGATTTAAATTTTTAGAATTATTTAGAAAATATTTGTGAATTTATTAGTTCATTTGAATGTTCCCTTTTATTGGAAACTACATTTCAATTTATTTTAACTCGCTTAGACCAAACTCATTCTTATATGCAAAACACTAGGTTAGGTGTAAGTGGAGAAGTTCAGGGATAGAGGCAAAGACTGTCTTGCTTATCCAGTCTCTGAACAATTTGTTAGGGCATTATCACAGACTCATAGGAACAAAGAATTAGAACTAGTACACAGAGGTCTTTTAGTCCAACTTCAGTATGTACAGATAATGGAAACTCAGGCTTAAATCAGTTCAGTGATCGCCACACAGATGGGGCCATATATAAAAATAACTTTGATTTGAGGCAGCTAGATGGTACTGTGCTTAGAGTCAAAGTCCGGAGGATCTGAGTTCAAATTCAATCTCAGACACCTGATATTTATTAGTTGTGTGACCTTGGGCAAGTCATTTAACTCCATTGCCCCACAAAAACTGAAAAAACAAGCAAAAATCTATGATATCTTATATGTGCATGAGAAGATGGCTCGGGACAGAAATCAGAGAAGGCAGAAACCAGAACTTCATAGGTTAAAAAAAAAGATGAGTAGGAGTCAAAGTTTTGGAGTCAGGGAATCAGAGGAGAATCCCAAATACAGGAAACGACATGAAGAAAAACTCAAGTATGGATGGAGTTGCATGGGGATAAGGATGGGGGTGCTCCAGATTGTGGAAAGGAACAAACATTTATTAATCACCAAACAGATGGCAAACATCATGTTACATTATTTTTACAACAATTATCTCATTTGATCTTTATAATCTTGGGAGGTAGGTGGTGTTATCATGCCCATTTTACAACTGAGAATGTGGAGGCTAGGTGACTTGTCCAGGGTCACACAGCTAGTGAATATCTGATGCTGATTTTGAATTCAGGTCTTCCTGACTCCAAGCCAGGTGCTCTATGTGCTGTCAGATTACATGGAGAGAAGCCTGGAAAGTTTACAGAGCCTTGAATGACAAGCTAAAGAGTCTTCGACTCTCTTTGACAGGATCCTGGACAAGAAAATGATAACAAAACAGGATGTTCTTATATTCAGTATTCTTCCTGGTATAACTTTTCTTTAGACACTGATATTCCTTTCTGAAATTGCAAATGATACTATAGGAACTTGGCTGTTTTGTCCCATAAAGTATTTAGTGTTTTCTCCTGAGGAAAGGGAATTGTTCCATATAAAAAGTAAATGAGCTCTTTTCCAATCTCAAAAATAAACCTGTGAAATAAAATAGAGGTAATAATGAGAAATGTAATTATATAATTAGTGTTCTTAGAGTTTTCTTTTCACTCTCTAAGACCATAATTTATTGAGGAGTTGCCAATCAACAATGACCAAGAAGTTCCCTATGACAATGAAATTCCCACTCCCTACCATTAAAAAAAAGACCATTTGCTTCTCTGCAAATGTTAAAGATGATAATCTCGGGGAAAATGGTATTTGTTTCTATCTTTTCCCTGTTTAATGAAAAAATAAACTTTAAGATTTATATATTCAAAACCACTTTTAAGGAAGAGCTACATAAATGAATTTGAAGTATCATGACAATGGATAGAAAAAATGTAATTTAAATTACTTGGCTGAGATGTGATTGAAAAAAGTGCTCTATTACTTAAATGATTCCTTCAAAAAATTTAAAGGGTGATTCAATAACATTATCGGTTATAAGAATAATAAATGGATTCCAAAGTTAATAGTGATAAAATGACATGCTAGTCTATTTTATAGAACTATATCTTAATAATAGAATCATGGAAATTCAGAGATGGAAGGGACCTTAGAGATTACCCAGATTCATAAAGAAATTGTAGTAAAATGACTTGCCCAAGGTCATAGAATAAGTTCATCAGAGCTGGAGATAACCTTGAGGTTTGCTGACTCCTGTTCCAGGGTGCTTTTGACTCAGTTTTTTTTGTTTTATTTATACAAGGCCCTTTCCCCATAAATCTTAAAACATCTTATATTGAGCCAGTCTTCTGGTGCATTTATGTATTATGGTCATGATTACTCCTTAGTAATTCACATTCAAAAGATTCAAATTAGTTTAAAGCTAGTCCATATATATAATGAAGATATTTTTGATACACTATAATAACAGCAACAACAAATAGAATCCTATTCTGTTTAAGAATTGCAAAATACTTTAATATATTGTCTAATTCAATCCTCCTCACATAGACTTAAAAAATAGATGTTATCATTATTCCCATTTTGCAGATGAGGAAATTGAAGATAAAAAAATTAAATGATTTTCCCAAGGTGACATAAAGTATTTAACGTTTCTAAGCCTCAGTTTCTTTCACCGTAAAAATGACAGGATTCAAGCTCAGGTCTTCCTGACTCCAAGTCCAATGTTCTAGTCATTTTATCACCCCTAAGTTTTCCTCATTACTGAGAATGAGTTTGCCATGATCTATTCATTTTACCTGGTACTTTGAAACCCAGTGCCACCATAATTCTATGTGATGACTAACTAACTGAGTTTTCTGACCATGTGGTCTCAGAGGCCTTTTGATGGGAGATTGAGGCCAGGGATCTGAGCCTCCTTAGCATTGTGTTCTCAGCCCCTGACCTAGTCGACTTTAGAAACTCAAGTTAATTGCTATGTCATTTAAATAGACATTTAATTGCTTCAGGTGAGTTCAGTGTTCTGAAAGATTTAAGACAGATTCCCAAAGTACCATGCCATTGCTGAAGCTTTGGAGTATTACAGTTTATTATCTTGGAATTACAAAAATATGGGAATTAAAAGAATATGGAGAGGCCATCTTAATTTAATTTCTCAACACATCTAATATCAATCCTCTGATCTCGAATATGGAGACTAGTGAATGAAATTAACTCTGAAGTTCCTTCCTGCTCTGAAAATCTATGATCTTCCAAGCTAAGCAGAAAGTCACTTTTATTATCTGAGATAAATAAAAATCTAACTCACTTTAAAACTACCCAGAGACAGTTATTTTGCACCTTCACTAGGTAATTCCTTGTGATTAAAGCAGCTTATTTTCATCTCTGGTGCTTTGCACACAGCAACCTTTAAATCTTGTAGCAAAAATATTAATATATTCCATTAGGAAGATATGGAAGCTGAGGCATAATGTGGTTATGTCTTGCCCAAAGAAATGAATCTAGTCAGCAGTAGTTCCAAGACTTGAATTCAGGTCTTCTAATGCCAAGTTCAGGCTTTTTCTTTTTTCTTTTCTTTTTTTTAGTTTTTGCAAGGCAAATGGGGTTCAGTGGCTTGCCCAAGGCCACACAGCTAGGTAATTATTAAGTGTCTGAGACCGGATTTGAACCCAGGTACTCCTGACTCCAAGGCCAGTGCTTTATCCACTACGCCACCTAGCCGCTCCTGTTCAGGCTTTTTCAGTGACATTATGAATCACTCTTAAATATCAAGGAATATTTCCTTTATAGCTAAGCTTATGCCTTGCTACTATTTCATCTTTCTCTCTCCTTAATGGAGAATAAAAAAG
Organism: Macrotis lagotis; assembly: GCF_037893015.1. Classification (NCBI taxonomy): domain Eukaryota; kingdom Metazoa; phylum Chordata; class Mammalia; order Peramelemorphia; family Peramelidae; genus Macrotis; species Macrotis lagotis. Next base: position 150,950,461 of record NC_133665.1, read on the forward strand.
AGATGTCAGCATTCATATGAGGCAAGAAAAAGAAAGCTATTTAGTTCCTTTCCACTCCGCCCCCCCCCCCCCCCCCCCCCCCCGCCCCCTCTTCCTTTCTTTATCTTCTGCACTGGCCAACCTAATGAATGTATTCTCCTATCCAGAGCATTCAAGTTAATTAACAGTGAGTTAAGGGTTGACTCTGTTAAATAGACTTTTATATCTTCTAGGGAGCTTTTGGGTAGTCCAGGAGCACAGGGATGGAATGTTCCCTTTGGAGAGAGGAAATCCTGGATTTAAATCATGTCTTTGACACATACTAGGAGGGTGTCTCTGGCCAAGGTACTTAACTTTTCCAAATCTCCATTTCTTTCACCAGAAAATAATAGTGGCACCTGCTTCCCAGAGCTGCTGTGATGAGCAATTGAGCTAACATATGTACAAAACTTTGAAAATTTTAAAGTGCTATGTAAATGCTAGCTGTTATTATAGATCCCACTCTGACATTTAGAATTCAGCACGTCTCTATTTGTCATCAGTGAGGGCTTGGGAGTCAAATCACCCAAAAACCAAATTAAAATCCTCTGTTTCACAGACGTATTTCCCTAACAGAGATGGGGATGGGGCATGGTGGGAACAGAGCTGAATTTAGATTGAGAAAACTGAATGATCGCTGACTCCCTGTGTGACTCTGATGAGGTCATGCTCTCTCTGGGTCTTGGCTTCTTCTATAAAAAAGCAGATAAAAATACCTGCCCTATGTCCATCACAAGGTTGCTGAAAAGATCTGAATTAAATGCTGCAAGCATTTGTCAAACTGTTGATTGCTATATAAACTCTTTTGCTTAACAAGCTATTTCCAATCAGCCACCTTACTAATAGATGCCTTTGATCTCAATAGGGATCAGGTAGGAGTTTAGTGAGATCATTCCTCCTGGGTAAATCACCTGAAGTGATTGGGGGGACAGGAACAGGTCAGTTGAGATTTCTTTGTTTTTCACATAGCTTTTCATATAACATAACATAGTTACTTTTATATGTCATATAGACATGTGGTGAGTGTATATAGGCACACACACATGAAAGCATGCATGTATGATGCATACACACTGCCAATAACACTAGGATGTATTTGAGATGAACCTTGAACCAATATCTTCATGACTTTGAGATCAGTTCTCTTATTGATGTCATGCTATCTTTCAGATATATACATGTATATACATATATACACAGTATCTATAAACATCCATGTAACATACATATAGAGAGGTAGAGATAGATAGAAAACAGCATTAGAGTTATATGATATCCTTTTCCCTTCCAGCTTATAGATGAAATATAGCAGGTAAGAACAATCAAAACTTTTGAAAGTTATAATGTTGAAAGTATCTACCTTCTCATGAATCCTTCCAAAACATTTCTACTACAGAAAAATTTAAGTTTTTCTTTTGTTTAGAAACAGCCATTTTGCAGATAAGGCAAACTAAAGTCCTAAGAGTGGAAGGGACAGGCTGAAGGTCATAGGCTGATGCACTAGTGCCAGAACGGGAAACAAAGCATGGGATAGAAGTTCACAGATTTCAAGCCATGTTAACTCCCTACCAGGAGTTGATTATAGTGATTATTTTGAAAGCAAATTAAGACTTATGACTATCGTGAAATAACTCAGGTCAATGATATTCTTTATTACTCTGCTAACAATTTTTTTCCTAGAGGGGAAAATTATAGACATGGAACCAATTAAGCAACCTGTCTTCCTTGGTAAACGTTCTTCCCCCCCCCTCCCCCGGAAGATTCTCTCTTTGGGTTTATTGTTCAGTGGAAGGAGAGGATGCTTTGTCTCTTAGGCACTATTGTGATAGGTGCTGCATTAATTCTTCCCACTTTCCTAATTTGAATTTTAAAAGGCTATGTTATTCCAGAAAGGGCAGTTATAAATATGAAGTCAAATATTTAAAAAATGAACTTTCAATGAATAGTATCCTGAGGCTAAACACCTCTATAGATGACCCCTTGGAAATTTTAGTTAACCAGAGCCTTATGATTAACCTTTATTGGTCTCTATATTTCCACTGTTAGTTTATCTTTCTTTTATCAAATTTTTCTACTCCTATATGAAAGGTAACAAAATTACATGCCCCCACAAACTTTAAATAGATTCTCTTGAGTGTGAGGTCCACAAAATGTCTGCCACAAAAAAATAAAAATTAAAAAAAAAACCCTTTAGAAGGCTGTAGTGTCACACGTGTATTGTTGGTGTAACTATGGTAACCTACAAATGCCACCAGTGTGTCCATTTCATACACAAATGAGGGGACAGCTGTGGAGTCCACATGTCTGCCAATAGAATAATAGATGTGAACAGGGATGGCCTGGGTCAGAAAATTACAACTCATTTATATTAATCAGAGCTTTCACATAGCATCCAAGGCTCTGAGCTATAAAATGAAAATGGAAAGGAACATAACATTACGAGGATAATTTTTAGGCAATAGCATTCAAAATAAGCATCCTCAGCAGATGCAGGAACATTTTATTAGAGTGTTCCAAAGTCAAAGTTTCCGAGACCCTACATAGATACCAAGTTGCATCATTTCATTTTCTGGGTCTGGCTTTTTGCATTTATCGCAGAAGTGACTTTTAAGTGTATTAAATCCATTCACTCCTTTACAAATTAAACCTTGATGTTAGTCACATTATATTGAAAGTTCCATTTCCAGAAATGTTTGATCATCATCTCTGAATATTAGATCTGGAAGACGACCTTTGAGATAATTTAGTTCAATCTCTTCATTTCTCTAATTTATAGGGTTCAATGATGCTCCCAAGGTCATACAGCTAAGCAGGGGCATTTCCAGGACTACATAGAAGATTCCTGGCTTCCAGAACAATGTACTTTCTTACTAACATCTGGTATTTAGAAAATTTTAAGCTAATATCTCAGATCTTTTCAAAGAGCTTTAGAAAACTATTTTAAAAATTAAATTCATTATTTTAATAAATAATAAATATAGGAAGAAACATGAAAAATTATCTAGCAATACCTCAACCCCAAATTCCTGAAAAATTATTATTTAGATATGGAGAAAACAGTCCAAGAAAAAACAATTATCTGAGAATAACTTGTGTACTACAAGTTACAAGAGACAAGAGCAAGTACACTGACAAATTACTTTCAATCAGAAAATATACAAAGAAATGAAGAGACAACAACTTTTGCTATCATTAGAGTGGGACAATTTTTTCCCCCTGAGTCCCTAGAGTAATTGTTTTAAGCATTAGACTTAAATGGTATCATCTTTCTTTGCTGCTTTGAAGCAAACATATTTAGCTTTGCATGATTTTAACTGCTTAAATGTGATTTCAACTTCATATGCTAAACCTTGCCCTAAATAAATATTAATCAAAGTTCTATTCACTAGTTAAAGATGGTTCCATTGTTTCTGGGAGCTAAAATATGATTCTAAAATGGAATGTTTTATCTCCAGATTGGCTTACCCCAAAAATAGATGTTCAGTACCATTTTTAAAAATGTTAAATACAATATTTGAACAACCATATATTAAATTTCAAAATGAATCAGAGAAAGCCTATTATTTCATGACTTGAAAATGTAATTTGAAGACTGCTTTATGAAAGACTAAAGAAATGAATTTCATGCCTTATAATTTACCATATTTTTCTTCATGACCATAAGATTCTTCATTGGCATTTATAATCAACAAAGTTATTCTAGCAGTCAACTCTCTGAAACAGCAGAAATTTTTTTTTTTTAATCAGATTTAAGGGCCTTTTTTGGTGGGGAAAGTGAAAGTTTAAATCCTGGCACATGTGCGTGTGACCATAGGCAAACTACTTCATCTCTCTGGGTCTCAATATCCTCAGCTGCAAAATGATTAATTTGAATTCACTGCTCCCTAAGGTCCCTTTGAAATCCTTATCTTAGAATAAGAATTCTCAACTTATGCTCCGTGAACTTGTTTATTGTTAATATTTGATAACTGTCCATCAATATTATGGTTTCCTTTGTAATCCCATGCATTTTATTTTTTTTTATTTTTTATTTTTAGATTTTTTTTGCAAGGCAAATGGGGTTAAGTGGCTTGCCCAAGGCCACACAGCTAGGTAATTATTAAGTGTCTGAAACCAGATTTGAACCCAGGTACTCCTGACTCCAAGGCCAGTGCTTTATCCACTACGCCACCTAGCCGCCCCTAATCCCATGCATTTTAAATGAATATTCTGAACAGATTTGTCAAGAGATTCTTGACACAATAAAATTTAAGATTTGGCTGCTGTTAAACAAGTCAGTGTTAATTACAAAGCTAATGAGGTTAAAAAAATGACTAGTTTTAACAACATAAGGATAAAGACTAGGTTTGTAGTGGTCTCAATTCTGTCTATCTCCTTGATTTTTCAGAATCCCTGGCATGAGTATTACTATCTGTAATTAAGATTCAGAAGTAGGGTCAGTGGATGGATCTAATTTCATGAATCCCCTTTTAATTCTTTAGGGTGTGTGTTTTTTTTTTTAACATTATCTTACCTTTAACTACTTACAAAGTTCAAATTTTCAAACTTTTTAAAATTTAATTACATCTATTGAAGAAATGCATTCTAGAAATAGGTTAATAATAACTGCTTGTATTTTTAAAGCATTTTATATCTAGAGCTCATTTGATTCTCACAACACAGTCACAAGGTAGGTGGCATTAGAATCCTCATTACACAGATAAGGAAAATGAAGTTTGTCTAGAGTCACATGACTATTGTAAGCATGAAATTTGAAGTCAAGTCTTCCTTGCTTCAAGTACAGTAACATTACTTAGTTGCTTTGTAAGGCTGAATCACAGAAGCAGGTTTCCATTTAAATTAAGGGGTTTGGATCATTTTTAAAGCCACTAAAATTATTTCACAAACATCTCCATTTTTTGGTATTCAATCAAAAATAGTTTAGAAAGGTCAAGATCATTTTGTCTATGTTTTCAGTCAATAGGGAAGCAGACTTTCAATTTTCCACATCAACAATAGGGTCCTATTATAACTATATTATGATAATTTATTATCTTATTATAAATATTTTAAAATTATAAATGGTAGTTCTAAGATACCACCCACCCCAAATGTATACTTTCTCTGATGATATAGCATTTTTGGACTATTAACTTCTTCAGGTTTATATTTGATTTAGTTTATTTTTTTTCCCCTGAGAGAATGCTGTCTTATGGGTAAAAGTCACTGAACCAGCACAAAATAATTTAAGGAAACATGTAGAAGAGCAGACTAACATCTGTTGTTTTTTTCCCCCCCTCATAACACTGAACCCTCCAACACAATGCTGTCTTCTTTTTTTTTTTATGTCCCTTTCAATGAAGCTATAGAATAGTGAAGCAAACCCCTTCTTGGGGAACAGAATAGGTTCTTTTACTCTTGGACACTGTTTGAGATTCAACAAAGGAAGAGGCAACTGGTGCTGGCACATTACTAGGTGTATTCACTCAGCCTCACGTGTAGCCCACGCTGCAAACCCATTGTGTCCGACATTACACAATACAAGGAGGTGAACAGTGCACCAAGTGTTGTCTATCAAGCTAATGTTAGCAAAGATGGAAGGAAGCTCTTTCTTTGTTGTCCCTCTGAATTACATTATTCTTACAAACTTCTATAATCTATGATTCTTACACCTAGACACATACAACGGTCAAGGGCCATGAAAGGGTGGTAGTTTACAGATTGGGCACATTCAGCAAACATTAAGTTCCTATAAGTTCTGGGGAAACCTATTCTTTAGGGACTTGCGGACTATTGGGGTATGTGAATGATGGTCAGGGAAAATATAGCACTGACACACACATAGCAATTTCGAACTGGATGAACTGTTAATAACTGGGGTGTGGGGAGGCAGTAGTGCAATCAGGAAAGGCCCCCTATAGGAAGAACCTGGCAAATAGACAAAAACTGTGCTTTAGAGGAAGCTAGAGGTGAGATTTGAAATTCTTTGAGCCAGATGGTTGAGGTTTCCAGGGAGATCACCAACAATGTTAATAACTATACAAAACAGGCATCTTTCCATCTCTGTGTCTGTCTTTCTTTCTGTCCAGTGTTTATGTAGGATGTAGCCCACCCTAAATGTTATTTTTTTTTTCAAGAAACCTCTTTTGATCTATCTCACCCTGAATGCTCAATTTTTCTTCTAATGAATGATCACTTCATTCCCAGGACCCGGGACAGTGCCTTACACATAACATTTATTAAAATACCTGTAGAAGACATTTTACTGATCTGAAAAAGGAATGTTGATGAAACCTCTTCCCATCATCAAAGGAAGCTTTAAAGTGCACACTGCTTCATCAAAAAAATCTATATTTACCGATCCAGCAAGTAATGTCTGAATATTACACAAGATAAAAACAAACAGCCAGGTAGGGAGTGTGAGCTTTACTTTGGAGCTTGTGATACAAAAACACTCAAAGAATTTGGCTCCTGAATAAAGGTGACAGCAAACCATACAATTTCCACACAGAAAAACTCACACTGCGCCTTTATTCCCTTTTCTTAAGGACCATTGTTGACTGAAGACTCCTTGTCTTTTAAAATTCCTTCATGTGAATGGATGAGGCAAGACATCTGCCAGGATACACTCACATTTGCATGCAAATCAGAGACCTAGGGACACACATGCTCCTCGGTAGCCAAATATCACTTTTACTCTTATATTTATGGTGTTCAAACTTAGTTCCTGAACTTTCTGGTCTCACAATGCACTAATTCTTTAAAAAAAAAAAGATACAAAATAACCGGTGAAGGAGCTCTCCATCAGAGAGATGATATGAAATCATGGGAAGAGAATGGAATATAATTTCCTTAGGAAAAGGAAAAGCTTTCTTTTTTTTCTAGAAAATTACATGGGAAAAGTTATTTGAGCAGAGTAGTTCCAGCCATTGAACTATTATAGAAATGAGCAAAAGAAATGTTTCTTTCAAAGTCTTGCCTTTCTGTATCAGGTGAATTTGGACTATTCTATTGTGATAGAAGCAGAATCTGGGGCTGCACTGTTAACCCTTGATTGGAGAGCTGATCACCGAGTCAGTTCAAGGCACTAGACTAGCCACCAACCCCATCCCCCCTCCCCAAATTGAGCCAATAGATGGTAGCATTTCTAGCATTTCTCGTGGAGCTCTCTCTCTCTCTCTCTCTCTCTCTCTCTCTCTCTCTCTCTCTCCTCTCTCTCTCTCTCTCAGAAGGTAGAGTCATTTTTCTACCCAATCGAACCCAGACAAACAGTTCTTTCGAGAAGAGACTGGAGAGAAGAGAAAGGAGGGGATGCTCATTTCGCTCCTTGGCATTCTCCTCTTGGGGCACTTGCTGGCAAACTTTCCTCCCTGACTTCCCTGATGGAGTGGGCTTGGCAGGAGCGATCCTGCAGCTCCCTGAGAAGATGCTTCCCTAACATCCCGGGCATCCTCAGCCTCCAGTCTCCCCAGCTGCCTTCTGGGGGTTCGGCGAATAGGAACTAAAGAGCAAAATGCCTTCCGACGTGTCTGCCGCGATCCTGATCGCTTTCGGGGCCCAGAACCTCTTCCTGCCTCCTCTCCTCGCCTTCCCCCATCTTGTCCTCATGACCTCCTCCTCCTCCTCCTCCTCCTCCTCCTCCTCCTCCTCCTCCTCCTCCTCCTCCTCCTCCTCCTCCTCCTCCTCCTCCTCCAACGCCGGCGTTTCCTCCCTCCTCCATCAGTCCCTTTCCTTCTCCTCGCTTCATTTCTTAGGACTTTGACGGAATTGCCCTCCTCGGCATCTTTGCCTTTCTTTTCTCCATCCCTGCCGCCTCCCCCCATCCCGTCATCCCCCTTTTCTCCCCATCCTCTCCCCCATCCCTGAAGCCCGGTCCTCCTCTTCCCTGTCCCCCCCCCCCCGGTTCTGCCCCCCTCGCACCGCTCTCCTGGGCTTCGCCGCCCCCCACATTCTCCCTCTCTCTAGACCCCCTCCCTCCCCCTCGGCAGGACCCGGGTCCCCCGAGCCAAGTTTCCCGCGACTTCCCTCCCGGGGTCCCCGACCCCCGAGGGGCCACGGCACTTACCGGGGAGGCCGGAGCCGGTGCGGGGCGTGCGCGGAGGCCGGCGGGGGGCACGGCGCGGGGCCCGGGGGGCCGGGGGGCGGCGGGGCTACGAGGGGGGGCGCCCACACATTCAACAGCCCGCGGCAGCGGGGCTCCCGGAGCCGCGGGGACCGGGCTGGCGGGGGGTGGGGCGCCGGGGCTCCGCGGCCGCAGCTGCTGCCTCCCCCCGCCTGACTTCGGTGACGGCCAAGTGCAGCCGCAGGCTCCCGCGGGGGAGCGGCTGCCCTGGGGGAGTGGCCGGGGCTGCCCTGGCCGGCGCTGGCACCGGGCTGGCACCGGGCTGGCCCCGCTCTGCCCGCCGCCGCGCGCGCTCGCTCTGCCTCTCTCTCCTCTCTCTCCTCTTGCCTCCCTCTCCCTGTGCCCCTCTCCCTCTCCCTGTGCCCCTCTCCCTCTCTCTCTCTCTCTCTCTCTCTCTCTCTCTCTCCTCTCTCTCCCTCTCTCTCTCTCTCTCTCTCTCTCCCTCTCCCTCTCCCTGTGCCCCTCTCCCTCTCCCTGTGCCCCTCTCCCTCTCTCTCTCTCTCTCTCTCTCTCTCTCTCTCTCTCTCTCTCTCTCTCTCTCTCCCTCTCTCTCTCTCTCTCTCTCTCTCCCCGCTTTGTGCTGCCCGCAGCCAGCGTGCACCTGGTGTAAGCAAAACAGGTCAGCTGACGGGCTGCCGCCTGATTGGCTGCCCCGCCGCTCCCCTCCCTCCGCCTCTGCCCCCCAGGCCCCCGCCCCTCCCCCTCCCGGCCCCCGCGCCCCCCGCACCTCCCCGCCGGCTCCCACCGGAGACCCGGGCAGGGCACCATCTGTGCCCAGGGGCCGCTAACAAAGGGAGCGCACCCGCCTGGCCCTGCCTGCGGAGGGCCGGCCGAGCTCGGCCGCCCGTGGGCTCCCACCGGGGGGCTCCGACCCGGGGGGACCGGCTGCTGGGGCGGGGGGAGGCGGAGGACACTTGGCCCTTTCTTAGCCAGGGATGGGCAGTAATAGGGAGCAAGAAGGAGGCAGACACACACACACACACACACAGAGAGAGAGAGAGAGAGAGAGAGAGAGAGAGAGAGAGAGAGAGAGATCAATGTTCCTGGGGAAGACCTCTTTGGCTCAGCTGGAAAGATGCATTGTTTAAAAAAAATACACAAAACACTGAAAGATGTAGACAACATCCTTAGATATAGACACACGTGCCTGGACACAGGCCCCCACACACGCACCCCCACATGTACATGCACGGCTGTGCCTATGTCTACATAGAGATCTCTATCACTAGCCAGATGCTACAGATATAGTTCTGGACAGACAGACAGAGACGCACATGTAGCTGGATAGCTAGGCAGACACGGAGGCAGAAAAGGGCAGAGAAATGTCACCGAGGAGCCTGGCAGGTGATGTTAAAATAGGACCCTCCTTTTGGTCTTATAACCCTATAAGGTAAACATACAGACTCCCCCATATCAGTGAGACCATGCGTATCGGGAGAGAATGGACACACAATGTATACATTATGGACGTTTGTTTATTTCTTGTTCAATTAGCAAAGATTTGAATCCAGATCTCTTGACTTGAAAGCCGATGCGATTTCACCGTGCTCTGCCTTTCCAATGGTTATTTAATGATTTGAAAACAGGACAAGCTGTTTTCGGTATACAGAAGAGAGTGGCAGATGCTGCTTGCTGGAACTGGAGATTAAATAAAAGGGTTGGAAGTAGTGGTGATGGAGATGAGGTTGAAAGCGATGATGATGATGATGATGATGGTCCTTCATTTTTGAAGAAGATCATGTTGATAGGGAGGTGATGCCAAACATGTGCATTGGATTTGAGGGTGTGTGTGTGTGTGTGCTGTGCTATCTCCTCCAAAGCCATCTGGGTTCAGTGGCCAGATAGGAATCAAGACTACCTCAGATCGGGGTGGCTAGGTGGCACAGTGGATTAAAGCACCAGCCCTGGAGTCAGGGGTACCTGGGTTCAAATCTGGTCTCAGACACTTAATCATTACCTAGCTGTGTGGTCTTGGGCAACCACTTAACCCCGTTTGCCTTGCAAAAAAAAAAAAATCCTAAAAAAAAAGACTACCCCAGAGGATGAAAATGATGATGATGATGATGATATTGATACTAATGTCTTTAGGAAGACCAAACTAAGCAGAAAAGGGGAGGAGTTCCAGGTTCCATCAAAATCAAGGAGCCCATCTGGTCTCTGATATGATGGTGACTAGAAAAGAACAAATAGTATTAAAGGTAAGAGACTGTTTTGAGTAGAACAGAGAGAAATGATAGTAATCTGAATATTAAAGCCTTCTGAAGGCAGAGAAAGAGAGGTAGATTTGAGCTAGAAGATGTGGACTCAAATCCCAACTGGGCCACTTATGTGTCTCCTTGGGCAAGTTATGGAAACTCTTTGGACCTCAGTTTCTTCATCTGGAAAACCAAGAGATTGGCACCAGTGACTATAGAGGTTCCTTTCAACTCTAAATCTATGATCCTATGATTTTAAGGTATTTTATCTTGCCAAAAAGTCAGTTTTCTTATAAAGCAGAACTCCTAACATTTATTGTGCCCGTCTTTCCTAGTGGAAGGCATTGGTCTTGAAATCAGGGTAACTTGGAGATTAAATTCTATTGATGATGATGTTTTTGGTTCTTCACTGTTGACTAAGCCCATGATATCAGGGAGGTGATGCCAAGACAAACAAGTAAATTAAATTTGAGAGGAGGTGGGTCTTGTGCTAAATCACCAATTTCACTTTCTCTTCCAGAGTCAACAGGGTCCAGTGGACAGATATGAATCAGGATGACTGGAGATGACCCTGGATGTAAGGCAATTTGCTTTAAGTGACTTGCCCAAGGTCACACAGCTAGTAAATCTGAAGCCAGATTTGAAATGAGGTCCTTTTGATTCTAGGGTTGATGTTCTATCCACTTCATCACCTAGCTACCCCAGTTTTGATGTAGACTAATTATATGACCTTGGCCAAGTCACTTCATCTTTCAGTGTTCCAAGTTCTTCTCTAAGTCTATAGTTCTAGAATAACTGCTGATCTGGATTGGTAGAGAGAGTTTTATTTGGGGAAGGCTCTTACACAAATTAAGTCCTAAGTCTGGTTCAAAGTAATAGTAATAACTAGAATTTATATGGCACTTCATGGTTTGCAAAGCACCGCATGTAAATTATTTAATCCTTACAAAGATCCTATAAGGTAGAGGCTACTTTTATCTCCATTTTACAGATGAGGACACTGACATTAAGAGATTCAATAAATTTCCCAGTCTCATAGAAGTGTCAGCTTGGGTACAAATTCAGTTCTTTCTATGAATTCAGTGCATTATTTCTTACCTCAAAAAAAGTATCTGCCTCACAGGATGGTTATGAAGATCAAATGTGATCATGTGTGCAGAATGCTCTGGAAATGCTAGTCACTCTTATTAATAAAGAGCTGTAGCCCACACTAGCAGAAAAGGGGAGGGGTTCCAGGTTGCATCAAAATCAAGGAGCCCACCTGGTCTCTGACATGATGGTGACTAGAAAAGCACAAACAGTATTCAAGGTAAGAGACTGTTTTCAGTAGAGCAGGGAGAAATGATAAGAAGATGATGGATACAAGTTGAATCCAATACTGATTAGTGACATGGTTTCAAAAATGATTTCCTCATCTGCTTCCCTGCCTCCAAGGAATATAGACAAATGTCAAAGGATAAGATAGAGTCAATGGGACAGGAGAGGAAAAAAAAAAGGCAAGCTGAAGCTTGGCAGATTTTTTAGCATCCTTCCAACTCCAGCTTCTATTATATAAAAGGAAATGGGAGACCTAATTTCTCTAACGCTCCATTCGTTATTTTTTCCCCACCAACCTGTGCCATGAAAAAAAAAAAAAACTTATTCTCAAAAAGTGAGAAGCTAGGAGGGAAGGCCTTCCAGGCATCAGGAAATACAGGGCCTGCAGGTGGGAAATTCAATGTGCTTCAGGCAGAATAGTTGGCAGAGGACTTTGACTGAACTGGAGAGTGCGTCAAGATTAGTACATAATATGAAGAGAGACTTGTAAGGTAGACGGGTGTCAGATTTTAGAGATCCTTAAATACCAAGGATTTTGTCTTTTTTTTCCTTGGAAGGGTAGTGTTTTAAGATTATAGAACTGGGGGAAAAGAACCTCAGATATCATCTAGTTCAAAATTCTTATCTTATAAATGAGAAAAATGAGATATGGAGTTTAAGAGTTGACCAAGATCACTCAGATATTAGGATTTTAATCTAGGTCAACTGAATCAAGAACTTTTTTACTATATATATACTGCCTTCATCTCTCTTTTAAAAAATTATTCACTATTAGGGTGAGGGGAAAGTACTAAAGGTTAATATTATTGTGATGTGGTTGGTGGGATTAGATTACACATTAGTATTGTCTATAGAAATTTCTGATTTAGGAACTCCCATTGGAATTATATTATGTAAAAATATAATTATAAGGTATCTGAACTGTCCTCTGGAAATGTTTTAATTGGTGACATGCAACTCATTCATATGAAAAATAAAAATATATTATATGGAATTTGAGAGAGTGAGGATATTGGGATGATCATCAAAAGCTGCTCAGTATTTTGAGGATGTAAGTTTATCATTTCTTGAGAAACTACAATCAAAGAAGCTGGAAACCTAGCTACTTTTAATTGAAATCTAGATATGAGAATTCTCAAGATACACTGAATGAGCCTCATTACAGTTACATACATATATTTTTAAAAGTCCGCAGTAACTGTGAATCTCTGAGGTTGTAATGGCTTGATAATTGAAAATCATGTTACAGTTATGACTGTGGGTAACTTTCATTTTAAGCATTTACTTACCTTGAAAATCCTTCCTAATTTGCAGAGGATTAGTTTTTTTTTTTTAAATTGACACTATCACTGTAATGGAATATTGTCATCTTGATACCACAAATGAATTTATTTTATGACCTTGCTTGAAGTTTCTGCAATAAAAAATATTGACCTTTCTATAGAAATCTAAGAATTCCAAAAGCGGTCAGTGTATGAACATATAAATGGGTTAATTTAAAACTTAACACCAAATAGAGGTCAGAGAAAAGGAGCTGAGAACAGGATTCATAGCATTTAGTCCTAAAATCTAAGAGCTGGAAGATATCTCAAAGATCATTGAGTTCAGGAATTCTTAACATGGTGTCCAAAGTCTTAAAAACAATTAATCACAATTTCAATATAGTTTCTTTTGTAATTCCATCTATTAATTATATATTTGGAAACCTTATTCTGAGAAGGGACCCATAATCTTCCCCAGACTGACAAAGGCATCTATGGCACCAAATTGCTTAAGAACCTCTTATCCATGTCAATCTTTTCATATTCTGATGAAGAAGGAGGATAAGAGAAGGAAGAAGAGGAGGTAAAGGAGGAGAAGGAAGAGGAAGAAAAGAAGAAGAAAAAAGAAGAAACCAGAACCTTACTGAGCATGCTTTTAGTAACCCTACCTTATCCTTTAATATTTTTATCCAACTATGAAAGTATTTTCATTTTGTATATCCCTCAGCAGTCTATATGACATCAAATATAAAATAATAATAGTAGGGTAATGAATACTCCTAGAACCATTTCTATCTGTACTCCATAAAAAGGTGAGAATGATGACATAATAAGTACAATAATTGATGATGATGATTGTCATCTATGAGCATATGATAAACAGGACATAAACCTGCAGAATTACTTTTGGAATAAACAAACATTATTGAGAAACTGAAAAAGCTGTCATAGGTAGATATCATTAGATTTTTAGGACATAATAAAAAAAATTTATATCAGATGGGTCCTATGATGTGACAAAAGTACTAGAATGGAATCAAAAGGCCCTTCATGGGAAACATTGATATCCATAAACTCAGACAACTCTGTGTTTATAAAGAGAATTGGACAAATGGCTGAATCGTGGAGATCTGTTCATGTAAACTGAATGGATTATGATAGAAAGCCAGGAAGAACAGAGAACCATTGGGAATTATATAAGGGCTACTTGCAAGGAGCCTGAACTTAGTGATTGATGAAAGTTTTGCAAGCAAACTGTTAAAGTGGTACAACACATCACTGTAGGCTGTAAATGTTTTAGTTCTTACCTGGCAAGACATGACCTCATGGCTCCTATATTCTATGAAGTTCATTCTCTGTCATGGACTGACAGATGACAAATCTTCATATTACAAATACAAAATTCAAATATCCCAGTTGACTCAATCAGTGACCTACTGCAGTTATACTTCACAGGCCAAACTTTTGCCCACAGTATCTTGAATTTAACGAGCCACCAGAACTCAAGAATAACATTTTTAGTAGATGTTGCTAGTTGTGGCTAATCCTCTACTTTCATAATCTTCAAATTACAAAGAATAAAATATTTTCAAAACATAAAGAGCTAGCAAAGGATGTCAAAATCACTTAGGAACTGTACCAAGCTTGCTTCCATTGAGGTGACATGATGAGCTTATATTTTAATGTGTGTGTGTGTGTGTGTGTGTGTGTGCATGTGTGCCTGCATGGGAGCTTGTGTGTGTTTGGTCATTTCAATCATGTTTGATCCTCAACGATCCTGACTGGCATTTTCTTGGCAAAGATATTGGAATAATTTGCCATTTATTTTTACTTCTCATTTTATAGATGAGGAAATTGAAGCAAAGAGGGTTAAATGGCTTGCCCATGGTCACACAGAAAGGAAGTGTCTGAGGAGACATTTGAACTCACAAAGTTGTCTTTCTGACTCCAGTCCTGGCAATCCATCCACTCTGCTACATAGCTGTAATTCAATTACAAAATGCAGCTATTGTATCAACCTCAGAAATTGAATCTGTTGAATATTGCATGCGAAAGAATAGTAGCAGTATAATGGTTCTAGAACCATTTCGGCCTGAACACTATCACAAAAGACTGAGATAACAACAACAATAATAAACAATATAAATTATGTATTATACACATACACATATTATACACACACACACACATGATTGCATGAATAGCTTTAAGGGTATAAATATGTTTTGTATACATTATAGCTTTAACCTTTACAGTAACCCTGAGAGGTAAGTTAATACAAATATGAATGTTTCCATTTTGTATGTAAGAAACCTGAGACACAGAGAGGCTGATTCAGAGAGAAATTCAAAATAGAATGATCAGACCTTTGTTTCATGCCAAACATCTAGGGAGATTTTTTTTGTCTCCTATCACTCTCATCCCATTATTCTCTTATAACTAGCAGCCTTCTGCCAGCCCTGTGCCATGACTGCCATCTTGTTGGTAGCCATCTCATTGTGCCCCATTCTGAGGACTTGACTGGCCAGCTTATTGAACCATAAGTTTCTTCTCAATATATATACATCTCGAGGTCAAGGGAGTGATTCCCACTATTGCTTTTTCTGGCTTTTTACTTGTACAAAGCCATGGGATGTGCCATGGTAATGATGGCATTTTCGGAGGGATATCAGGCTGTCTTTCCTTCAGTACAACTTTATCTTATTAAGACAAAGAGGGATTCAAATGAAAGCTACCTGTGGTCTGTTGTGTGGTGATAAAGACTGGAATCCCACAACTTTTTTTAAATCAATCAATTAATTAATTAATTCATCGATTCATTTATTTATTTATTTAATTTCATTTTGTTTTGGTGAATTAGGTTTAAGTGACTTTCCCAGGGTCACACAACTAGTAAGGGAAAAATGTCTGAGGCTGGATTCATTTCCTTACCCTGAAGGTGAGCCTTTCTGTATCTGGCCATAACAACTTCTCTAGTAGGAATATAAGGGTATTTCTGGAACACTCCCCTTCCACCAAGGGACTTTGTGTTTCAAATCCCATGGTCTTTTCTTTAGGTCATCCCCACACTCCCCATCCTGTCCAACGGTCCTTACCCCAGGCATTAGAATAGTTATTATATATAAATCTAGGTGAAGTGAATTGCTCAAGGTAAAATAATAAATTACATCAAATTACATCATAATGAGAAGTTGGCTTTCTTGATTTCCAATGTTCTTTCTGTGATATTATGCTTGTACTCACCAATGTTCTTACTTTTCACCCTACTTTTGAGACAAGATTTTTTAAATAAAAAATCTCTTTTGTTTTTGTTGTTAAAGAATGTGATTAGAATGTTAGCTTGTTCAACGTGTCCTGTTTTTCAGTCTAAAAGAATAGTCAAATCACATACAAAAAATGTGAGGAAGGTGGACTTTATTTCTTTGTTGAAGGAATATATTTCATAAGAATTATTTGTAAATGAGAGCAAAAGAAATCTATTTCCCTACTATTCCCACTTCACTTTGACCTGTATACTATTAAATATCATTTGTCATAAGGTAGGCTATTCGAATTCTGTTATAGAATTGACTATATTATAAACAATATGTGTATATATATATGTATATATGTATATATGTTCATATATATCACCTCTGGCTTAAGGAGACAGAAGTTATTAGTTGATCCCAAAGCATTCATTTTTGGCGTCTACATTCACCTGGATTAGTGGTAAATTCTTTTCTTTAGATTGTTTGCAAGGTTCTGGGCACTGACCATACAGTTACATTAGACAAGACTCCTAAATGCAGGTTTGGAGAAATGCTTTGCTTTCCCCTCACATTTCATCCAGCAGCCTCTTTTCCTGTCATTTCTGTCTCCATTTTACCTGTACTTCATTTTATTTTGTAATAGAAACACTCATATTTTTCATCCTTGAGCATCTTAATAGTCCCTTATGGGTAAAATATTACCCATCTTCCATTTCTATGGACAACTAAGTGCTCACCTACCAGTTCTTACCAGGATATGTATGGATCCCTAGGAAACCTCTCTCTCTCTCTCTCTCTCTCTCTCTCTCATTTTAGTACTCCATCCCCCAAACCTTCACCTCTCATTTTAAATTAGATGTGTAGAGTGTACAAGGTGCAGGATACCTGACCAAATTAGCCAGGAGTCATGGTTTCAAAAGGGGATTTAGCTTATTTTTTTTCCTGTTAGTGATTTGAAAACTCAAATTGTGTGATGCCACAAATGGGAGATATACCTGTGGCATGGGCTGGTACCTGGAAATGAGGATAGGATTCAGTTCCATTCAATTACTACTGAAAGATCCATTTACTATGCAGAAACATGGAGTTTCAGAACTGTAATGCACCTGAGAGATCATCTTATAACCCAACCTAGTCATTTTAAAGATGAGGAAACTACCTTGAGATGAGATGAGATAATATATGTTAAGTGCTTTGCAAATGCTAAAGCTTTGGATAAAAGCTAGCTCATCATGATCATGCCATTTCCCAGTCTCATCCGCATCCCCATCCCCATCATTATGTAGCACAGCTAATTAGAGTGGAGTTAGGGCTAAAACTCAGGTAGTCTAGCTTCCCATCCAGAGCTCTTTTCACTATACCAGCTGCTTCTGATCAATACTAGATAAGGGGAGGCTTACAATGGAGGCATGCCATCTCAGATGAGATAATGATAATAATAATAATAGATGACATCACTCTTTCTCTTCTCTCTCTTCATAGATATACATGCATGTAATACACATATATGTATTCATATATAAACACACATATATATGTGTATATAAATATGAGAGTTTTCAAAATTCTTTATAAAAATTATTGAATATTATCCTCATAACGATCCTGGGAAATAGGTGCTATTATTATCATTATTATTATTATCATTATTTTAAATTTGCAGATGAGGAAACAGGCAGATAGAGGTGATAAGGTTAAGAGGCTTGCCCAGGGTCACACAGTTATTAAGCATCTGAGCTTTGAACTCAGGTCTAGTGCTATATCTACTATGCTACCTAAAATATAAAGAAAGTTCTTTGTACACTTGGTTGTTGTTGTCATTTCAATCATGCTCAAATCTTTGTAACCCCATTTGGGTTTTACATGGCCAAAATACTGGAGTGTTTTGAAAGTTCCTTTTCCAGTTGACAGATGAGGAAATGATGCAAACAGGGTTAAATGACTTGTCTAGGGTCACCCAGCTACTAAGTGTCTGAGGTCAGATTTGAACTCAGGAAGGTGAGTATTTCTGACTCTAAGCCTTGCACCATCCATTGTGCTACCCAACTGCTCTTTGCAAATCTTATTAAAGATTAAATATATGTGGGTGCAGTTAGGTGGTACAATTGATAGAACACCAACACTGGAGTCAGGAGGAACTGAGTTCAAATCCAGCCGCAGACATTTAATATTACCTAGCTGTGTGACCTTGGGCAAGTCACTTAATCCTATTACAAAATACAAAAATACAAAAAAAGAAATATTTTGAGATAGTATAAATATTATTAGCCCTATTTTCAAATATAGAGGCTAGAATTCAGAGGATTTATGTGACCCAGTCCCAAGTCTATTAAGTGTTAGAGTCATAGCTTTGAATTCAGAGTTCAGTATTCTTTTTACTACTCCATATTGTCTCTGTGATTTCATTGCTTAATTTAACTTCTTTAAGATCAGACTTAAATAAATCTCTTTGGCATAAGATTCTTCAGAGGATCTTAAAGTTCAAAAATCAGATTTTGAAATGATTATCCTTTGTCTTCATAGAGTTCTATTACAGATAGTTTATGGAAATTTAGGGACAAATTAGGTCTTTGAAGAGCTCCAATATTCTCTAAACAACTTAGCAATGACATAATAATACATCAGAAGGAATGATGATAGAGAAATCAAAGATATCCAGCTGTAAACTCTTCCATCTAGTCTAGAACCGCTCAAAAAACATGTCAGAATCTTGTGGAAGCCCTGAGCAGAGATAATATAGAATAGGTGTAGGCAAGATGCAAGGCTGGCAGCAGGACCCTGGAGCTCCAGACACAATGAGAGAAAGGTCAGAACAGTATCCAGACACTTTGTAGTCTCGGCAGCAGTGAGATACTGGACCTAACATGTTCTAGGCAGGGGATTCAAACCCAGGATCTAGGCACCTTGACCTTGAAGTACAAGATGAAATTTAAACAATTCCAGAAGAAGATAAGACATATGTCTAACTATCATACCCAGGATCAAACAGGGTCTACTCATACCATTTAAGAATATAGGAATTCAATTTCATCCAATCTAACAAGCTCCCAACCTGAAACTGAAACTAGAGGTTTGAGTACAAAGAAGAAAATGCCTAACAGAATGAAGAAATAAATAAACACCTTGGCCTGCAAGTAGTCCAAGGGAATAAATATAGAAAAAGAAAGTAACTTCCAAATAAATCCAAGTAGAGTTGCAGAGTAAAGACTATGCTGCCCATAAATGCTACAAGAGTACACTAAAGAAATGAAATAAGAGATAGAAAATAGAATAACTAGAGAGGGAAAAAAAACATCAGGGAGGGTTAATCTCTTATAATAGATGGTGCTAAACCTTATGAAAGAATTGAATGTCATGAAAATTAGATTAGGTCAAACAATAAACAAGCAAAAAAACCACAATGGGGCAACAAATATTAAAGCAAAAGCAAAATACTGTAAAAAATAAAATGTAAGTGATAATATACCAAAAACATTTGACCTCGAAAATAGATCAAATTAAGAATCATCAGACTCTATTAAAAATTATGACAAAATAAATAAAAGCTTGGATACAATATTCTAAGAAATAATGAAGGAAAAGAGCCAAGATCTCTTAGAAGCAGATTATAAATGAAAATAAGGAGAAAAACACACAAATCTTTCCTAAAGGAAACTCTTTAAAGGGAACTTCCAGGAACATCATAGCCCAAACCCCAAATGTCTAGATTGAAGAAAAAAAATACTGCAAGTAGCCAAAATGAGCAAGTTCATATACTAAGCAATTGTAGTTCAGACTTAATAACTGTAATAATAAAGAAGAAAAGTTTGGAATACACCAATGCAAAAAGAAAAAAGATACAATTTTTAAATCAAGAATGGTATTCAATAAATCCGACAGGTAAACTATTCCATGATTTCCTACCTTACTTATAATACTGTTTTTTTATGTCTAGATCCTGTATCCATTTTAATTTTATCTTGGTAAAGGGTGTGAGGTGTTAGTCTAATCCAAGTTTGCCATACTAACTTGCAATTTTCACAACAGTTTTTATTGAAGAGAGAGTTTTTATCCCAATAGTTGGACTCTTTGGATTTATGTATATGATGGAACACTATTGTTCAATTAGAAACCAGGAGGGATGGGAATTCAGGGAAGCCTGGAAGGATTTGCATGAACTGATGCTGAGCAAAATGAGCAGAACCAGAAGAACATTGAACATTCTAACAGCACCATGGGTGTGGTGATCAACCTTAATGGACTTGCTCATACAAACAGGGCAACAATCAGGCACAAATTTGGGATATCTGCGATGGAGAATGCCATCTGTATCCTGAGAAAGAACTGTGGAGTTTGAACAAAGACCAAAGACTATTACCTTTAATTTAAAAAAAAATTATCTCATGTAATTCTGCTATATCTCGTATTTATGTTTCTTCCTTAAAGATATGATTTCTCTCTCATCATATTCAACTTATTTTAATGCATACCATGAAAACAATGTAAAAACTAACAGACTATGTTCTGTGAGGGGTGGGGGGAGGGAAGCAAGATTAGGGGAAAAATTGTAAAATTCAAAAATAAATAAAATCTTAAAAAAAAGAGTGGTATTCAGTGAATCTCTAAGTGTTCTAATCAAAAGAATTAGAACTGTGCAGATATTGAAATAGAAACCAAAGTATTAAGATAAAAAAAGATACATAGATTTGATCAATGGGAAGATAATATATGAAGATAAATTGTTTATTTGCTAATTGGAAGAAAAGTTAAGATTCTTTCAGAACCTTCACATTTCTATGGGTCATAGAGAAAATTATATGAAACAACCCAGGAATGATTTTGTTTTGTTTGTTAGGATCTTAAGAGAAGAAGTAAATAAACACTATGGAATATTTTGGGGAGGAAAGGGGTAAAAAGAGCAGAGAACCCCTTCATAATATGACACATAGAATGAAGAATAGATAAACATGGAAGAAGGGGTTGGAATGGGTATCCCATTAGTCTCACTTTTATCTGAATTGGAAAAAGAAAGACTGAATACCTAGAGAGTATGATATAGAAGTACATTAAACTTATTGCAGAAACAAGCAGTGACAAGAATAGGGGAGAAAAAGATTTAGGGTTAAAGAGTTAGGTTCAAGAGAGAGTGTAAAATAGGTTAGATAAAAGCAATAAGCAAAACGAACTAATTTTGCAGAAGGGAGTGTGAAGAGAGGCGTAAAAGGAAAGGAAGAAACAGTAGAAACCTGTGATCAGGAACAGAAAATGAAGAAGAGAGGAGGGACAACGGAGCAGAAACATATCTTGAAGGGAAGCTCTTTTCACCCATCTTCTTTTGTAAAGGAGAGAAAGGAGAAATACAGGAAAAATACAGAATGACAGAACTGAGGGAAATATATAATTAACAAGCATAGCAGTGGATGTACATAGAGTGAACTCACTGATGGAAAGAAAAGGATAGCAGACTAGATTAGGAAGCAAAACCCTACAACATGCTGTTCCCAAAAAATATAAGAAGCATAAAGATTCACATAAAGCCAAAATGAGAGGCAGGAACAGATCTATAATATTTTAGGTGCACTAACAGCAAAAGCAAGAGTAGTATACATAATTTCAGACAAAATTGTAGTAAAAGGACCCATCATAAAACAGACATAAACAGGGAAATTGCATTGTGCTTAAACCCATCAAAGTTGATGAATCAATAACAATAATTGATACATATCCACCTAACTGAATAATATCCAAATTCTTAAAAGGTAAGCTAAATGAATTGCAGAGAGAGTAAAAAATATTAGAGATTTCATTGTACCTTTTCAGTCAGAAAATCTAACAAAAAGATAAACAGAAACAATTTAAGGAACTTATAAGCATTTTTAAAAAATAGAGATGATATGTCTCTAGTAGGAAAAAGAAAGGTGGTTGCATACTTCCCAGTCATGTCTGGCACCTTTACAAAGAATG
Organism: Macrotis lagotis; assembly: GCF_037893015.1. Taxonomy (NCBI): domain Eukaryota; kingdom Metazoa; phylum Chordata; class Mammalia; order Peramelemorphia; family Peramelidae; genus Macrotis; species Macrotis lagotis. The sequence goes on from NC_133665.1 coordinate 150,972,548, forward strand.
TCTGTTCATGCATTGGAGCATAAAAATATCACAAACAAATGTAGCAAAACAGAAGGACTAGGGGTGGCTAGGTGGTGTAGTAGTAAAAGCACCGGCCTTGGAGTCAAGAGTACCTGGGTTCAAATCCGGTCTCAGACACTTAATAATTACCTAGCTGTGTGACCTTGGGCAAGCCACTTAACCCCATTTGCCTTGCAAAAAAATAAACCTTAAAAAAAACAGGACTAAAAGAATCCTTTACAGATTTCAGTTTATTAAAGATACATTAAATAAAGAGTTTTGAAAAATGAATTAAAATTTAGTTGGAAATAAAATAATTTAAACCTATAGAACTTGTAATGCAAAGAACCTTTCTGAAACAAAAGAAATTCCATCAAATAAGTGCCTGAAATGAGAAAATAGACACAGCTTTTTGGGATATAGCTAAAGCAATTCATAGGCAAAAAAGTATGTCTCTAAATACAAATATCAACAAAAGAAAAAAGGAACAAATCAATGAATTGAGTAAACATCTAAAACACTAGAAAAGTAATAAATTAAAAATCTTTAAATACCAAAATAGAAATTCGAAAAAATCAAAGAAGAGATTAGTAAATTTAAAAGCAAAGACAAAAACAGACATTTCATTGATAAAATTAAGAGCATTAAATCATTAACATAAACAATTATCTAGTTAAAAAAGAATCAGTAAGGGGTGGCTAGGTGGCACAGTGGATAGAGCACCTGCCATGGAGTTGGGAGTGCCTGAATTCAAATCTGGTCTCAGACACTTAATAATTACCTAGCTGTGTGGCCTTGGGCAAATGACTTAATCCCATTGCCTTGCAAAAAATAAAAAATAAAAAAAAAAAACTAAAAAAAAAGAATGAGTAAAATGATTAAAAAGAAAACCCATATAATTCACGCAAAAATGAAAAGCATTCAAAACAAATGAAGAGAAAACAAGGGAAATTATCAATACTATTTTGCCCAATCAATAAAACTGATAACTCAGATGAAATGGGTGAATACTTTCAAAATACAAATTGTTCCAAGTAACAATAAAAATAGATTATTTAACCCAATAATAGAAAAAATTGAAATGTCATAAATAAATTTCCCAAAGTGGGGAAAAACTTGCAGGAAGACCAGATGAATTTTCATGTGAATTTTTATCAAGCATTTAAAGAACAATTAATTAGTATTTAACTGTTAAAGAAAAATAAAAGGATTGTACCTTCCAAATTACTTTTATCACAATCTTGATACCTAAACCAGAAGAAAAAAAGAAAAGAAATAATGCTAACCATCAATATCTCTAATGAAAAATGATGCAAAAATATTAAATAAAATTTTAGTAGAGATACTTAAGAAACAAAGTAAAAAGTTACACTATGAAGTTTAATTTACATTGGGAATAAATGGTTGGTTCAGTATAAAGAAAGCAATATTAATAACAAAATAAAGGCCACAAGATTATAACAATAGATTCTGAGAATTCTTTTAACAAAATGTAATATTTTTTCTTTTAAAAAATTACAAATAAATAGACAATATGGTAGTCTGGAGCAAATGTTATATGTAAAGGAGAAAAGTTAGAAGTCTTTCCAATAAGATCCAGATCAAAAAGAATACTTATCACTTGCCACTACTATTTAACATAGTTTAAAAAAAGAGAAAACAAAATTTTTATTTACTATCTGGAGAACCCTAAAAATATTAACTAAAATTGATTGTAACAGTGTCTTCATTCACAAATTTCCAAGGTATAAAATAAATGCCCATATATAATCTAGGATATTGGCATGCAAGTCAAAAACCCCAGCAGAAAGAGAAAGAAAAAATAATTTAAAAATAACTACAGAATATATAAAATATTGTTTAGCCTATCTAGTAAGACTCACTTAGGAACTATATAAACAGATTTGGAAAACGTTTACTGTAATTAAAATAGCCCTTAATAAACTAGAGAAGTTTTAATTTCTTATGTGTATGGGTTGTGCCAGTTGAATAAAAATGTCGATACTACCTAAACAAATGGACTTACTTGGTGTCCTACCAATCAAACTAATAAAGAATTATTCTAGAAAGCTAGAAAATATGATAATGATTTACATCTGTGAGAATAAAAATCTCAAGTTAAATGTTAAAAAGTAGGAAAGAAGTAGGCCTGGCAATACCAGAATTCAAGTTACACTATGAAGCAGTAGTTATCCCAACCATTTGTACTGGTTCAAAAATAGAGTAACTGATCAGTAAAACAGATGAGTACAAAACATTCAGAAGCAACAAATCCAGTAGTGTAGTGTTCAATAAGCTTAGTGATGCCATCTTACCCCCGCATAAGGACACACGTTTTAAATATAAAATGCTGAGAAAATTGGAAATCTTTCTGACAGAAATTAAGTATAGATCAATATCTTATATTATATATCAAGATAATCTCCAAAAGGATGCATGATCTAAACATTTAAAAAAAATGACATCATAAATATATTGGGAGAGCAAGGAAAAAATAGGAAAAAATGCCCTTCACATCAATGGAGAGAAGAATTTATGATCAAATAAAAGATAGAGAGGATCATAGAAGATATCAATTACATAAAATTAAAGAGTTTTGCATAACTAAAACTAATGAAATTAAAATTTAATGCAGGAATTACCTGATTTTAAAATCAGAAATAGTTAATTTGGTAAAAAAAACTTTGAAATAAATTTCTCTGATAAAGTTCATATTCATGATGTAAAAAATGATATATTTATTTATAAAACTAAGCCTCATTGTCCAAAAGATAAATGACCGAGGATATTAACAGGAAATTTCAAGAAAGACATTCAAGCTATCAAAAATGAAATGGAAAAGATACTCCAAATCTATTGCTGCTGCTGCTGCTCTTGCTACTGCTACTACTACTACTACTGTGACTACTATTATTATTACTATTACAGCTACTACTGCTATTAACACTACTACTACTACTACTACTACTACTACTACTACTACTGCTGCTGCTGCTGCTGCTGCTGCTGCTATTACTACTGTTACTGTTACTGCTATGGTTACTGTTACTACTACCACCACTACTACTACTACTGGATCTACTGCAACATTCCAGACCAAAAGACCCCTCCCCAGAGGTTTCTCTCTTACCTACATTGCCTTTTGCTATTATAATGTAAGTTCTTTGATAGCAGGAATGATCTTGGTTTATCAGTTTGTATCTTAAGTACTTAGCATTAGGCTTGGTCTATAGTAAGCGCTGAATAAAATCATTTTTATTTATTCATTTATTAATTCAAGAAAACTCAGTTACCTCTTGGTTTGGGATGTATACTCAAGACAGTATATCTTGGTTATGTCACATTTTTATGCTTCAAATCCTTTTGACTCTCCTTTGTCTATTAAAACTCATCTCCTTATCTTGGTTTTAGACTCTCCCTTCTGAACCCCACCCAACTTTCCAGTAGCTTCCAACCCATTCTTCAAGGTCTGGCTCGAATTCCATTTCCTCCCTGAAACCTTCCCTGATCACCTCTACTCATAGTCATCTCTCCTTTCTATGCAGCCTTATTTCCATATTCCTTTTCTGACAGGTAAGATGTTGGCAACATCTCTTGCCCTTCGAGAGTCTATATCTTATTTCTATATAATTGTTTTCACATTGTCCTCTCCATCAGATTTTGGGCTTCTTGGAGGGAAGGAGAAGACTTCCCTTTTTTAGCATCTGAGTCATTAGGTACAGAATAAGATTATCTCTCTCCATCAGGTTAGGAAAATATTCATGATTCTAGTTTCATGGCAGTGTATATGTTAGAGAATAAATTCTTAGAAGCAGGAATAATTTGAGTTTTCCAGGGACTAGTGATGCCCTATGTAATATCTCTGGATGTCTGTTTAGCATCTGACTATATTTGCATTCTACTTTATCCATTGTTATAAAAATATTATCCCAAACTGAATACATGAAAGAGATCCAGTTGTCTTCTGAAATAGCTCTTTCTGGACTGTGATCAGACTTTTTAGGGGAATGAAATGTTATTTTGCTAAATCATTCTCCACCATATTATTGTCTTTTGTTTGACAACTGATGTGTTAGACATTTCTATCTGTGTTCTAACACATACCATATAGGAAAATAAATTAATCTACTGTTCCATCTAAGGTATTGTATCTTATTCTTTTCCAGGAAAAATGTCATCAAGAAGCAGTAGACTCAGTTATAGTTACTAATAAGTTACTAACTTGTTATGGGACCTTAGGTAAGTGTCTTACCCTCTCTAGGCTTCCATATTTTATTTGTAAAATGGAAGTATCTAACTCAGTGATCCCAAGGGTCTTTCCAGTTGTACAAAACTATGATTAGGTATAGCCATTGTAGAATTTTAACTCAATCACCATTAGGGGAAGTTAAGTGATGTAATGGATAAGGTGCAGGCTTGGAGTAAGGAAGACTTGAGTTCAAATTTGGCCCCAAACACTTACTAATATGAAACCCTGGGTAAGTCACTTAAACCTTGTTTCCTTAGTTTCCTATTAAATGGACAAAATGAAAATAACACCTACCTCTCGGGATGAAAAAAGATAGTAATTGTAACTACAGCATAGCAAACTCTCTATAAATATTAGCTCATTGTTATTGGGCTGTTAATTGTCGCAGTAGATAAAGCAACAGGTCTGGAGTCAAAGAAGAGATGAGTTCAAATTTCACTTCAGTTATTTACTATGAGTGTGACCCTGAGCATGTTACTTAACCTTTCTTGACTTGGTTTGCTCATTAATAAATGAGAGGTGGAAATGGAAAGCCACTTTAGTATCTTTACCAAGAATACCCCAAATTGGGTCAATAGAGAGTTGGGAATTACTGAACCTATTGTTGGTGTTTTTGTTGTGATCATTGTCAATAATATAATTTAATGTGATACAGATGATAGAATTTCATAGACTTTCAGGATTGGAAAGGACGTCTGAAGCCATCTAGTTCAACCATACCTGGACAAGAATTCTCTTTTTACTATATGAATTGAAAATATCAGTGAGGGAAAACCTACACCTTCCAAAATGATCTGTTCTACTATCAGATATGCTGATCATTAGCAAGTTTTTTTTTTTTGCAAGAAGTCAAAATCTACTTCTTTGCAATACTTATCTTTTCCTCTTATTTCTATCTTCTGGGAACAACAAAGTACAACAAGTTTTACCCCTCATGGTGTCTCTTCACTGGGAGTCAGTGCTATGTAGCTGAAAGCACCAAACTTCAAATTTTGGTATAGGTGTTTGAATCCTACCTTAGCTGATTACTATGCAAGTGGCATTGGACAAATCAGTTAATTTCTCTGAACCTCCTTCTTCTTGGGAAGAAAAGTAGAGGTAAGGGGCAGGATTAGATGATCTTCCTGTGGTTTCTTCCAGTTCCAAAAGATATGATCTTACATTCTTTTAGGTTTTCACAAGGCAATGGGGTTAAGTGACTTGCCCAAGGCCACACAGCTAGGTAATTATTAAGTGTCTGAGACCGGATTTGAACTCAGGTACTCCTGACTCCAGGGCCAGTGCTCTATCCATTTGGCCACCTAGCCAATCTTAATAGCATGTTCTTTCTTTGTTTTTGCTTTTTCAGATAAACACCCAGGTTCCTTCTACCATCAATGAATAGAATTCGAAGTCATATTCTGTGTGCAGAATTTCTAAATGTTTAAATATTTGGGAATATACCAGGCAGTATAATTTGAATTTGAAGATTAGCAAACTGGTGAAACTTGATGGACAGACAAAAAGTCACTTCCAAGGGCTAATAGTGATTTATCCCATGTCAATAACAAAGTATTTTGAGTTTGTTCATTTTGTTCCCTTGGTGATTGTCTGAAGAGGAACAAGAATGGCCAAAATTATTTTTTTAAAAAAGAAGTCATGTATGGTAGTGGAGAAAAATATTTTATTAGGAGTCAAGGGACTCTTGATTTTTTCACTGAATACTAATGTGACCTGCCCCAATCCGGGCTTCAGTTTTCTTCTGGGTAGCATGAGGTTGTTGAATTCATTGCTTTCTCTACCCCCTTTCAGTTTTAAATATCTATAATTCTAGTTATCTTCAAGTTTGGTTAAAGTGAAAGAATTAAAAATATTAGCTTTCCATCTACCTTTCTTTTTTCTTGTGATATTATCAATAACTAAAAATAAATCACACCTGCAGAACTTATGGTTATGTTTCAATTGAATTTTTTGAAATAACTCCTTTGAAAGGAAAAAAGGAAGGAAAAAGAAACTGCATTCAACTAAGCTGATGTATGGAGTTTATTTTCTTTTCAGGAGAATACATTTTGGGCCCTTCAAGAGAAGGATCTTCAAGTTGAGACTACTTGCAGATGTAGTTAAAGGCAAAATGCTGACTGTATTTGGCAGAGGTTCAGATCTGGAAAACTTGAGTACAAAACTGCAAAACTTCAGCCTTACATCATCAAGAGATCCATTTACAGTCTTTCTGTTTCTTACTAGAAATGCAATTTCTGCTTTTTGTCAGAGTATCCAAATGATATGAGGAACTCAAAGAGGTGCCTTATGCTTAGTTGAATATATTTAAATTCAGATCTGTCCCTTGAGTACAGCAAATTAGGATAACCCTTCTGGACCCTGTGTGGACCCTGTGTGGGAGATCTCTGTCTTCTCATTCCCCACTGATAGGTAATGATTTTGGGAAGCAACCATTCTGGGATGGGATGAATGGGCTAAGCAAGGCCAACAATCTTAGGGAGACATACATCATTTCTTTACCCGTTGGAACCTGGATCCCTATTTCTCATGGCGGTCTCTAAACTTCCTTAGTTTTACATCTATAATCCTATGAATTCATGAATGAATCTATGCCCTGTAAATAAGGAAGGGGTCAGGAAGGGGGAACAGACTGGATGGATTTTGATTTCTAAGCAAAATTGTATCACTTGCTATTAAAAGGATGGTCAGTGACCTTCTAGAAAAGGAAACAGTGATCACGTAGTCGTCATGAATTGATTTGGACAGTCTTGCTAATTCCTTGCTTTTATCATATGACCAGTCCATCTTTTTTTAAATAGTGACCCATTTCTTTGACAATGTCATTTACTATGGTTCTTCATAGCTCCTGTTCATACCTGCCATGTTCTTCTTTATTTTTCTTTAAGTGTTATTCATGGTTTTCTTTTTTGTTTGTTTGTTTGTTATTGCAAGGCAATGGGGTTAAGTGACTTACCCGAGGTCACACAACTAGGCAATTATTAAATGTCTGAGGTCACATTTGAACTCAGGTCCTCCTGACTCCAGGGCCAGTGCTCTGTCCATGGTGTGACCTAAGTGCACCGGTATTCACGTTTAATTCTGTAGATACTGTGTATCTGTACTGTGGATAAAAGTACAAAAAAGTTCATTTACATGCTTTTCTGCATTTTAAACTGCTAGTCTTTCTACAGTAGTGTTATACCTGTGAATGAGTCAAGTAAGTTAAGATCTTAGCCACATCCTTCTACAACCTCCCAGAAAATCATTGCTTTTTAATCACTTTATCCCTGTTCTCCTTCCCCTGTGTAAATCCAGGGGCAGAAAAAGCTGGCACTGAAGGGGACAGATGTGTAATGTATAATGCTAAGTAGGCAGAAATGCTTCTGTTTGTGTGATCCGGAAAACACTTGAAATGTCAAACCTAGCTGTATGAGGCCTACAGTGCAGAAACAAAAACAAATCAACCACAGAAAACTGGAAATTACTCACATGCATATAAGCCTCTTTATAATTGCTAATTTTGGTTCCCTTAGAAGTAAACATAGGTTAGCCAGACTGCTCATTCAGGCGATTATAGCATGCTTTACAGATAGATGTCAGGAAAGGAAGCATTTCAAGCCTGAATCTTTTCCATTATTATGTTTACTAATTCTTCCATCCACTATTGCATCAGGAAGCCTAAATAATTTGAGTAATGATAATAACTAGTATTCATACAATCCTTTAAGCATTTTACAAATAAACCTTTTCATCTTCACAACACTTATTGGTTTATTATTCCCTCTTTACAGATGAAGAAACTGAGGCAGACATAGGTTTAATTTCCTCCTCTCTCAATTGGTAAATGTCTGAGGCTGGATGTGAACTCTAGCTATTGGGCAACCTAGCTACCTAGGTACCTAAGTGATGCTAAAATGCCTAGCAAGCATCTGCAATGTGCAGGTGTGTGATGGCTTCCAAGATTAAAGTTTTTCTCCTGATGTTTGAATCAACTAAGCTATAGAAGCATATTGCTAAATAAACTAAAAGTTCTGAGATAATGATTTGCTCTTTCCTTTGAGTTCTGCTTGGATGCTTGTTTGTATAATTTTGCTAAAATTTACACACACAGATTTGTTGTTGCTAGCCTTAAAAAGAAATCATTCTCCTATTTGATGTTAAAAAGATTACTTTAGGATGTTGTTGCATCTCTGGATTGCAATTATCTATTCCAAATGGACTTTGTATGTGTTTATGTCATGACAAAATCTGAACAAAGACAAATGTCTAAGCAAAGGAAGAAAAAGAAAGAAATTTGTGGATTGAGGTTGTGTTTATATTTCATGTTGTGGTCTTCTGGGTTGTTAGGATAACTATCCCAAGTTCAAGAAATACTGTTAGATATAAATTAAATCCCTCATTTTGCAGATAAGAAAATTGAAGCAAGGAAAGTTGAAGTGACTTGTCCAGGTTAATATGACTAAGAAGCATTTTTGGCTGAATTTGAACTCAAGTCTTCCAAACATTAGAACAGGTGGTCTATCATAGACTCTATATCTACACACCTGTGCCCAAACCTGTCATCTCTGCCAATCAGTACCCTAAGGAGTCTCATTTGTTAGGGATCTGGTGAAAATTTCCCACAAGGTGAAATCAAACTAAACACATGCACTCCAGTTTCCAGAAGGCATAAATAAACATGTGGGCAAAAAGCAAATAATGGATATGACTTATTTTAATTTTTTTAAAAAGTAATTTTGTTGGAAGAGGGATGCTTACCTGTGATTTAATTGGTATTTGGTACTAACATATTAAATGACTCACCCATTTTCTCAGAACCAGTGTGGTGAAGAGGCTATTATTTGAACACAAGGCTTTCTGATTCAAAGGCTGCTCTTTCTACCTCCTGGGCCAAGCTTTTTCTCTAGCCTTTATCTAACTACTTTAAAAAACGGAGTCATTCTGGGATTACAAAGCCTGTTTTGGTAATGAAATAAGAGATGATATTTATAGAGGGTTTTTAGGTTTACAAAGGGCTTCCCTCACATCTACCCTGTGGAGCAGCATTATCTCCAGATAATAGATCAAAAAAGAGATGTCTCAGAGAGATTTGAGTGAAAGCCTGGTCTTCTGGCATCAACCTCACCCCTCTTCACCCACCCCTACCACTATATTTTTTGCAAGGAAATGACTTGGTAATCAAGAGAAGAAAAAAATGGTTCCTTACCAAATAACTCAAAGGAGAAAGAATTAGAATCAGAAGTATTCATTCTAGAGCATCAGTTTAGAGATAAGGAATAATTTTAGAGGTAAGGAAAATGAAGTCCAGTTTTGCTGGTATACCAAGCATCACACAGGTAAAAAGAACAAAAGTAGAATTTGAACCCAGGTTCTTTGACTCCAGAGTCAATGTACTGGAGTTCTGTTTTGAGGTTCCTCTACCTCCTTTCCCCAACCTCACCCCTGTCCAGAGTAGTGACTGATAATCAACACTGCGTAACCAAGGGACTTGTCTGCTTCCCAGCAGAGATCCTACGAGGTTAATTGGGAGCCAACAAGGAAAACCAGAGCTTAAAGGAAGAAGCATTACCTCCACATCTTTGCCAGAGGGACCAAGGAAGCCTGCTAGTCTTCTGTTCTCCCATGATCCCTCTTCTGACCAGTTTCTTTCACAGTTTGTACCCCGAAGAACAGTGACCAACAGCCCTGCCTTGTCCTTTACCTTGGAGCCCCTTGAGAATGTCTGCTGAGCTCATCTCTGGTATTTTAGAGCTCTCTAAACTCGCCATCCCCCTTCCCTGAAAGATGATTTTTTAGCTGGATAATTCCTCACTCTAGCTTGAGTGGAATCAATTAGGACTGATTTTATCTAATATATTTATACATTATTTGAAAGTAGGCATTCTTTGGGAAATTGTCCAGACTTACAATTCAGTTTCACAGAGTTGGAGGGATATGACAGGTCAGCTGATCCAAACGTCTCATTAAAAAAATAAGGATCAGAGAAAGAAAATAATGGGGTCAAATTCATCTGGCTGTGTTCATGCTAAAACTGGGACTAGCACCCGCATCACCTGTTTACTAGTGCAATGGATGTCTGTTTGTACCTGTCTACTTCTTAATGACATTTGAGCTTTCTTGGGAGTGGGTAAAATGTTAAGTAGATTAGAATAAGTTAAGGGATGATCTCATCAGGCTGGGTAAGTGGCCAGAAAAGTCAGAGAAAGCCTTGAAATATGGATGAGTATCATGCAATATGTCTAGGGGAAAACAAACCACAAAATACTTTTAGAAAAAGGAGCTCTGAGCAATCTGGTGAAAGAAGTAGGAATAGGCCTGCTTCCTATAGCAGTCATCATGAAAGACTAACCAGACTCCAGATATCAGGTGGAAAGTTCTGGGATAAAGGCTATGAGAGACTGAGAGAATCAAAAGATATTGGAAATCATAATTTTCTCAGTTGCAGAATAGGATGATCATATTTGAACTTTCCAACTCACACTGATGCTTTAAGGAAAAGTGCTTTGTAAACTTTGTAAAAAAAAGATCATAGAAATGTGTTATTTTAAGAAATGCATAATGTAAAACATTGTCATTATGATTTATTACATTATGACACCATAATAGAATAAAGATTTATTATGAGAATCAGCATAGCATAAGTGATATTAAGTGATCCATAGATTTGGAATGTTGTTTTCATTCATGCCCAATTCTTCCTGATCTCATTTAGGGATTTTTTGGCAAAGATATTAGAGTTGTGTGTCCTTTCCTCCAGTTCATTTTACAGATGAGGAAACTGAGGCAAACAGAGTTAAATGACTTGCCTAGGGTTACACAGTAGTAAGTGTTTCAGGACAGATTTGAATTCAGGAAGAGGAGTCTTCCTGCCTCCAGGTCTTATTCTCTATCTACTGATGATCTGAGTACAAATCCAGAGGGTTCCATGTATTGAATGTGTGATGTTGTACCATCAATCAATCAACAAGCCTTAATTAAAGGGCCACTCTATTACCAGGCACTGGAGAAATCACTTAAATTTCTCATTTCCCTAGGGTACTTTCCAGGATTATAAATTACCAAACAGGTACTACTCTTCATTTGTAGAAGGAGTTTATTCACTGGGAATTTCCTATGCCCATGTAATGTAAGATCTTGAGTATAAAGACTGGTTATAATCTCATCATTATCTAACATTATTTTACAGTAATCTAACACAATGTCTTCCTGATATAAAAACATAATATTTTATCCCTTACCCATTTGTCAATAAATGGAAATTGGAAAAGTAGCAAATTTAGGCCAGAAATCAAGATAAACTCTCTGGACTTTAGGTTTGTACCAAAGTGGAATGGAATGCTTCAATAGGTAGCAAGTTCCCCCTCACCAGGACTCTTGAAGTAGAGACTAATTAATTGCTTATCATTAGAATTATTTAAGACATTTCAATATAGATATATACTGGATGACTACTTCTTAGGATGTTCTAGATGGTGGGATATGTGACCTTGGAAGACCCTTCTAACTAAGATTCTGTGTTTTTATGCTTACCCGTATATTGAATCACCCTATAAGTCTTCCTGAATTTCCATAGCATCTACTGATTAGAACCTTTATTTGATATTTCACTTTGTGACAGATCTTATTAAGGTCTTTCTTAGATCTTGGTTCCTGATTTTTTATTTTTAAGGTGTTTACATTTTGTTTCCTAGACTAAATTAGATACTTCTGGAGTGGGTTCATATTTTAGAGTTTGTTGTATACACATAGCCTGTCACAATACTTTGCCTAAAATAAGCATTCCATTACTGTTTAGTAATGAATTGGTTTGGGACAGTTTCCCATCCTTTCTCATTCACGGCTAACATTTTAAAGCCTGGATCCCCAAATCACTCAACAAACTAGAAGTATGGGCCAAATTTATGTAAGTACCATGTTCAATTTAACTGCTGTGATATTACAAAGTTACTATGGGAAAAATATAATATTTGTGACACTTTTCTAATAAAAATGAGAGATTTGGAAAGAAAGGAGGGATTGATAGAGACCTTGATATTTTTCATTCCAAAGGCAATTATAGTGGAAGCAATTGAATGATGAAAAGGATGGGCGTTGGGTAGGAAGAAACAAACAACTTAAGTGTATTTTACTTGCCACATTCCCCAAATGTGTTTATGCTGCTAAATTTTCTGAACTTCTGAAAGGAGCCATTTTCCTAAGAAATATGACTCCCTGGAGTACTAGACAGCTTTCAGTCTGACTTCTATAGGAAGGTTAGAAAAGTCTGCTCCCATTGACTATTTATGAGATGGGTCTTCACACTGTCAAATGACCAAAGGCGTCTTTGCTTTTAAGATCTTGCAAATGAGAAAAGGATCATTATTTTTTAATGTAAAGAGGATGATTGTTAGTTCTACAGTACAATATACAATCTCTGCTGTCATATTCATCAAGGAATGGACATTAATGTTATTCATTTAAGAAAGAAGTAAATCTGAGGCTATATTTACAAGCATAATATTTAACATGAAAGCAATATTTATTGGAAGTAAGTCAACTGTTTTGTTGAAGAACATGATTCGATTAAAAATATTTTTCTCTTTTTGTGAATCCTTTTGTTCTAGACTTATTGGCACATTTTTCCCCCAAGTAAAATGGACATCTAAGGAAATCCATTAGCTTTACTTTTGTCTTCAATCAAGAAAGTAGCTTTCCTGTCTTTGCTAAGGTTCACTTCATCTGAAGTGAATTTTCCAATGATCTTTATTCAAAATCGAGCAGCTAATCGCAAGGTAACTAGTGTATTTGGTAACTGGGAATAGTGTGTATGGAAAATATGAAGAAATAGGTTGTTCTATTACTTAACCGGAAACAACTCAACTGCAATTAGGTCCTTTTGAGGAGAAAACCATCATCCTATGACACATTTGAAAATTCATTCTTAATGATCCTCTGTGGTTCAGGTTCAAGGTGAGTCCAGAAATGTATCATCTTTGATACAATTTCATATTTCCAGAGATGATTTCTACACAAAGTTACTGTAGATAAAAGTTTACCAGAACTGGTCAGGTTTATCATAGGATGAATTTGTCTAATTTGAAATGATTTTCATCTTCTGAATACTGTTGTATCCTACTCAACCATTTATTCCCTTTGCCTTCCTTCAGGGAGTCATTTTTTATCTTTTATATCTTTTATCACTTCTTTATTCATTTAAAAGATTATTTTATCGAGAATTTATGCATGGCAAAAGTTCACATGGTGTTCCCAAGAAGCAATACTCTCGAGATCTCTCTAAAGGACTTTGGTATCAATTATGAGACAAATTTAAAGATGTTCTCTTTCTGAATGCCCATATGAACTATTCGGACCCACTCTGTGTAGAGCCTTGTGGGCTTGCATTGTTAATGCTCAGGCATTATACCATGTTCCCAACATTGTGTTATCATTTTGTTTCTCTTCAAACACAAAAGATAAACGTCAACAACATTCATTCAACAAGGATGCCAAACTGGAAAGAGGACAAGACATCTCAGTTCTAGACCTAGCACCACTACTAAATACAGCTAAGTCCCAATTAGTATGAATAATGAATCCTCTGAAGTTGTTTTACATTTCAATATTTGTACTATTAAAAGTTATAATTTCTTAAACTACATAATTAGTTATAGGTTGATAGAAATATGCACCGTGAATGTGAATAATGTGATCACTTCATAGGATTAATTATTTGCCCTATTTAGGACTTATTTTTAACTATGGTGACCTTGGTGCTGGGCCTCATTTTTATTCCATGTAATATGAGTGTGTTGGTTAAAATCGAAGCAGGTTTACGTTTGATGCAAGGAAAGATTTTCCATCATCAAACATTTTAATAGACCACCAGTCCAGGAAGTAGTGCATCACTCACTAGAGTTCTTCAAGCAGAGGTTGGATGATCTCTCCTTTGTAAAGGGGATTCTTGTGGAGGTGGAGGCTGGATTAAACAGTCCAAGGGCCCTTCTACTCTCTGAGTCTTCAATTCTGTGATTCTCACCCCACAGCAGTAGGAAATAGTGAATATAGAGGGGCTTGGAGACTAGCTTACATTAAGTAAATCACTTTGTCTACCTGACTTAGTACCATTGTGTCTGAAGTGAGGAAATTAGACAAGATTATCTTTAAGACATCTTCTAGCTTTAAATGTATGTAATAACATTTACATAGTTCTGTGACAGGTATTGTGTTCAGTGCTTTACAATTACCTCATTTGATACAAAAATTATGGGAGGTAGATGCTAGTATTATGCCAACTTGGCAAATGAGGAAACTGAGGTGGACAGAAGTTAACATGATTTTAACTATTTGAAGCCAATTTGAACTTAGATTTTTCCAACTCCAGGACCACTATTCTATCTACTACATTATAGCATCTTTTAAAAAAAATTTTAGAGTTGTTGTATTTTTAATTTATAAAATAAAATAAACATTTACATAATAATATTATAATAAAATATAGTAAATATAGCACAGTATAGTATATAATATAATAATGAATAAAATTAATATAATATAATAATATGACATGATATAACATTAATATAAGATAACATGAAAATGCAAATCTGTTATTCATAACTCACTATTCCTTTAAATATATAACTTTATTATGTAATTTCTTTTTTTTATCCAACTTCTTCCTCCTCCTCAGAGATGTCTACCTTTAGACACTAGAAATGCACAATTCAACGCCATTTGCAGTTGTCCCAACAGTAATGGTAAAGAGAAACAATTAGGAATGAGAGAAAGGATGTGTCCATGTGTCCTAAAGAGACTGAGGGTCAGCTTGTTGGTGATGGAACAGCTAGGTGGCAAAGGGGCAACTAGGTGGTGCGGTGGATACAGTACTGGCCCTGGAGCCAGGAGGATCTGAGTTCAAATCTGGTCTCAGATATTTAATATGTGCCCAGTTGTGTGACCTTAGGCAAGCCACTTAACCCCATTGCCTTAAATGAGTAAAAAAAAAAAAAAGTTGGGGGGAGACTGAGAACAACTTTCATGAAGGACATTCTTTCAAAAAATCATCTCCATGCAGTATATTCCAGGTTGTTACTAAATTTACCAATCAGTAAAATGAGAACATCATTATTCTTTATCTATATTACAGGTTGTTATGATGATAAAATGATATAATGTGCAGATGTGTATAATGTGTATATATGCAGATATAGAACACTTTCTATACCTTAAAGTACTTTGAAACTATGATGATAATAATAATAATAATAGCATTTCTTTTACAGAGATGTTATGAGGATCCTATGAGATAATGTGTATATATGTGTATACACATACCACTTCATAAACCTTAAAATACAATACAAATGTAAATTATTATAATTATGTTTATTACTCTTAGTCATACTGTTTGCAATTTTTGAAAATAGTCTTTTTAAAATATTTAGAAATATTAAAGAATATTTCCAAAATAGCCTTAACATGGACTGATAGTAAGAACTCTGGAGTTGGCACTAGGAAGAACTGGTTTCTTTCATCATTGGGGAGCATGGTATATTATGATCCCAAGCATCCTTGCTCTGAAGGCAAATCATTAGCTTCAAATCCTGCCCCAACACTTTCTGCCTGTGTTGCCATCAGCAAGTTACTTACCTTTCTTGGATCTTTGTTTCCTCAGTTGTAAAATGGAGGCAGTGGAATCTGAAGTCATTTTCAGACTTAAATCTATGCCCGTGCAAGTTATGTGACATTAGTCAAGCCTTGGACTCCTCAGGTTTAGGGTAATTATAATTAGCCAGGATTGTGGGTGGCCCATAAAGTATTTTGGGAAATTGGCAACTCTCTGTAAATGTAATTATTACTTCCACTTCCATGCAAACCTTTATCTTGATTTCATAGTCAAAGATTTGTTGAGCAAAGTATTCATTAAGTCATTTATTTTGAAATACCTTATTTTGGGTGACATTTCTTATTTATTTGTGAATGAATATGTGCATTTGTTGTCTTTTCCCATTAGCCTGAAAACTCCCTGAAGTAAGCATTTTTTCTTTTCTTATTTGAATCCCCAACACCTAACATAGCTCCTGGCCACTTAATAAACATTTTATAGTATATTGTATAGTAATATATGTGTATACACACATACATACATATATATATATTATTTGTCTGTATGCAAACCCAATTATCCATATCCCATCATATACTTATACACCTCAAATTATTCATCCATAAAATATGTGAGAGGAGAGAAGTGGACTCATGCATAAAATAATAGTGAAAATAGAATGGTCAAACTCTGAGTACTTTAAATACCAATAATAGTACAAGAGACTAGATAATGAAACAAATATCACCCTTCTTGCTAGAGTGGCAGTATAGCGTCAGAATATTGCATCCATTGCCAAAAGTGATCCTATTAATGGTAAGTATAATGAAGTGTTTCTCTTTTAGTCATTGCTGGTAAGATTCTTGCCAGAATCCTTCTCAGTATGTTAATACTTCACCTGGAAAATAGTCACCACCCTGAGAGCCAGTATGGCTTCAGACCAGCATGAGGACCAGTCGATATGGTGTTTGTTGCTCAACAATTCCAAGAAAAATGCCAGAAGCAGAGCAGAGATCTGAAGACAACATTAGTAGCTCTAACAAACACATTTTATACTGTCAGTCATGAGGGTTTATGGAAAATTATGTCAAAATTTGGTTGCCCAGAGAAGTTCATCAATATTGTGCATCAGTTTCATGACAGTGTGCTTATCCAGGTTCTGGATAGTGGTCGATGTCCTTGTGATTTCCTGGATACCAGTAGAGTGAAATAGGGTTGTGTCCTTGCTCCCATGTTTGTTAGCATGATGTTTTCAGCCATATTATCAAATTCCTTCACTGAATATAAACATGACCTCAAGGTCAGCTATTGCACTGATGGTAAATTCTTCAGTTTGAAAAGGCTACAAGCCAAGACCAAAGTGAATGGAGAGTTGATGCAGGTGATTGTGCCCTCAGTGCAGCCCCTGAAGCTGAGATGCAACAAAAAATGGAACAATTTTTCTCTGCTTGGGCTGATTTTGGCTTAACAATTAACACCAAGAAAACATGGGTGCTCCATCAGCCAGCACCTCCCCATCCATATGTGGAACCTCCACTTTAGCAAATGGAGAAGTTTTGAGTACTGTGAATATGCTCACTTGCCTTGGCAGTATCCTTTGCCAAGGAGGTACACATTGGCAATGAGGTTGATACATGCATTGCCAGAAATATCTCAGTACTTGGGAGGCTCTGAAAGAAAGTATGGGAGAGAAGAGGTGTTATACTGAATACCAAACTGAAGTTCTCAAGAGTTGTGCTGACCTCATTGCTATCTGCCTATGAAACTTGAACAATCTACCAGTGCCATGTTGGGAAACTGAATCGCTTCCATTTAAATTGTCTTAGGAAGATTCTGAAGATCACCTGGCAGGAGAAGACACTAGACCCTGAGGTCCTTTCTCAAGCTAAACTCCTAACTTTATTTAACATTACTCCAGAGGATACAACTATGATGGGCTGGTCATGTTTTTAGAATGCCAGATGTATGCTTTGCCAAAAAATATTATTTTATGGAGAACTCACACAAGTGCTCATGATGGGGTCAGAAGTACTATTAGGACAACCTGAAGATCTCTCTTAAGAACTTGAGAATTGATTTTACATCATGGGAGACATTGGCAACGGACCACCCAGCATGGCATGCCCTCATTAGAGAGGGTGCTGTGCTCTATGAAGCAGCTCAAAGGAAATGCAACATACATAAGTTTAGAATAATTACCTCAGGCGTTCATATGAATGATTTGTGCCCTACCTGTGATAGTGCATTCCAAGCTCATATTGGTCTGATCAGCGATAATTGAACACACTGTAATTTGTCTCAAACATAATGATGTCATTTTGGTCTTCTATAATGAAGGACAAAAAAACTAACCAACCAGCCATAATGAAAATCTCTCTTGAATCTAAAACCAAAGCATATCAGAGCTTTTCAGGATATTAGAAACCACCAAGCCTAGCCTCCCCATTTAGAGATGAAGAAATAGATGGTTTGAAGTGAATTTTTGCCCAAATACAATTTTCCATAGTAGGGCATAGGTGAGAATCCTGGATTCCTGTCTCCTGTTTTCTTAAATTTGATTTTTTTTTGCAAAATACTTTATAAATAATTTTATTGATACCTCTGCCATTTCTAGCAATATCTATTCTACCTCAACCTTTCATCAAAATTGAATCCTTCCTTATAAGAAAGCAAAATGAAATAGAAGTAAGCAAAAAAGAGCCAATACTGTATGCAAAATTGCCTGCTTCCAAGAGGCTTGATGTTTGTTTCATTCTTTGTTCTTCAGGGCCACCATTTTTTAAAAATTACTTGAGTTTGGTTTCCTCATCTTTGGACTTTCCTCTTCTTGTCATAATCATTGCTTAAGTTGTTATTCTGGACCTCTGTATCAGACTAATCTCTCCAACTTTCTCATAATTCTTCACCTTATTTCTTCTTGCACAGTTGTGCATTCCATCTCCTTTGAACAACTCTAGGCTGTGTTCAACTCTTCCCTCCTTGAGGAGTAGCCATTTTTTTCACTTCTTTTCATCAAAATAAGTGCTACTGGGAATATTTTGGGTATGCAACAGAAATTAGTTCTTGTCTTGAATCTCTTTGAGGCAAACCTGCTCTAATGGAATTGATGAACCAAATTGCAAAGCATGAAAACTTCAGTCATTTTCCAATATAATTACAAATTTTAGAATACTTTTATTGCTCGATATGTTTTATTAGTTTAAATTAGGATTTGGGAAATTATAGTCCATGGAGTATATACAAAAAATAAGTCAGTGGACAGGATGTGGCCCATGGGAGGGAGTTTGCTGACACTACAATCTACAATCTACATTTCCTCATATTGAGAAAAATTATACTCCTAAACTCCAGTGTATCTATGACCTTAGTGGTGTGCATGTTATCTTAGTGATACAGACCTTAACCCAATTGATATATCAGCCCTATATGTTTTATTCTTATCCTCCCACAAATTCACCAATGAAGTTTACCCAAGATGCTTTAAGAGTTTTTACTTGAGCTCTTCCAGAGTGCATAAACCCACCATACTTTGCCATACCAAAAATTAGAATAGTTTTAAAGTAGTCATTCAATCATGTCAGTTACTCCATAAACAGCAAAAGTATCATAAAATTAATTGTACAAATACATAACAAAGAACCATTAAAGTATTCTTTCCTAGTCAATCTTTGGACAAAGAAACTTGGAAATGGTGTGCCATTTGGGGATGTTAGATTCAAGTACCTCATTTGTCAAATTAGTATATTATTAATTGACTTTACTGAAGAATATTACATCTTTCCTTTTTTCAGCCCTTTTCTCTGTCTCTTTCCACCCCTCCCTTTTCCCTCCCCCTCCCCCTCATATAGACCTTGAAGGTTGGGAAAGTTTTACTCTTGTCATTGTATCCTCAGCGTGGTGTGCAATGATCAGCACATAGCGGTCATTATACTGAAGTGCTGCAGTGGCTAGGAACACTGGATCTGAGGCCAAGAAGTCCTGGGTTCCAAATCTTGTCTCAGATGTTTACTAGTTTTAGGAACTCGGGTAAGTGATTTAACCTTTCTGAGCCTGTTTCCTCACTCAAAAAAGACAGATTATGATGATCTACCTTACATGGCTGTTGTTAGGACCTTGTCAGATAATATATGCAAAACACTTGGCAATTAAACTACTATATACACAATTATTCATTAATAATAATAGAAGTGATCATTTAATTGCTTGACTTTATTAATCATGAGCATGATAGGAATTTTCCAGCTTGCCTATTCCTAAAAAAATTAAAACCGATTCAGCTAGGTGTCACAGTGGATAGAGCACTAGATGTGGAGTGAGGAGGACCTGTGTTCAAATCCAACCTCAGACACTTAATGATTCTCTATGGGCAAGTCACTTAACCTCATTGCCTTAAATAAAAAAAAATTAAAACCAACTCCCTGATATTAGAATTAATGTATGATACCATAGTGGTTGAAAGGTAGAGTCATCAAAAGGAACGGAGGAAGCAAAATTATCAAAGGGGGTCATCGACTGGGAAATTTATCTGTTACCCATGATTATAAATCACTCAGAAGTGCTAAGTACTGGAATCTCATTCAGGGCTATGCCAGCTAATACCACAAGAAGGTCTTAGTCTGTTTTATTATAAAGCCATCTGTCAATCAATACCAACTGTCCCCCCTTTTATATGCAATTTGGGGTGGTATGAAGTAGGGGATAATGAAAAATAATGGGATGGAATTAGCCAAATGTACATTTAAAGTGTATGAAGGCAAAATGTTAGAAGGGTGAGGAGCTATTAGGCAGTGAAAGGCTCATTGCTTGATTCATTTACAATGAGATTAAGCAGAGCACTAGAAACACAGGCATAAGGAACAATCGAGCTTTGGCAGGAAGATGGATGGGATGACTGAGCATATCTTCTCCATCTCTAACTTTCCCATTTCTATGGCATAGGACATTAGTTCATCACACACAGTCCTTGGAATATTATTTGCTTAGGGAAAATGACTAAGTGGTTAGCAATTAAAAAAATACAGCCTCCTCCAATGTACAAGGATGGCTTGTGTTCAGAACTCATTTTTACTGTTGGCTGGCTCCACTGACCCCTACCCCCCACGCCAGTCTCCAGAAGGTTCTGGTAGAGTGAATTCAAGGAAAGTTTTCAATCCAACTTTTATTTATCTTCCACATTTGAAGCTGCCAGTGACCACATCAGAAAGTGGACCACCTAATTTTCCTTAAATCAAATCATTTGACTTGAGTTGGGGGTAGGGGAGAAAACTCACACAAGATTTTTTCACTTGGACCTTTGCCAGACATTTGATGCCATTATTTTCTATGTCTGGTCATTAACTATCATTCTCCACTTCTCTATAAAACCACTGAGTTATCCATCTGGAAGGTTTCTGGCAACTGAACTGATATAATGCCAGCTATTTGAACGGTGGGAGAGAAAAACGAATTTCAGAGTCATTGAACATCAATGAAAACTAATTTCTTCCTATCCTTTCCTTATATATTTGGCTTGTAACATCATTAAATATCACCTTATGTTCTTCTCTGGCCCCATTATTCATGGTCAGCTGAGGTGAAGGTTTACCTTTGTGTGATTGACTATGTGGGAAGAATGGCAGCTTCATGGAATTATTATTTAACTGTGGGCTTTTCTGTATATTACTTCACAGGAATATTTCTCTCTTCAGTAAATAAAGTGGAATACTAAATGTTGCTGTCTGAGTTTGGCTTCATTTGTTACGCTTGCCCATGGTCCCCACAGTCCCCACTGAATGAGCGAATGACATTTCATTGTGAAACTTGGCTGTGTGTAATTTATTACTTCAAGATGGCTTTGGTCTTTTAAAAGCATTTGTCAAGGATTAGGAATCTGAGCTAGATTTTAGGGACTCATCCTATCCATGTGGAGGTCCCAGACTAAAAGACTAATATCCATGGTCTTGGCAGAGGATAGTGTCTCCATTAGATACTGCCATGTGGCAGCAACTGGATCTCAGAATTGTTTCTACTCTTTCCTCACTTGTAATTTTCTCTCTTAGTTCAACTGATATTCAATCTCTGTGAGTTTCCCAAACAAAGAGGAGCAATTATGGGTTCTGATTAAAAAGCCTTTCCAACCGTGATGTGTGCACATGAAGATAAACATTTATCTGCAACTGTTCTCCTCCTACCCACAGGGGCTTAATCTCCGCTTTGGTTTGGGCTGCACCAATATTTGCCCTGAATCTGCTTTCTTCAGGAAGGGTGATTTCAGGATCTGCAAAAGAAGATAAGGGATGAAGGAGACTCTGGATTTTGAGGTGGGGGAGCTGGTCAGCAGTCCTCAACAGATAAGGCTCTGTGTGATTCCCCTGTATTGGTGAAGAGGAACTGTCCAAGGAAATGATTTTTTTCATCCTTTGTTCTCATTTGGATGGGGGGATGTGGTTGTCTAGGCTAGAGTCAACCTCGATATCATGTTTCCATGAACACCTGTTGGGTCACAGATCAAATGACAAAAAGCAACAACATCCTTCTGGGGATGTCCCTAGAGCACCATTCATGAGTTCATGGAACTGGTCAAGTGGTCTCAGTCTGTCTACATTCCTATCATAACCCCTTGCTATCCCAAGTCTTAGCACATCCAAGGGACTAATCTTCATTTAAGCTCAGTACTTTTCTTGTAAAGCTAAAAATTTTAGAAAGAAAATTGGTCATTTCCCCCTAACACCCAACATAGTAGTAGTAGTAGTAGTAGTAGTAGTAGTAGTAGTAGTAGTAGTATAGTCAATTCTGAAATATTTCTGCCATTTAGTGGAGAAGAGTGATGGGTTATCCTAAACTATGAATGGTTCACAAATCACTCAATTTGCCTATGACCCCTCTCCAACCTTGACATTTCTATTGGTCTTTTGGAACATAGCTGAAGGTCAGTAGAGGAAGCTTCTTTTATCTGTGAGAGATTCGCTCTCTTATCATTGGTGTTTTTTATTATTATGTTTGTCCATCATTCTCAAGGAAGACCATGAAATCAGGGGGCGGTGACATGACAAACATCTGAATTGGATTTGAGTGAGAGGGTGCAGTGACCTCACTTTCTCCTCCAGAGTCATCTGGGTCCAGTGGTCAGATAGGAATCAGGATGACTGGAGATGGCCCTGGATGGGAGGCAATTAGAGTTAAGTGACTTGCCTGAAGTCACATAGTTAGATGGTGCAGTGGGAGAGTATCTTCCCTGTAGTCAAGAGGAAGTTCAAAAAATGTATATGTATGTGTATAATGCATATGAGCATATATGTACATATATATTTGTATATATATATATATGAGATGTCTATAATAATGAAATATATGAAAGTATTTATAGTTTTTATTCCTAATAGAATTCATTAGAATTCATGTCCCTTAAGGGAAGGATCAGTTTTTCAGCAAAACTGATGCTAAATAAATGTTTGTTGAATTGAACTGTCACCAATACTTCTTCCCAATTACGCACACCCGTCTCTACCACTCTTATTGCTGCTGTTATAAAGAGTTTCAAAATTATACCTAAGTTCAAATTCTGGCTATGTAATTTACTACCTGTGTGACAGGCCATTAACCTTACTTCTGTGGGTCTCAGTTCCTTCATTTGTAGAGTGGGAGAATTGAATATGTTAAGGGTTCCTTCCAGGTCTAGAACCATGAGCCATCATAGAAATGATAATAGGATCCTATCAATAGAGAGCTTTAAGGTTTGGGAAAATTTATCCTTACAGCAATTCTACGAGGTAGGTAGGGCAAACATTATTATTTTGGGGGGCAACTAGGTGGAGCAGTGGATAAAGCTCTGGTCTTGGAGTCAGGATGGGAGTTCAAATTCAGCATCAGACACTGGATACTAGCTGTGTGACCCTGAGCAAGTCACTTAACCCTGATTGCCTCACATCCAGGGTCATCTCCAATCGTCCTGATTCCTATCTAACCCCTGGGCCCAGATTATTCTGGAGGAGAAAGTGAGGCTGGTGACTTAGCACAGCATCCCTTTCATTAAAATTCAATTCATGTACTTGTCCTGGCATCACCTCCCTGATGTCATGGTCTCCTTTGAAAATGGAGGGCAAATAATATTTATTTTTTAGGTGAGGAAAGTGAGGTTCTGAGAGGTTCTGACTTGTCTGCTATCACAGAAATGATAAGTAGTTCATGTAGCATTTAAAAGCAGATCTTTTGATCCATGTTTTTCTTAAATCAACCATCTCATTTCTTACAGCATAGTAGTATTTCATCACAATAATATACTACAATTTGTTTAGTTATTTCCAAATTTATGGATATCCCCTCAATTTCCAGATCTTTGAGGACTGCCATAAATATTTTAGAACATACAAGATATCTTTCTTTTTCCTGATCACCTAGAGAAATATTGGTATTGCTGGATCAGATTATTCTCTACATAATCTTTTTTTTTTATGGATCAGGAAAGATGATTAGAAAGCTTATCTCTCTAAGAATTCAAGTGGTAGGAAATTGGTCAGTCATCTTTGGGGGTTCTTGATCTTTCATAGTCTGTGGTCATCTTTGGCAGTTTGTTGAAGCCTTTTAAGAATAATGTTTTCATATACATAAATAAAATCTATAGGATTACAAAGGAAACCTATTTTTTTAAAAAAAATATTCTCTATCTATCTATCTAGCTAGCTAGCTAGCTAGCTATCTGTCTGATCTATCTCCATCTGATTATCTGTCTCTCTGTCTTTATGTTGATCAGAATCCAACTATTCAGTTATCTATCTAAACAAATTCATGGACTTTAGGTTAGGAATCCCCTTTCTTGGCTAATGAAGTCACAGATCAGGATCAAAAATACATTAGGCTCTAAGGCTCAGAATGTTAAACGATTCGTACAAGTCTAATGACTAGGAAGTGATAGAGTGAGGGACTTGAACTCTGCATTCTTTACCTAAAATCCCATGACCTTTTCATAGCAGATTTATGAAATGAGGACAAATGAGCAGTGTTTATCAGCCTTGAAAGAAATAATTTATATCAACATGTTATTTCATCTGAAACAAAAGAGGGATCTCAAGCAAATAATATTGACTGGCCTTGTTTTGCAGGAATTTTAGAAATTTTGAATTTTAAAGACCCTGCCTCTGCTCATGCTGGCTTGTCTGATGTCTGAACATCAAAGTTCTTGAAGAGTTGTGGGAGGGGGCATGTAATCCTGTTGTGTAAGGGCTTGAGGAAAGCAATAATCATTTCTCGCTTCACCCCAGCTTTGTTATAAAAGTGTATGATGGTCTTTTCACCTTTCTTGGACCTCCACAGCTCTGCAGCTGTAGGGGTGTTGTAGAAATGAATTTTCAACTGCTTTTGAAACCTTGAAATGAAAGATGTGCAAAGGAATGATCACAAGCATATGTGATGTTAGAATTGGAAGCAGCCGTGCTTTGTGCTCATAGATTCACAGTATCTTAGAGTGGGAAGAGACCTCACAGGCCAGCCAGACAGTCTGTACCAGAACAAAAATCCCCTCTGCAATATGCCTGGCAAGTGCTAATTTAGTGTTGGCTTAAAGACCCGGAATAAGGGGGAATCCACTTCCTATCCAACCCATTTTCTCTTTGGGTAGCTTTAATTGGTAGCATTTTTTTCCCCTGACGTCAAAACTAAATCTGTCTCTTTCAAACTTTCATTCATTTTCCTTAGATCTACCCTTTGTGGCCCAGGAGAACAAATTATATCCATATAATAGCCTGGAAAATATATATCAACTTACCCATCAGCCCCCCCCCCCCCCCACCTTTGCCAAGTTAAACTTCTCCATGTTCATTGACTGATCCTGCTATGGGATGATCTGGACATTCTCCACCATTTTGATTATTCTTCTAAGGAGGCTCTACTGTTTATAAGGCATTTAATCTCGTGGGTCTCAGTTTCCTTATCTATAAAATGAGTATGTTACACTATATGACCTCTAAGATTGCTTGCAACTCCTAGATCTATGATCTTATGAAGAATTATAATAACACATTGATCCTATCTTTTAAGATTTGCAAAGTTTTGCCTTCCTAGCAAGCTTTGAGGCAGATAATGCAATTTTTATTCAGTTTTTCAGATGAAAACCCCAAAGCTTTGAAGGATTGTCATGACAGTTAGTTTAGAGGCTACCTTTGTTTCTTTTCCTTTTGCTTTCTGGGTCCTTTTTCTCCCTTAATCACTTTTTCTCAATATTTCTAGCCCAGGAAACTAACAAGTACATTTCTCTTTGAGGGTCTTTTTGTCTCTTTTCTTATCTATTTGTTTGCCTATTACCTCTCTAACTGACCATCTTTTCTGCCATTTAAAAAAATTTTCCCTTTGTCTTCTTCATGTGATCAGATAGGAAGATGGATAGCCAATAAAAAGTTATTGGCAGACTAATAATAATGATAATAATAGTGATGATAACAATAACATTAATAATTTAGATTTATAAAGTGCCTTACGATTATTGTCTCATCTTATTTTCACAACAATTCTGGAGGATTGATACTATTATCATCCCCATTTTATAGATGAGAGAAAAGAGACAAATAGTGTTTAAATGACTCGCTCAGGGTCACACAACCAGGAAGTGTCTCAAGAAGGGGGTGACTGACAGAAGCTTTATGAACCTTCTTTGTTGGGGAATTTTAAGTGGAAGAGGGAAGATTTTATTTACTCTAAAATCCCATTCTTTGGATCTTACTATTCTTCTATCTGTAGTCTTGGGTGTGTGTGTGTGTGTGTGTGTGTGTGTGTGTGTGTGTGTGTGTGTGTGTGTTTTAAGAACCCTGCTCTAGATACTTCTTTATGCTACCTTTATCTGACTGAAGATAGATTACACAGTATAAAGAATCATCAAATTTTAAAGCTGGAAGGGACCTTAGAGATCATCTAATTCTTCTCTCCTCACCCAATTTCCAGGGGAGGCAGCTGCAGCCCAGAGCAGGAAAGTGAGTAGCCTTAGGTTGCTCAGCTCACTAATGGCAGAGCCACTATTTTATTTGATATAGATCGTGGTACCTGCTAGCCCTTTTTTTCCTGTTACACTTCACTGTTCTACTAAATAATGATGGCCTGCCCTGGGAACACAATGTAAAACATAAGAGAATCAAGTCCACAAGAAACAGACCTTTGCAAGGTTTAGTTTAATGATGAAAAACCCATTCTATTCAACTCGGCAGGGTCTGAAATTTACTGAGAGTCAATCTCTTCCCCATAGAATACAACTGGAGATGTCTGGAACAATCCATTTTTATATATACTCTAAAGTAGTGAAATTTTTTTATAAAGATGATTTAAGACACCATTAATATGATAATGTTTCATATTCAGGACACATCTATCTACAAGGCCTGTCCTTTTGAAAGCTTAAGCCAGTTTGTAATTAAACACACTTCAGAAATATTGCTTTAATTTATCATGGAGCATCACTTGATTTGAAACTTTGACAAGTGCTCCCTTCCCCTTCCTACCTTTTATC
Source organism: Macrotis lagotis (assembly GCF_037893015.1). Classification (NCBI taxonomy): domain Eukaryota; kingdom Metazoa; phylum Chordata; class Mammalia; order Peramelemorphia; family Peramelidae; genus Macrotis; species Macrotis lagotis. The sequence goes on from NC_133665.1 coordinate 150,999,827, forward strand.
TCCCAGCCTGACCAAAGAAATATTTCGTGGAAACTTGTCCTTTCTTTAAAAAGTCTTTAAAATAACGCTCTCCAAATTATTGAATATGTATGTTCCATCTCATGTTGATTGCTTTAGATTTATAGAAATTTAGAGTTGAAAGGACCTTAGAAGTTATCTAATCTAATCCATTCATTTTTTTCAGATGAGACTATTGAGTCTTAAGAGGTGATTTCTATTTGATTAGTCTGTATAGAGCCTCCAATTGTTTTTCCCTTATTATTTCTTCTAGAGTATGAAAAATGAAATGATCATTGAGGCTAGGTAAGTATTTATCTTCCCTGCTTTTGTTGGTCGAAAGAGAGTGTCAGATGATATTCATGTATTTGAAGTCCCCCACCATTATAGAACAGGCTAGATCAGAGGAGTCAAATTCAACTCCTGCAAAACTAACTGAAGTTCATTAAAATGGAGTGCAGAAATATTTAACAAAATATATGAAATTATAATACTACACTGATAATGTTAATTTATAGTTTTCTAAGTCAATATACAGCTCATAGGCATCAATTTCTAATTTAGTTTGATCATTGGACTAGATAGTCTATTCTATTCTAAATCTGTGATTCTATTAATGACTACTTCATGCTTTCTAATTCTTAAGTTTTCCATCTATTTCTTCCTATTGTATAAGTGGGACATTATATACTCTCATGGTAATTTAGTTTCTTACCCTCTTTCCATTGATCCTCCTTCAAATATTCACCATCATGAATTTTTACTGACTCTGCTTCTCAAATTTCTGCCCTAGTCTAACTTTGCATGTAAAATGCTACTTCTCACCTCCCATAACCCATGAATTTGTATTCTAGAGAAAGAGCTAGAAAACTAAATCACTCTTCCATAATGACAAAAATAGTCATCTAATTTTACCACTTAAAAGGCATGTATCAATGGTGGCAAACCTTTCCAGTGTGTACAACTACAAGTTGACTAGGGATGGCAATATAATTTATGACTATTAACTTAAAAGTCATTGATTTCATTAGTATAATTAGCAAATTTTAGAGATTTATATTCAAGGTTATGGACCCTCATGAACCTTGCAATGCTTTTTTCTTTTCATGCATAAAATTCACAGCAACCAGAAGTCAGTTCAATCAATGGATAATCATTTAATTAACTGCCCACTATGTACCAGGCCCTGTGATAAGTGATATAGAGTAAAAGAGTAGTCCCTGCCCTCAAAGAGTTTGCAGTCTAATAAGGGAGTCATTAAGTATACAAACACACAAACACACGCACACAGTTATATATATTAACACAAAGTATTAACATAAAATAACTGTCAATAGTCCATGGAATCAAGAAAGGTCCAGCCCTTAGAACTTGCACACATGTTCCCTTACTGGGTAGTTCATAAAAGAATCATACAATATTTCTTTTTGGTTTTACTATAACATGTAAAGACTTCTGAGACTATTTTTGGCCATGGTGGTCTGAGGAGCTGGTCCTATGTGTTTATTTAAGATAACAGTCTCTGGTCTTTTTCCTTTTCCTTCCAATCAACAAGATGTTTGTTGTGAAATTCTGAGAGAGAGAGAGAGAGAGAGAGAGAGAGAGAGAGAGAGAGAGAGAGAGATCACTCTCATATGTCCCAGGGAATATAATACTTTTTTTTAATATTTATTCTTTCCTGAACTTAGGTGAATAAAAGTCTGTAGACAGAAAGGCTTAGATTATGAACTTGTGATTTTGTAAAAGTCAGAAGAGCCATCAGAGATCACCTCCGCAATCAGAGTTGGTAGTAGAGACTCCCCCAGGACTGGCAACAGCTGTAACTCAATTTGGGGAATAATCAAACCCTTAGAATTTACCTCCTTGATTGAGCCGAGCAATGAATTGAACCATCAGAGGAGACATTGCACCCTTCAGGGAGCCAGCCCAATTGAGCAAGGAAGTAACTCAGAGGGGATCCTATAGAATTAAAAAAATAAAATAAAAAAATTCTCATTATGTACCTTCTCCACATCCTCTTTCCTTCCCCATTCTCCACTGTCTTACTGCTAGGGGTTCACCCATTGAACCAGTGATGAAGATAGAACTATCTTCCATAGTCATGTACAGAAGAAATAACAGAAAAAATGTTTTTGATCCAATTCAATAAATATTTGGCAAAATGTGATAGACAATGAGGATCTAAAGACCAAGTGATTGATAATCTCTGCCTGTAGGATGCTTACATTCTTTTCAGTTAGCACATTGACTAATTGCAAAGTGTAGAAATAACAACGAATGGGACTGAGCAACATTAAGCCAAGGAGTCTTCCAATTGACACAATTGACCAAAGGGAACATGTTCTGCAGAGGATGGGGAATAATGTCTGAGAGGACACAAATCATGTCAACCCAGATTTGGCACCCTCTTGCACTTTGATAATGAAAGAAGTTTCTGCATCGTTCCTCAACAAACATTTAGTGCTTCATAACAAGCACTCTGAAATATGCAGAATGCAAAGATAAAATGAAACAGTATCTGTCATCAAGGAATTTATATTTTCTTTGGAGGAAATAGCACATACATAAAATTGTTAAAAACAGATTATAAAATTGATATAAAGTGGTTTAAGGGAATAGAGTATGGAACACTGATAAGTGGGTAAATCAAGAAAAGCCCCTGAAGGAAGTAATGCTCAGGTTGGAAGTGAGGATTATGAAAGGGAGGAAGGACAACATTTGATGGGGAACAGCCAGTATGAATAGATTGCAGAATTTGTGAAGAAGATTAACGTTAAATAAATCTGGAAAGACAAGTTGGATCCAGACTATGAAATACATTAAATACCAAAGCAAGGAGTTTTTATTTTACTCTAGTCTCAGTAGCAAACATCCCTTGCATCTGGAAATGAAAGGTGAGGAGCCATTATTTAATATTTCTTTCTGACTCACTGGGTCGAACTTGTGATCTAGGTTTTCCTCTGGTTTCTCATTTCATCAGACGTGTAATTTCTATTAAAAATGTATATTTCTTCTTCTTCCTTTTACTTTTATGAAGCATTTACCTTACAGAGAGTGGTTGATGCTGAATTAAATATAAAAAAGAAATCATTTGTAGGATTACATTTATATTTCTTGACACATTTTCATCTGTTTTAAATGATAAGTTGGAAAATTCAAGTGGTTCAGTCATCTAGGTTGCCATTTTTGTGTTGCATAGATGATTTTCTTTCATTGAGTAATGGTATAAGTGGTTGATTCTGAAATGACAGGGTAATCATACCTTCCAAACTAACCTTTGAAAGAGAATACTGAGTTCTGTGTCTCCTGACTTGTAGCTACCATTAATAAAATTATATTCTGTTATAAATAATACTCTCCTTAGATGGAGTTGAGCGGTACAGTAGAGAAAGTAAGGAAGGAAGAGTAAAGAAGTAAGAAAAGATTATGATGATGTTCATTTTTCAAAGAAAGATATATATTATTATACTTAATAACTATATATCAAGTGCCTTCTTTGTGGGCTTATATCCTGATCATACCCATACATTATTTTTTTATTTTTATGCATTTATATAATGTTTATTTTATTTTGATTTTTTTACAATTTCCCCCCCCCAATCTTGCTTCCCTCCACCCACCCCCCACTCCCCACAGAAGGCAGTCTGTTAGTCTTTACATTGTTTCCATGGTATACATTGATCTAAGTTGAATGTTGTGAGAGAGAAATCATATCCCTAAGGAAGAACGTATTATGCCTGATTGTTGCACTAATGGAATGAGCAAGTCCGTCAAGGTTGGTCATCACCCCCATGTTACTGTTAGGGCGCACAATGTTCCTCTGGTTCTGCTCATCTTGCTCAGCATCAGTCCATGCAAATCTTTCCGGGCTTCCCTGAATTCCCATCCCTCCTGGTTTCTAATAGAACAATAGTGTTCCATCACATACATATACCACAGTTTGTTAAGCCATTCCCCAATTGAAGGATTTACTTAATTTCTAATTCTTTGCCACCACAAACAGAGCTGCTATGAATATTTTTGTACAAGTGATGTTGTTTTAATACATTACTGAAATATTTTTGTTTAAGAGTAATCATAATACCCCCCTAAAATATATAGACCCTCATGAGAAATAAAGTAAAGAGAAAAAAAATGTGTTACAGTCTGTGTTCTGATACCATCAGCTCTGTCTCGGGTGGATCACATTCTTTATGATAAGTCCATCATAAAAGTTACTTCCATATTTTTGCACTGTTTCTGTTGCTGATTATAAATACCTCCATCCATTCCTCCCCACTACCATATATTAAATTTTCTTTCTCCTTTCACTCTGTCCCTCTTCTAAAATGTGCTGTAGGGTGGCTGAGTAGAGCAGCAGACTGATCACTGGCCTTGGGACCAAGAGGCCCCGAGGACACATACCACCCCTGAGACCCAGCAACCATTTGGACCCTTGGTCTCAGACACGTCATCCAATCCCAGCCCCTTGCAAGAAGTAAAAAAGAAAATGTGTTATATCTGACTGTTCTTTCCTATGATCTACCCTCTTCTCTATCACCCACAACCCCCCTTCCCCCTTCCCCCCTTCTTTCCTTTTTACTCTAGATGTCTATACCCTATTGAGTGTGTATGCTGTTTCTTCTCTGAGACATTTCTGATGAGAGTGGTCGTTCCCTCATCCCCCCTCATCTTCTCCCCTCCAATGTCATTTCAAAAGCTCATTGTAAAAAGAAGAAAAAATATCTTTTATATGAAATATCTTAGCTTATTCCACCTCTCCTTTCTCTTACTCCCAGTGCATTTCCCTTTTAGCCATTGAGTCCATTTTTTACAATATATTGTATCTTCAGATTCAGCTCATTCCTGTGCTTCATCTATAAAAGCTCATTCTACATGCTCTAATAAATGAGAAGTATCAAATGGTACTATCAGTATCTTTTTTTTTCTATGCAGGAATACATGCACTTCATCATCATTAAGTCCCTTATATTTTACCCTTCTCCATTCTTTATGCTTCACTTGAGTTCTGTATTTTAAGGTCAAACTTTCTGTTCAGTCCTGGTCATTTCAACAGGAACATTTGAAATTCCCCTGGTTCATTGAAAGTCCATCTTTTCCTCTGGAAGAGGATGTTCAGTTTTCCTGGGTAGTTGATTCTCAGTTGCATTCCAAGCTCTTTTGCCTTCTGGAATATTATATTCCAAGCCCTATGAGCCCTTGATGTATCCTGACTGCAGCTCCATGATATTCTAATTGTGTCCTTCTGGCTGCTTGTAATATTTTCTCTTTGGCTTAAGAGTTTTGGAACTTGGTTATAATATTCCTGGGGGTTGTTTTTTATCTCTTTCTGGGGGAGATTAGTGGATTCTCTCAATTTCTATTTTGCCCTCTGCTTCTAGGATATCTGGGCAATTTTCCTGTAGAGAGTCTTTAAAACATAAGGTCAAGGCTCTTTTCCTGATCATGACTCTGAGGTATCCCAATAATTTTTAAATTATCTTTTCTGAATCTGTTTTCCATATCATTTTTTTCAATGAGTTGTTTCACATTTTATTCTAATTTTTCATTTTTTAGGTGTTGAAGTATTATGTCTGCACTTCTCATAAAGTCATCAGCTTCCTTTAGCTCCATTCTACATCTGAAGATGTGTTTTCCTCAGAGAGCTTTCTTATCTCTTTTTCCATCTGTCCAATTCTGCTTTTTAAAAGCATTCTTCTCCTTATAAGCTTTTTGAACTGTTTTATCCATTTGACCTAATCTGGTTTTTAACATGTTATTTTCTTCAGCAGTTTTTTGGATCTCCTTTTCTAAGCTGCTTACTTCTTTTTCATGTTTTTCCTGCATCTCTCTCATTTCTTTCCCCAATTTTTTCTATTTCCCTTGATTTTCAAAAGCTTTTTTGAGTTCTGTTATAGCCTGAGTCCAATTTCCATTTTTCATGGAGTCTTTAGATGCAGGTGCTTGTACTTCCTCATCTTCAGATTGAGGAGGATTCTTGGGATCATAGACAATGTATTTCTCAATGGCCTTCCTCTCTTTTGCTTTGTGTACTCATTTCTCCAGCATGTGCCTGGTTTGGGGGTAATTCCTGAGCTTTTGAAGATAATTGGGACACCCACGTTGGAGTCCCACTGGGACCTTTTTTCCTCCAAGGGCATATGCTCTCTTGCCTGAGCTTTGATATATATATTACCACAAACACTCCCCTCTGCCCTGGAGCTGTGAGGAGGAGCCCTGCAATCTTAGTTTTAAGGCCAAACTGCAACCTGGATCTGAGTGTGGGCAAACAGCAGAGTCCTGCCCCAGGGAGAGAAGAGAGATTTCTGCAGTATCCCCTGACCCCTTTACCATCTGTGAGTTGTGCTCTGGAGGTGCTGACTGATTTCTCCTGGCTGCAGGTTCTGTGGCTGGTGCTCCTTACTCCACACTCATTCTGGTGTAGCAGAGTTATCTTGGACTGGGAAAATGGATCACTCAGTCTTTCTGTGGCTTCTGCCCCTTTAAATTTTGGCTAGAGTCATAATTTGTTGGTTTTTGGAGTTTTGGGGTAAGGAGTTTCTGGGAAATGCTGCCTTCATGCTGCCATATTGGCTCAGCCCCCACATCTATACTTTAAAGAAATACTTGTCCTCAGTATGGGAAAATCATTATATGCAAAGAAATTGAATCCTGGGTTTGGTGAAGTGAAAAGTGTATTGAATTTGAAATTAATAGACCTGAGTTTAAATATTAACCTTGCTATTTACTTCTCATGTTGGGTAAGTTACTTAATTCTCTTAGTTCTCAATTCATTTAACTATAAAATGAGGATATCAGACTAAGTGACCTCTGAATATATTGCCTTTTTTTCCTTTCTTTTGATTCAGCCAAGTGTTTCAGTGGAGAGCATGTGAGATCTGATGGAAGAAAATGCTAAATTCAAATCCTGCCTCAGATAGTTACCAGCTATTTGAACCTGGGTGGGTCTCTTAACCTTATTTGATGATAATAATAGCATCAACTTCCTGGAGTTATTTCAAAGATAAAATAAGATAAAATTTGTAAAATGCTTTCCAAACCCTTAAATCTCTTTAGAAATGGTATTATTGTTCTTCTGAAGTTTAAGTCATTTTTGAACAAGCTAAAGTTGGAGCTTATCTTACTCTAGCACTGCTGAGTCCCTTTCTGGACTCCCTCAATCTTCCCCAGGTGAGCACTGGAGGAGCAGGAGACAAGGAGATAAGTTCTCCCTTTACACCAAGATTTCCAAGGTCTCCAAGTACTCCCAGGTCTCCATTTATTTACCAAAATACCAAAGCTTAAATACCTCCCCAGTTTCTAATCCACTCCCACACCCGTGGTACTTAGTAAAACAAGGCTCTGGTGCTCAAGGACCTCAGGTGATGATAGTATATAGTGTTCCCACACACAATAGTTCCTAACATAGCACCTACGTAGGTTGAAACCATTTGAAGGGCAATAATTGTAAAGAATTTATGCAAAAGTTATTAAAGTTAGTTATTAAAGGCCAACAATTATTAATTCATTCAATGTGTATTTGTTGTCTATCACAGATCATATTCACGTGATAGTCTTAGTTTAGCAAAATGCCATTCATACACTATTTCATTTAATTCTCAAAGCAATCATGAGAATTAGGTGGTATCATATCTTAATAATCATCATCATCTTCATATAATAATCCATATGTAATAGTATTACCTAGAAGTGGTATATGAATTTAAGATTTATGACCTGTGTTACACATATTGTTTCATTTGATCCTCATCCTGGGGATAATGTGCTATTTAAATTCCCATATTGCAGATGAGGAATCTGAGATTAAGAGAAGTTAAATGACTTGCCCAAGGGCATACAGCTAACTGGTATTTTAAATCAGCTCTAAATGATTCAAAATATAGAATTTTATGTACTTCTGTATCAGCACTGTGGAAAGTGATGAAAATACAAAAACAATTGTAGCAAAACTGTGCGCATCCATGGAGAGTATATAAATTTCTTGAACCAAAGGAAACAAAAATTACAAAAACAACTCTAGAGATATTTGATCATGAGGGAAGGTGTAATAACATATGCCTTTGGGAGGAAAACCTTTGAGTTAAGACCAGGAAGATGACTCATAGAACAAAAAGTAAGTTCAGATGCTAGAAATAATAGGATATCATGATAGGACAGATGATAGGACATGAATGATACCCAGAAAATAGACACAATGTCATTTCTATCACAATCAGAAACTTTTGGGATAGGGCATGAAAGAAAGTGATGGGATTTCATGTAGGTAGGTAACTGTTTGGGGCGGTTACTAGAGTCCTGAACCTGAAGCTAGGAACACCTGAGTTCAAAACTTTTCTCACACTTTAACTAGATGTGTGACTTGGACAAGTCATAGACTCTCTTACTTCAGTTTTCTCATCTGCAAATTTTGGATAGTAATAGCATCTTGGTGAGAATCAAATGAGGTAACCTTAGAAAATTTTAAAGAGTCATCTAAATTCTATCTACTAGTATTTTGACCATATATATATATATACCTTAATTTGACAGCTTAGTAGAAGGTGACTATTTATGATGGCAAGCAAGGAGAAACTTTGGTAGGTTCTATCTAGGAATTTAGTATTTTGACCATATATATCTTAATTTGACAGAACCTTCAGCTTAGTAGAAGGTGACTATTTATGATGGCAAGCAAGGAAAAACTTTGGTAGGTTCTATCTAGGAATTTAGTATTTTGACCATATATATCTTAATTTGACAGAACCTTCAGCTTAGTAGAAGGTGACTATTTATGATGGCAAGCAAGGAGAAACTTTGGTAGGTTCTATCTAGGAATTTCCTCTCTTACTATTTCCATTCTCTACCTGCCCGCCTTATTTTGCCCAAAGGGAAGAGAGAGGATGGTTATTAATAGGAAAAATAGCATGTGTACAATTAGGGGGTATAGAAATTCCTTGCTTTAAATTGACATGGTGCTATAAATATTTTAGAACATATAGGCTCTTTTCAATTTTCCCATAATCATTTTAGGAAACAGACTTACTACTGGTGTTGCTGGGCCATGTAGTATATGATTATGATGAAATGCTACTATGCAATAAGAAATGAGCTCAATGACCATAGAAAACTATGGATAAGCTTGCAGAAAAAATGAAGAGTGAAATGAACAGAATCAAGAAAACATTGAATACAGCAACGATAATATTGTTATAAGTTCAACTTTGAGTGACTAAGTCATTTTGACCACTATAAATGTCCAACTGACAAAGGACATGTGGAGGAAGATGCTATATACATCCAGAGAAAGAATTGATAAATAGATAAATAGTTGCATATATAGAAAGATTTTACACATGTTTACATACATTTGTATCTAATGGTAACCATCTCTAGAGTGGTGAGGAGAGGAGGAAAATGGGGAAAAAAAGAAAGTTACACAATAACCTTAGCATATATATGTAGACATTTACATATATTTAAAAGGAATCAAAATTTGTTCATAATAGATTTGCAGTTTCATATGCATCTTTTTTCTATTGTACTCTATTATACAAATTCTTATTTTATTAAGTTCAGAAAAATAAATTTAAAAAATTAATAGAAAAAATAAAATGGAATGTTGGAATGGAGGAGGGTAGGTTACAGAGTCCAGACATTTGGGTTTGAATCTTGACTATAAGAGTCACTAAGTATTAAGCACCAGAAAATCAATGAACTTTTCTCAGCTGCAGTTTTCTCATCTATAAATGAAATTTGCTTTACTTTCAAGGGGTTGTTATTACAAATTTTAGAGCACTTTGGAAGTCTAATTTCTTACCATTATTAATTTCCTCCAACCTTGCCATGACATCCTTTGTGCAATGGATAAAGTATTGGCTCTGGAATCAGGAAGACTTGATTTCAAATCCTACCGCAGATACTTACTCACTGTGGGATTTGGGGCAAGTCATTTAACTTCTATATGTTTCAGTTTCTTCATCTGTAAAATGAGGCTAATAATAGCACTATTTCTGAGGGTAGTTGTGAGAATAAATGAGATAATGGTGAAGTACACTGTAAACCTTAAAGTGATATATAAAAGCTGCCTATTATTATCATTATCATCATCATTTGTCATGCAATTATTTCCATTCCCATCACCACCTGCACCACTATGGTGACTACTAATAGTACTAGTTAGTACTACCACTGCTGCTGCTACTTCTACTATACTCTATTACTACTTCAATGGCTACTACTACTACTACTACTACTACTACTACTACTACTACTACTGCTACCACTGCTACCACTGCTACTACTGCTGCTACTGCTGCTACTACTACTACTGCTACTACTACTGCTACATTTAATTACTACAATGATTACTACTACTATGAATTCTACTATTACTACATCTAACCCTTGACTAGTCTAGTTTTTTTGACTAAATATTTTCACTACAATTGACAACAATGGTTCTTTTATTTCCTTAGCAGTTGATTTTATTTTCATTTGAAAAAGAAATTCAGTTGTGAATGAAAAAATAAACAACAACCAATAATGCACAAAAATGCCTCTAATAGATGCATAAATAACATTTGGACACACCTACTCAGATATGATGCAAATTACCTTTAGCTTAGAAATGGGAATTAAGGGTTGGCTAGGTGACACAGTGGATAAAGCACCACCCCTGGAGTCAGGAGTGCCTGGGTTCAAATCCAGTTTCAGACACTTGATAATTACCTAGCCATGTGGCCTTGGGCAAGTCACTTAATCCCATTTGCCTTGCAAATACCTAAAAAAAAGAAATGGGAATTAATTTGTACTTCCTAGAAACTCTACTTAAGATGTAGAACTGATATACAGAAAAATTACTTTTCTAAAAATAAATTCCATCTATCTTCTTTATATTGCTAATCCTCTCTCTGTGGCACTTGGTCGCTCTTTTTAAATATTTTTGTATTAACATTGAAATTATCCATCTGGGTGGCTTTGGCGTCTGCTTGAGTATGAGAGTCTGTTCTGATCTGTCTTCATTAACTAAGGTTCTTTTTCTGCTTGGAAGCTATTAAGAAAGATCACACCCAAAGTTTATAGAAATCATGTAAATTTGCTGAATGTGCTCTCTTAATCACATGCAAATAGTTGTGAGTTTTTTGGCATTAAGTGGAAAGGAATACAGCCATGTCTGGCATGATAAGAGAATGGGTGTGTCCCAGGGTGCTAATTCTCTTGTTGGGAATGTTTCCTCTCTGCAATGTCCAAAATTTTTTTTCTTACTTTTTTTTTTTCAATCTGTAGTGCAGCAAGATGTATAGCAGTGTGATTCTGGGTAAAACACTTAACCCTATTTACCCAGTTCCTCTTCTGCAAAATCTTCTGCCACACACCTCTACTGATATAATGGCCTCTGCATATACTGATATAATAGTCTCCTCTGAACTCTTTCCTCCCATTTTGAATAGAATTAATTGCCCCAGAAATGAAATTTCTATTTCCAACTCAAAAGCTGACCAAATTCCCATTGGTAAACACTGCTTTAGAAAGAACTCATTCCAATATAACACTTCTTCGTGAATTAGGAATACCAGATTTGAGTGTAGCTCTGAACTACCTGGATTACTCCAAGTGAGGCAATTATCCTCCCTTATTGAAGTCAATGACATTGGCAATACCAAGGGATTAGACCATGTGACTACTAGTGATCCTTCTGTCTCTGATTTCTGGTCATTCTATGGTTCAGAACACCAAGATACAGTCTCAGTTCTTAATATGGATAGGTGCTATGGTATATGATCTATCCATCCATCTATCTATCTATCTATCTATCTATCTATCTATCTATCTATCTATCTATCCGTCTGTCCATCTGTCCATCTGTCCATCTATCCATTCGTCCATCCATCATCTATCTATCTATCTATCTATCCATCTATCTATCTATCTATCTATCTATCTATCTATCTATCTATCTATCTATCTATCTATCTGAATGGCATGTAACTCCTGCCTTCAAGGAGTTTACAATCTAGTTACAATTCAGTTTGATAAATATTTCAAGTCATTTAGAATACAAAAATGAAAACCTTTATAGTCACTACCTTCAAGGAGTTAAACAATAATTAGGGAAGATGACATGTAATAAGAAAAAATTGATACAAAGTAGAATTTAATGACAGTCCAAAAAAATTCAGGACTTAGATCAATAGTTAATAAACATTTTTAAGCTCCTATTATGTACCAGACACTGTGTCAAACACTGTGGATACAAAGAAGAAAAAGAAAGAACTTATGATTGGAGAGAGATCACTTTATCCCAAGAATTTTCAACATTTCCTTTTTTATGTCTTATTTTTATTTTTTTTTTCAATTACATACAAAGGTAGTTTAAAACATTCTTCCTTTTGTATGCTTTTCCACATTTTTCTACTGGTCTCCTTCCCTTCCCCTTCCCCATGCAGCAAACAATTTACTGAAAGTTGCATATGTACAGTCTCAACATTCACTTTTTTTTTAGGTTTTTGTAAGGCAAATAGGGTTAAGTGGCTTGCCCAAGACCACACAGCTAGGTAATTATTAAGTGTCTGGGGTTGGATTTGAACCCAGGTGCTCCTGACTCCAGGGCCAGTGCTTTATCCACTGTGCCACCTAGCTGCCCTCAACATTTACTTTTATAAGATTTTGAATTCCTAACTTTTCCATTCCCTCTTTCTCCTCCCCCTTCTAGATTAGTCATCTAGTAATACATGTATACTCATATTAATCATATCTCTACATGTTGGGAAAGAAGAATTAGAAAAAAAATAGAAAAAACACAGGAAAGAAAAAACAAAACCAACCACCCAATCCCTTCCCAAATAGTCTGTTCTGACCCCATTGGTTCTTTATCTGGATGTGGATGGCATTTTTTATCATGAGTCTTTTGGAATTGTCTTTGATCACTGTATTGCTGAGAAAAACCAAGTCACACAACTTGTTCTTTGTACAATGTTATCCTCATTCTGCTTACTTCTCAGAATCAGTTCACATTAAGTCTTTCTAAGGTTTTCTGAAACCTTCCTTGAGTCACTCAAAAATAAAATATAAAATACAACTAAAGTACAAAGGAGCTAAGTCGAAGGGAGAAATTCATGATAGAGACATAAAATAAGCACTATAGAGAGGTAGCTTATACTACAATGAGAGCTAGGAGTGTTGAGTTGGACTTCTGCTTCAGTCAATCAATAACTATGTGACGTTGACCAAGTCACTTCATCGCTGTCTCAGTTTTCCTATCTGTAAAATGAAGGTTGTAGTTTAGAAATTGAAAACGTTATGAAGGAAAAGAATTGTTTCATAACATTTTAAAAGTATAAATGTTTAATAATTCCTTTATATGATACATGCATACCCTGTCTGTCTATCCATTTTTAAAATCACCCCATCAGTACTAATTCACACAGTGTGCATTATTTTGTAATATTTGTCCAACAAGAAAGAATAAAAAGAATCAAATAATAACAACTGATTCATAACAGACTTGTTAAAATGATCACATTTCACCTATAAACTGGAGAGAGGAATTTCAAGAACTCCCACAACTTTCTCCTTTAACCACAATAAATTTGTCAGACTAGCTATTTGTTCTTCCTGATCCTAGTCCTAAGGGATAAAGTATGATGGTCCCAAACTTTGGGAAAAGGGGAAACCTGGGATTATAAATATAGTGCTTAGAGGGAGCTGAATAATCAAGTAGTTCAGCAATCTCATTTAACATAAAAGGAAACTGAAAACCAGGATATTTGAAGGATTTGCCTAGGGTGAGATAGGTAGTACATATCAGAAGAGGGATTTGAACGCAGGTCTTCTGGGTCCAGGCTAGTGCTTTTCCACACTATTCTACTGCCTTTTCTGGGTTGAATGGAATCAATAGACTGAAGAGAAGAAATCCAAATGGGGACACTTCAGAAAAGGCTTTGCATTCTGATCTGGGTTCTTTTAATCTCCCAGAATCTCTTAAAGAACAATGGGGGATGGGGCATCAGAATGATATAATAGAATGTTAACTGCATTTGGAGACAGGTCTGAAGTTCAAATCCTGACTCTTCCACTTCCTGTGTAACTTTTTAGATAAGTCACTTAAACTCTCTCGGCTTTGGTCTTCTCTTCTATAAAATGAATTAATTGATCCAGATGATGTTTGAGGTTCCTTTCAACTCTAAATTTTTGATCCCAGGAGGTCCCTAAGGGACTGGTTGCTGACTTAGTATCCAAAACAAATCAATCTACAAGCTGTTCCTCCCAGCCTCAGTTCATCATCCAATTCAATGGGCTACAAGTCTAGTTTTACATTTCTGCTGCCACAAAGCTAAGCTTATTGGACAAAAATTTCATATGGAGAAAGACCACAGGTAATTTAATTCTTGTGAAATGTCTAAAAATAGCATCATTTGTAGCAATGTCTGGCCCCTTTTTATCATTTTAATTCTGAAACAAAGAAACACATAATGAAGGACTTAGGATAATTGTGAGTTTTTACATTGTTTCATAACTTTCTGTGACCAGGTGGCCAGTCTAATGATGAAGAATAAGATATATGGTGATTCACAAGCCAATACAAAGACATACAGTGGAAATAAAAAATAGAAGTAAGTATATTATTCAATTGTGACCTATGTAACAGAGATGGAGTAGGAGAGTGAACAGCTTTGTTCTCTATTCCTCTTTACTTCCCCCCCAAACCATGGATTCAGATCCTAGATGAGTTTCCCAGTATACATTCTTCTTTCTTCTCAGAAGTTGCAATTCTACACACACACACACACACACACACACACACACATATACTGCATTATATGCAAATATACATAAATGCATATCTACATATGTGCACATACATGGTTATGTATATATGTGTGTATCCTCCCCCACACCCAAGCAGAACCCACAGAGACAGGGCTCTTACAAATTATTTTAGTGTTAAATCTTTCTTTTCTCTGGGAATTCTCTCCCCTCAATTATCTCCTTTTAGCAGCATTTCCAAGAAGTAGACCTTATCGGCAAATGTGGATAACTCTGCTTATAAAGAGAGATTAAACATTTAAAACAAAGTAAGGTAAACATACTTTCCTTCAAACCAGAGGGTAAGGACTCAGTCTTCCAGAGGCTTTCTGGAAGGGAAAAGGAACATACAGAATTAAAGCTCTGGGATCGTATTCCATGGGATTTCAGCACATAACTTTTGTCCCAATACTTCTTGTATTTTATCAATATGAGAACCTTGCTCCATGAGTCTTGGCACCATTCTTTGGGAAGGCTCCCTCTGCCCACATTTTAGCCCTCTCAGCTCCAAGGTGCTTCTTAGCCTCCTCTCTCTAGCTCTGTGTTTCCCCAAATTTATCACATTCTATCTCTGAATGAATTCTTGTCTAGGCTCTTCTCTCCTATTCTGTCCTGTCCTGTCCTTTCTTTACATTATTTTAAGCTTATCCAATTTCCAATTTGTGGTCTAGCAGCATTCTTTAATTAATGCCATCACTCTCATATTTTTGGGAATCTTTGCATCTGATGATGAAGTTTCTAAAGACGAGTGTGTATATACTTGTAGGTGAAGCATCTTTTGACTACATAAAATTGTAGCCCTGTGGCCTGGACTTTTGCTGAGCTGAGCTTCTCGTGATGGGATATTGGGGGGGGGGAATCAATAAGAAAGATTTATCTTGCAAAATAACAGAATGCTTTGAAAAATGCTTTGCAACCAGAGATCAGTGGGGAATATCTAATGGAACATACATTAACAGCCTTCTTCTTTTTTTTTTTTGTCGGCTTTGTATGAAGTCATTTATAAAGGTCTAGCAAGTTGAAAAAGGATTTTAAAGAGCTTTAAAATATATTAAAGTTGATTAATTTAAAAAAATCAGCATGGAGGATGATAGTTGTTTTGAGCCCATACACTTTATGGTATGTATTAAATATATCTGACCACAGACTTGCATAATTATTTTGTTTTTAACATTACACTAAAGTCATTTTCCATTCTATACATGTTGAAAACTTTAAATCTAAAAAATGAAGATACTTTTTACATGAGAGGAAAATGGATAGACTGAAATATAATAAATAATGATAATCTTCTATTTAAAGACATCTTAAGTGCATGCATAGTTTTGAATGGAAGAAAATTTGACAGGTAATAGTATTAAGAGAAAATAAACATGAAACAGTGCCAAATCAAGGCTAGCTTTGATATGTCTGACATTTTTGTTTTTTTTCCTCCTGTGGCACTATTCTCAGATAACAACCCCCAGAAAGGAATAACAGCCTCTAGGTCAAAGCCCTTTAGCATAGCTTTACCCCAATCCATCTGGGTTCCCTTATGGGTCCAGCAAGAAGAAAGTCCCTTGCAGTTTCTATTTTCCACCTTTAGACTAATGGGCAGATCTTTGTCTTATCATGGAGAGAGAGCTGAGGGTGTCTTTGATAAAGGATTGCTCATTTCTACTAATGACTCCTAATTATTAGCCCCCTGGTATGTTTAGAAATAGGAAATAATGAGTGTGGATGCTTAAACTAACTAATAAAATTCCTTCAAATATTAAAAAGGAAAAAAAGAAGGATCTCTCTCCAGTTCACCTTCCTGCATGGTATGATAGCACTTTGACTAGTGGAAATCAGAAAATTCATTAATTTATTCCATTTAATAAGCATTTATTAAGGTTCTACTCTGAATAAGGGTCTCTTCCAAGAAGAGTTTTAACTTAGAATTCTAGTTCAGGGTCAAATCACTAACTAAAAGAAGTTATGACCTGCTCTCAAAGTATAAGACTAGCTGCTTTAGTTCTGATGAAAACCCCACTCTTAATTCTCAGGACACTTGGTGATGTAGGAAGGCAGATCTCAGGAAAGGGGTGGAACACTTAGGGATCCAGTCACAAGATTTGGATCAAAAGAGGACCTGAAGGGTAGAGCCAATGGATGTGGTTTCAGCAGAAGACAACGAGGTGTGTGGTTTTCAGGATAGAAGACAGCAGAATGGAAGAAGCATGCTTAGAGTTCATAAGATCATACATTAGAGGTGGAGGTGACTTTAGAGGCCTTTGAGTGCAACCCCTAACTTCAAATATGGGAAAATTGAGCTATATAGACTTGGGTCAAACAACTGTTGGTACTTTGAGACAAAATCCCACATTAACTACAGTGCTGATGATAACTTCTGGGGACTTGAAGTAAGGGGTAGAGGATGTTAGCTAGATTTCTAATGAAGCTTATTAAATAACTGTCATACAAAGGCTATAATGCTAGGCTAAAAATATAACTTCCACCAAAAATATCAATTATTCCATTTGACAGTCTATTTTATCATCTTCATCCCCTCATAGCTGGGGCCATGTGCAAAAGGATATGAAAACATGTTCTCTCCCTCAAGGGAACCCTTCCAAGGTAAAGGGAAGCCAGATGTATGCAGAAAGGATTATTTTTATTTTATTTTATTTTGGTTTATTTATTTTATATTATTA
This sequence comes from Macrotis lagotis, assembly GCF_037893015.1. Classification (NCBI taxonomy): domain Eukaryota; kingdom Metazoa; phylum Chordata; class Mammalia; order Peramelemorphia; family Peramelidae; genus Macrotis; species Macrotis lagotis. Next base: position 151,017,283 of record NC_133665.1, read on the forward strand.
CAATAATCTTGTTATAAGAGTAAATATACCCCCCCCCCAGAAGATGAGAAACCTCAAGAATAGTGAGAGAGAAAAAAATGTACTTCAGTCTGTGTTCAGATTCCAATGGTTTTGTCTCTGGGGTTAAGTTGCTTTCTTTATCATAAGTCCACCAGAGAAGTTGCTTCAATAATTTTCCCCACAATTGCTATTACTAGCTGTATTTCCCTCCACTGTATTTCTCCCCACTCTCATTTATTCAATTCTCTCTCTCCTTTCAGCCTATCCCTATCCAAAAGTGTGTTGTATCTGACTACCCTCTCCCACAATCTTCCCTCTCTTCTGCCACCAATTCCCCCCTTCCCTCCCTCCATTCCCCCTTATTCCATCCCTTTTCTTCTCATTTTTCTCTAGGGTAAGACAGATTTCTATACCCTATTAAGTGTCTGTTATTTCTTCTCTGAGCCATTTCTGATGAGACTGAAGCCTCACTAATTTCCCCTCGCCTTCTCCCACTCCACTCCATTGAAAAAGCTTTTTCTTCACTCTTATGTGAAATATCTTAGCCCTTCTTCCTCTCCTTTATCTTCCTCCCAGTATTTTCCTTTATCACCCACTGACTCCAATAATATACAATATTATATTATTATATTCTGCTCCTTCCTGTGTCCTGTCTATATATGCTCCTTCTAACTGCTCTTATGTATAAGAAAGTTCATATGAGTTATCAATATTTTCTTCCCATGCAGGAATATGAACAGTTCAATATCATTAAGTTCCTCATAAGTAAGTCCTTCTCTTCCACCCCCTCTATACTTCACCAGAGTCCTGTACTTGGAGATCAAACCTTCCGTTTAGCTCTGGTTGTTTCAATAGGAAAGTTTGAAAGTTCCCTGTTTCACTGAAAGTCCATTTTTCCCCAAAAGAGAATGTTTGGTTTTGCAAGGTACTTGATTCTTGGGAGTAAATCCAGATCTTTTGCCTTCTGGAATACCATATTCCAATCCCTATGAGCCCTTAATGTAGATTCTGCCAGATTCTGTGTAATCCTCACTATGGAGTCATGGTAGTTGAATTGTTTGTTTCTGGAAGCTTTTAGTATTTTCTCTTTGACTTGGGATTTTTGGACAGAAAGGGTTATTTATAAGGATCTGGGGTAATCCAGGGAAAGTGACAAATCCTGGAGTCTTAGAAGTCTTCAGAGATTGGGAAAGTTCTTATTGAACATGTTGAGTTGGTCCTGAAGTGAAAGCAGAATTTACACATGAAAAGAAGGGAAGGAAGGACATTGCAGGCAGGGGAGACTACAGGTCCAATGATATTAATGCAGGCAGCAGGTAGGTGACATCATTGTCTCAGAGCACTGGGTCTGGAGTCTTAGTGTGCCCTTGACACTTATCAGTTATGTGATCCTGAACCTTAATCCATTGGAGAAGGAGATGGCAAACTACTCTGGTATCTTTGCCAAGCCAACCCCATGAACAGTATGGTCCATGGGGACATGAAGAGTCAGACATGATTAAACAACACAGATTACCTTCACATAATGTTTTTAGGTTATAAAAGGATTTTTAAATATGAATTCACTTAGGCATTCTCAGGACTATTTAAGCAATTTGTGTGAAATTGGTAGTATGATAAGATTATTCTCATTTCCTAGAAGAGAAAAAAGACTAACATTTTTAGATGGCCACACAGCAAGTTTTAGGGCCAGGGTTTGAGTTCAGGTCCTCTGATTCCAAGTTCACCATTTTATCCCCTATATTAATTATATCATTTTGTGCAAGTGGGGGTATGCACAGTATATAACCATCCATTGTGGTTGACATTTATATAATATTTTAAGGTGTGCATTAAGCAAACCTTGCCCAGAGCAGAAAAAGAGATACTGTATGTTACTCTGGGATTTGAAATTATGGGGTTCAATTAACTCAAGATCTTGAATTCTAGGCTTGACTGGGAAGCCAGTGAAAGCTAATGAACAATTTCATGAAGTGGGCATAGTCTGCTTCAGAACCAATCGGGGATTCAACTTTATGGGACTCAATTCTAACAATGATTTTCAGGTGACTGAATCATTTGTAACCTTTTAACAAGAGGACTTAGTGAAAAATAGGCTGGCCTTTTCAAAGGAGAATGGAAATAATCTCCATTTGCTTTTTTTATCTCACAGTTAGGAAATTTTCTTTTCTGAAACCTTCACATGTCCATGTCCTTGACAATTCCTATGGGGAGTTTATGGTTTATACCCCCCCCAAGAATAAATTTATTGACTATTAATCCCCTATTTATAAAAGTCTAATTTTGGGTTTTAGATCTGACTCTATTGATAGAAGAATCTCAACTTGGTCTCCTAGACTGTTTCAGAGACTGACAGCATTGTCTGTATATAACCTTGAGCAAAATTGTGCTTTGCTATTAAGGGGGATAGAAAAGAAAGAAGTAGCTAGTACCTAAGATTCTTAACATTTCTCCTTTGCCAATTTAAAAAGGGATCTGAAGGGCTGATTCATTCTGAAGAGACAGCCAGCATTTTGGACTGCAATTGCAGAAGGTTTTTGTGGGAAAGAGGGCTTTACACAAGCTGGTAGCCAATTTAGCAAGAGTTCCAAGGAATTGATTTTCAAACGTCAAAAGGTTATTTGTTTATGGTTTTCGATTCTTTCTGAAATCTATGTTCTCTGAGTAATGCAGCTTTTTGCGACTCTCATATGTGGGCCAGAGACAAGTTGTCTCAGGAAGAAGTTTCTCATTATAGAACATTAAAAAGAAAAAAAAAATCTCAGAACTCAGAAAATTCTAGTTGTGAGTAACTGGCATAATATCATTGAATTAATTTTAAGGGATGCAAAGTTGAAATTTAAAACAATGCAAGCTGCAATAAAAGGCATTCATGAGCAAATGTGTTTAAGAAAACCCTGGATGAAATTATTTAGGGCTTTACAATGTGTCTATATGTATTTCCTCATACTATGTTAATAATTTTTATGTTTGAATATTTAAATAAACTTACATTGTTTTCTCATTTGCTTGAGAAAAAAGAATAGTTATGTTAATTTTAATAAAATAATAACAACATCTTATTTGGTTTTATGTCTTCATTTGTCCTTTTCATCTGAGTACATATCAGATTTTACTGATAGTACTATATATGATAAATGTATAAAATACACAATATATGGATATATCTAGATAACTAGATAGATGATAGATAGATAGATAGAGAGAGAGAGAGAGAGAGAGAGAGAGAGATAGTCAAAATCACCCTCACTTTGGGGATTCTCTCTCATTTCTCTGGCCGATTGCTTCCACCCACATATCCGTGGGTCAATATCAGCATTGATCTTGCTTTCCTTTTTGTTACTCTCTTCTCCTTTGGTTTCCTTTTTTGCTTGTACCTTCTTGCAGATCATGATCTTTATAAGTGAGTTTCCCTCTTCTCCCTCTATACTATATTATTTGGTGATCTTATGAACTCTCAAGGATTTAATTGCCATCTTTATGCTGTTGCTTTTCAAATCAACCTTTTCTGTCCCAGTGTTTCTCCTGACCGATGGTCTTGCATCTTCAATTTCCTTTCAGATATCTGGAACTAGATGTCCAATAGGCAACTTAAACTCAGTTTGTCCAGTTTATCTTTCTCTCTAAGCTCTGTCCCATTCCTACCTTTCATATTACTGCAGAGGGCAACACCACCCTTCCAGTCCACCTAGGAGACATCTTGTATCATCCCCTTATCCAAACTGCTGTTGAGGGCTATAGATTTTACCTTTTCAACATCTCATGAAGAGTCATACTTCTTTCCTTTGACATTGCTACCACTTAATTAAATTGTAAGCTCCATGAGGACAGGTACTGCTTTTTGCTCCTTTTTATATCCCACAGCTTAGGATAGTTTCTGGTATCCAGCAAGAGCTTAATAAATGTTTATTGAATTGAATAGAATTTAACCTGGCAGGCCCTCATTACTTCACACCTGGATTATGGGAAAAGCCTACTTGTTGGTCTGTATATTCCAAATCTCTTCCCACTTCAGTCCATTCCCCATTGAACCTCAAAGTGATTTTCCTACAACAGCCCCAAAGCCCTACCCAACCTTTCTAGTCTTCTCACAAGTTTCTGAAAGGTACTCTTCAACTGTCCTGACTGTTCCATTGAAAAGACACATCATTTCTCTCTGGGTAGTTTCTCTGCTGGTGTAATGGAACAGATTGAGAAGATCTGGGTTCAAATTTTGTGTCTGATACTTAATAACTGAGTAACCCTAGAGAAGATACTGGTACTAGAGGGCAACTAGGTGACACAATGGATAGAGCACTGAACTTGGAATCAAGATTAATGCTCATGATTTCAAATCCAGCCTCCAACACTTCATAGCTTTGTGACCTTAGGCAAATCACTAGACCCTCTTTGCCTGAGTTTCTCCAATGGTAAAATGAGCTGGAGAAGAAAATGGCAAACCATTTCAGTATCTGCCAAGAAAACCCCAAATGGGGTCACTAAGAGCCAGACACAACTGAAACTATTGAGCAGTCGATAAGATACTGACCTCTCTGTGCTACATTCTCTTCATCTCTAAAATAAGGGAGATAGACTCGATGGTCTCTAAGTTACTTCTCTTCTACTTCTAGGTTATAATGCTTCTTCCACACCCACCAAGTGTAGTCAGTAACTCCATTCATAAGCCTACAAGGCTAAGATCATGAATAATTTATAAGTTCTCCCCTCCTGCTGTCCATCTCTGTTTTCTACAAGTGTCCTTCCTGTCATTTTTTCATTTTCTTGCAACCGGAGATTCTTCTATTGTTCTGCCCTTTGCAACTCTACTTCCTACAATCCCCTTTGCTAAAGGTCTTCTTGGTTGGTCCCCTTTCCATCAACACTCCTCATCTCTCAGGAGACTCTTTTTTGTTTTAGGTTTTTTTTTGCAAGGCAATGGGGTTAAGTGGCTTGCCCAAAGTCACACAACTAAGTAATTATTAAGTTTCTGAGGCTGGATTTGAACTCAGGTACACCTGACTCCAGGGCCAAAGTTCTATCCACTGTACCACCTAGCCGCCCCTCTCAGGATACTCTTGTTTCTCCTTCAGGTAAGACTTCTGTAGTCTACAGTTATGCTGTTCCATTCTCTAACAAGTAGCACTCATTACCTGTCCAGTGGACCAAATGTTGATGCTTGCTTATAAAGAAGAAATCTCCTGCATGTTTTCAATTTGACAGATTATTGGAGGATACATATATACATATATATATATATATACATATATATACATATATATATATACATGTACATATACATATATATACATATATATATGTATCCTCCAATATATCTATATCTATATCGGTATTGGTATAGATGAATATGTATTAATAGATGTATACAGACAAATAGCTACTTGATGTCTTGTTTATAGTGTTACAGATAGAAGAGACTTTAAAGAACAGATAGATCAACCTATTAATTTGCAGATGTGAAACTGAGGCATAGAAAGGAAAAGTGATTTTGAAAGGGTCAGATATTTAGTAAAAGTCAGATGTGGGATTTGAATGACAGTCTTCTTGAATGTCAGTCTAGGTTTTTATCTATTATACTTTGCTATTTCTTTCACACATATTCCCCACAGTCTCAGGAATATTACACATTTTTTTTCCTGAGGGTTTGAGGATACTCTGTACTTTCTTCTCAAAAACTAGTCTTGGTCTACAACCTATGGAGGGTCATGGTGACTCATTATCATTTGTTTCATCTTCTCTAGCATCAGGAAGTGTGTTCCCTACTCATTTGAGAACATTTTGTGGTGACTAAGGGTTTTGAGGGACTGACCTCTCTTTCTCTCTGTTTTTCCTCTCCCATATCTTTTCCTTTGGCAACTGGCCTGTGTAACTCAGATTTTCCAGATATCCTTCCAGAAATATTTCTAAAATGAAAGATACTGCTGTTGCTGCCATTGGCTTCTTCTGGCATAGGAAATCTTTTATTTGGGAAATGAAAAAAGCTGTAGTTCTCCCTATACAAAACCACAATTAATGTATATATCCAGATATGTACATTTAAAATCAGTAACTATATGATATTTATCAAAATAATTAATGGATTGGTTAAAGGGATTAGAACAACCCTTTCTTCTGATTAGCACAGATAGTATTAAAGTAAAATCAGTGTTCTAAGCACTTTACATTTTCTCATGGTTACTTTGAGTTGCACACACTCTTTGCTTTCCTTTCTTGGTCATCTTTCCTCTTCCTCTCTTCTTTTCTTTATATTTAAAGACTGCAAAAAATTTTCTCCCCAAGCTCAAAATGGGAGATTAGATTTGATGACCTCTATCATCCCTTCCAAGCATAGGATTTTAGGAAAATAGCATGTGGTATGTAGGAGCAGAACTATGCAATTGTGCTGGTGGAGTGAAGAGGAGGAAGGCTCGTTATGGTTTCCTTTTTCCCCTCCTCAACTCTGAAGCATCACATTCTCATTACCTCAAGTCTAGCTGAAAATAATGTTGTAGAAGTGCTGAACTCTTTATCTCTTCTAAATAAACAATTTCATAGAATCATACAGTTTTAGAGTTTGAAAGAACTTGGTCACCATCAAGTCAAAAAATATCTGGAAAATAATTTACACTATAATATACTCAACAAAGGCTCTTTCTGGTCTTTGCTTGAACATCTCTAGGGAGGGGTAGCTTGTTACCTCCTGAGACAAGCCATTTCATTTTTTCCATAATTCTAATTGCTAAAAAGTTTTTCCTTCCTCATGTTAACTTCTTTACAATTTACAACATGACTTGTACTTTATAGGGCTAAATAGAAATCTAATCCTTGATGTAAGTCTAATCCCTCTGCTTACCACCCCGCCATTCATCTATTCTCCAGGCTAAGTTTCCTCAGGTTTTACCCCAAAAGTGTTGCTATGATGGTAGGGAAGGGAGAAAGAAGAGTAAGGGACTAGAGAAACATGGAGAATTGGTGGAAGAAATATTTCTAGAGACATGTTCTAGGGGAATCACTCTTATAGTTGAACCCTAGATTCCTCCCTGAGACCATTTCTTATTTCACCAAAAGAAACTATCTTGAATTTCTGTGATTTAAGCCCTCTATCTTAAATGTCAAGTCTTAGGATCTCTCTGGACTCTAAGATCCCTAAGGTCTGTTGATCTGTTTAAGAAATATAAATTTTTCTTGCCTTAATCTTAGTGAGACATCAGCTGAGTTAATAAAATTCCTTCATAATTCAAGATTAAATCAACATGAAACAAAAAATGAGCCAATACTTTTGGGTTAAATTTTGATTTAACCCTCTCTGATGCAGATCAGTATGCCCAGGATCTCTTTTCCTATTCAAATCCTCATCCACTTTCCCTAAACTGAGTATGGGAGAGAGGAAAGAAATTTACAATATCATATCTGGCCTCTAGTAGTATGACAATTGAGTTGCTAAATTTCTAATGCTTAATAGTAGTAGTCCAGGGAAGTCAAGGTCTTACCTTATCCAGGAATGCCTTAGAAGTCTAGGACATAAACCTTTATAGACTCTTGAAGAGAAAGAAATATTAGAGATTATTAACCCACCTCCCTTCATTTTACATGCATGAAAAGAGAGTTCTAGTCAGAAGTGACACGTCTAAAGTCAAACAGGTAGTAAGTAGTGGGATTGGATTCTACATCCAGATATCACTGCCAACTCAATTTATTTTCCATTGTACTATGTTGTTTTTCATTACATGTCAAATATCCTGGCAGACAGCCAGGTAGCCTGCTGGTGGTCTGAGGTGCATGAGGAACAGAAGGGAAAGAGAAAAATACAGGAAGCAAAATTATCCTTTCATAATTTGTATTGTTTCAATTCTGGGTTATACCTCTTTTTGGAGTTGATGAGGGACTGGTTCTTGCCCTTTGTAATGGAAGAAGACCAAAATGATATCACCATGTTTGAGAAAAATGGCAGTGTATCTGACTGTGTGGCTGATCAGATCAATATGAGCTTGGAATTCTGTATCATTCCACTCTGCCACAGGTTGGGCACACATAGTCCATTGAACCCCTGGGGTGGGTACTCTAAACTTATGTGCATCATGTTTTCTTTGAGCTGCATCCATTCTGCCTTTCTCATAGAGTGCAGCACTCTCACTGATGCGGGCATGCCATGCTGGGTGCTCCTGTGTCAGTATCTCCCATGATGTATAATCAATTCTAAAGTTCTTCAATAGACCTCCTGGGTGTCTTAGTATTGCTTCTTCTGACCTCCTTGGGAGCACTTGCCCTGTGTGAATTCTCCATAAAATAGTCCTTTTTTTGGCTAGCATACACCTGGCATTCTAACAAAGTGTCCAGCCCACAGTAAGTTGCATTCACTGTAGCAATGTTGGAATGCTAGGTAATTTAGCTTGAGAAAGGACCTCAGTTTGGTATCTTCTCCTGCCGGGTTATCTTCAGAATCTTCCCAGTAGACTGTCCAGGTTTCACATTTCATAGCAATGAGGTCAACACAATGTCTCCATAGACCTTCAGTTTGGAAGTTAATCTAATAGCTCTTCTTTCCCACACTTTCTTTCAGAGTCTCCCAAATACTGAGCAAGCTCTGGTAATGCTTGTGTCAACCTCATTGTCAATGTGTATATCCTTGAAAGAACCCTCTCAAGGTAAGTGAACTTGTCCACAGTACTCAAAACTTCTCCATTTGCTGTAATCAATGGTTCCACATTTGGATGATGTGGGGTAATGGAGTACCTGTTTTCTTGATGTTCATTGTTAGATCAAAATTAGCACAAGCAGCAGAGAATCGATTGCTCTGTTGTTGCATCTCAGAGACTGCATTGAATTCACCAACCCTCCCTCCACTTTGGTCTTAGTTTGTAGCCTTTTCAAGTTGAAAAATGTGCTATCAGTGAAGCAGCTGACCATGAGGTCATGTTCAACCTCAGTGAAGGTGTTTGATAACATGGCTGAAAAATGCTTTGCTACAAAGTGTGGGAACAAGGAAACATCTTTGTTTCATTCCATTGGTGACTGAGAAATTTCAAGAGCATTTTCCATTATTCAAAACCTGGGCATGCATGCCATCATGGAACTGACGTACAATACTAATGAACTTCTCCAGGCAACCAAATTTTGATATAATTTTCCATAACCTCTCATGACTGACACTATCAAAGACCTTGTTCAGATCTGCAAATGTTACACATAGACATCTGTTCTATTTCTGGCATTTTTCCTGGAGTTGTCAGGCAGCAAATACCATATTGACTATTTCTTTACCCTCTCTGAAGCCACGCTTGCTTTCGGAAAGGTGACCATTTTCCAGGTGAAGGAGCAGCCTATTGAGGTCTCTGGAAAGAATCTCACCAACAATGACTGAAAGAGAGATACCCCTGTGATTGTCACTGGAGAATTCCCTTTACCTTTATAGAAATGAATGATGAAGGCATCCTTAAAAAAATCCATCTTGAAAATGCCCTTGTGAAAAACAGAAAAAAAATCTTGATAATTCACAGTAATATCATTTATAAGATGTTGTAGAACAGACCATAGTACTTAGACTGTAATAAAATTATAACTCCATTAATTAATATTTAATTGAATGCACACTTGCAAGGCATTTGTATCTTATTATATGAATTTGAGAAATTATAAAATCTTCCTTATTTTCTCTCACAATTTCAGGGAAGCATAGGAGCTTTCCCTTCTTAGATACTTGCAGAAGTAACTACCAGTAACTTAAATGAACTCAGTAATATAACCCAGAGGAGATTGCTGTGGAGCAGGAGACAATTAAGGTGAGAGTGGACTGCTCTATTGAATCTCCAGCTCTCAGAGATCTGATGCAGGTAGAAGAAGCATCATCTACATATTGGACAAAATGGCATAATGTAATAATGTTACCATGAATCAACATGGAATTAGCAGAGAGATCCCCTTATGAAATCCAAGGGGAACGAGTTCTACTAAGATGATGTTAGGGATAATAATAGAGAACATTGCAATTGCAATATAAAAGAAAACTTTGAAGACAGAGAAATATTATACTGTGAGTCAAATGTGACATCAAGAAAGAGCTGTCTAAAAGGCAGGTAAATGTGGAAATGTAACTTAGGAAAGCAAAGATAGTTTAATATATAGATCTAGTAATTTTTTTTGTATAGAGATGGTAGTTTAACCCATATAAGTTGATGATAACTACTAAGGATATGGAGAGAAGATGGATGGCAGTCATCCAAAGAAGACTGAGAAGGTTTGAATAGATAGGAGAACCAGAAAAGACAAGCTTTGTGAAAATCCAGGGAAAAGAAAGATACCAGGAGGAGGGGATGACCAATAGGGAGGGGCAGAATGGTCAAGAAGGAAGTGAGAAATCTTTTCTCACTTGGACTTAGCCACAAATAAATCTTTATTTGCATCGAAGAGCAATTTTGATTTAACAATGGGAACAGAACATAATTTTCAAAGCATGGAGAAGTGAGTGGGAGCTCATTTAAATCCATTTATTTAATGCATAATTTTTTCTAGTTGTTTCCACATGAAATAGGAAGAAAGATGTGACATGTTAATTTGGAGGCATGGTCAAGTTAAATAAAGACTCTTAAGGAAATGGGAGATCAGGATATATTAAAAGTCAGAGATAGAGTAAATAATTTAAAAAGCAAACACACAGAAGAGATGAAAAGGAATGCCATAAAGAGTATAAGAAGAGGGGGTTATTATTGACAAAGAGAAGGGATATCTCTTCTTCAAAGACTGAAACAAAAGATGAGAGACCAGGGCATAGTGTTGAATTTCAGAATTTGGAAAGATGAAACTCAAATTTGGAACAGATGCTGTGGAGAATGCATTGTAGATTTAACAATAAAGGGAGAATGGAGATTTGTTTATAGCAATGAAGGTCTAGTTGTGATTAAACAACACATTTGTAGTGGACTCAGGGTGATTGTGTGATTTCATATGTTTTCGGTAGAAAGTGAGTGGAGAAGAGAAGTTTAGGGTCTGTGTTATCTAGAGTTGAGATTTAGACAGTGATCAGTATCGATAGGACAAAGGAGAAGGGATTCAAGGATGGAGTGTAATATCCCATTGAATCTGTTACTATAAGGCCAAGATTCTGTTGGAAAGAAAATGAGGCTAAGTTAAAGGTAATAGCTCGGAAAAGCAAGCAAGGATCGACTAGACATTTTGGTGAGGTTGGAGAGTAGGGTTAGTGTGGTCAAGGAACAAGGAACAATGGAAGGATATGAGATAAAGAAATTTCAGAGTTATGGATTATGAAGGTAATAGAGAGATCTTGAGTATGATTATACCTAGGTGTAATTTTTTTAGGTTTTTTGCAAGGCAAATGGGGTTAAGTGGCTTGCCCAAGGCTGCACAGCTAGTTAATTATTAAATGTCTGAGACAGGATTTGAACCCAGGTACTCCTCACTCCAGGGCCGGTGTTTTATCCACTATGCCACCTAGCCGCCCATAGGTGTAATTTTAATGAAGTAACTTTGCACATCATGAGAATTGATGAATTAGGAAACAAGGGTATTTGAAGGCATAATATGCAAAAATGTATAACAGCAGGAATTAGGATATAGCAGGCACTGAGGGCAAGTGCCAGACTTTTTAAGAAAAAATAAGAGAATGTCTAGTAGATAGAATCTGGAATTGGTTTATTTATCTAGATAGAGTGAATCTCAAAGGGGAAGAAGTTTCTAATTACACATGTACATACACATACATTATTTATCATCTATCTATCTATCTATCTGGATTAAGTTTATAATGGATAGTATTACTTTGGAGGAACAGGAAGATGAAAAAAAGGAATATTAAATTAGATGAAGCTGGATGGAAGCAAGAGCATTATAATTGTTCATAAAATTCTAGTTTTTTGAATCTAAGGTGTTTTGCATATTTTGGGGGGTCAGGGCAAGTTTCCTTTGCAAATTCATTGTATCATCATTAGATAAATTAAGGAAACAAGTATTTATTTAGCACCTATACTATACTGTACTGAGTTATGGAGATACAAAGAAAGATAAAAAGTCCCTTATTTTCAACAAAATCACAGTCTAATGGGAGAGATCATGTGCAATATGAATAAGATAGAGACAGGATAAATTAGAGATGATTGACAAAGGGAAGGCACTAGCATTAAGGAAGGCCAGATTAAAGGCTCATCATTTCACATTCCTTGATCAACAGGAAGATACAGATTTCATTCCAAAATGTGAAAGTTGAGATCCTGGGAGCATTTCTTAACTTTTATTCATAGAACCTTAGAGTTGTAGGACTGAGTGAGAACATGGAAAGAGATAATCTCACTTCATAGTTAGGGAACTGAGGACTATAAAGGTCAGGGAACTTCATCAAGATCAAACAAACGTCCTCTAACCAGAGCTGTAACTAGGGTGGGAGCAGTGGGGCTTTGTGTCAGTGTGCCAACATCCAAAAAGTACATTTCCTTCATATGGAGTTTCTTTATTCTCGCATACTTTATGTTCGATGACATCAGTACTGACAAACCATGCTTCCTTTCACTGCCATATCTTCTTTTAGGCGGAAAATGCCCCCTTCCATTTCCTTTGGCTTCTCTAAGGAGTTGTGGGATCATAATCTCTTTGTGGGCCTAAACCAATTCTTTTTTGCGAAGATTGCCATTGGTTGGATTTGGCCTTACTTCAACTTTAGTGTGTAATTGAATTTTTCCTGGAGCCAAGTCAATTAGTCCCACTATAGTTATAGCTCTCACCTTGATTCCCAGTCTATCATTCTTATTCATATACCTTGGGCTTACTTTCCTATCAGTCCTTCAAAATTAAGAAGCTAATGAATACTTGCAGTCCCATCGTACTTCACCTCTATCATATCGCAAGATGTGGGGGTGGAGTGAGGACTAGAAGCTCCATGATAATTAAAAGCCTCTATTTTTCTATGTCAACAAAGATGCATTGGGATCTTGGCAGCCTTCTTTAACCCTGTTTAAGTTAATTAGGTTCACAGTGTTTTAAGTTTACTCCTTTATTTTGGGGGTCTTATTCAAAGTGATTTTTACCTTTGATAGAAAGGGTTTCTGTGCTTATATTAAAAGTAAGCTATTTTTTTTCACATACATATTTTCCATTAGTGGAAAATCTTAAATTTCTTTTTAAAAAATTTATTTCTTTAAGGCAATGGAGTTAAGTGACTTGCCCAAGGTCACATAGCTAGGCAATTATTAAGTAACTGTGGTCAGATTTGAACTCAGATCCTCCTGACTCTAAGGCTGGTGTTCTATCCACTGCACCACCTAGCTTCCCCTGCTATGCCACCTAGTTGCCCCTTATATCTCTTAATTATTGAGAGAAAATTCCCTCCTCAAATTTTTGATTCTTATTTTTGCCTTCTTTTTTGAAAAATCATTTTGATGAATGACTTTATTTCTGACTCTGATCTTTTGACTCAACCTTGATTTAAGGGGAAAAGAACAGGTATAGTTCAAGTGAGATATCACCACAGTTCAATACTAGCTTATTTTTGTTTGTGTTATTGATGAAATTGTTTCCTAAACCATAATTATTTCTAGATATTACCTTACTTCCTTTTCCATTGTTGTACTCAGCATTCCCCCATCATAATACCTTTACTTGTTGTAGGGGAAAAAAAAAGCTGATCAACAAAATTGCCATGTCTTGACATGTGTGTGCAATCTGACTAACCCCATAGAAGCAACTCCAACCCCACCCTCTCTACTGAGAGGAGGACAAATTATTTCATCATCTGTCCTCTGGGACCAAGATGATTATTACTTTTAATCTGAGTTCATTTGCCTCTTAGCATTATTTTTATGTACATCATTGCACTAATTCATAGAAATATTCATTAAACATCTGCTATGTGCAAAGCATTGTACTAGGTCCTGGGGAAAGTGAAGGAAAAAAAGGCTCTGCCTTCAAAGAATTTACATTATATAGGGTATAGGAATAGAGGATGGTGTGTGTATGCAATTTAATACAAAGAGATTTCAAGGGAAAGAGCAAATACTCAACTGGAAGCATAAGACAAGGTCTCATGTAATAATAGGAGCCTTAATTATGCTTCCAAGAAAGTTAGGAAGCTATTCATCATATACATATACATATACATATCTCTCTCTATATATATATCTGTATATCTATAGATGAAATATGTATATTACATGAATTTCATGCATATATGTGCATATATATATCATATCAATAATCCATTGGTTCTGCCTTTTTTGTTCTGAATCTGTTGATGTGAATCTTCTTGGATGATCATTGAGAAAAGCAAAGATGTTCACCCTGGAGAACTCTAGTTTGCTATTACTGGAGGTCAGTTGGGCATGAACTCAAATTTCAAGAGGCTTCAGAGAAATGATGTCACTTGGTTTGTAGGACACCACTTTGACTTCTCAGAGAGGAGATATATAGAAGAGGAAACAGATAATGAGGATAATAAATAAGGATTTCTCTTGTTGAGGCTAGACTACATTCTTAGCAGAGGTGAGCTTCCATTTCTTCTTTAGTTAGATGAACAAACTCTCCATCTGAACTTCCATATGAAAACTGTTTATTGCCTAGGGAAATATTTAATTCTGTTTAATTCAACAGTTGTTTTAAGAATTTATAATGTGAAAGGCATTCTGCTAAGCATAGAATTAAAAAAGAATTTATGAAATACTTTCCATGAGTCAAAGACTATGCTGATTAACCCTAATTTTGGGGAGATACAAATACAAAATAAAGACTACCTCTATCATCAAGGAGCTTATTATTAATAGTAACATATGCAGGGTGTTCCAAAAGTCTTAGTGCAAATTTGAATGACTAAATCTTAAAGATATTTTAGTTATTTTAAGCTAGTTTATTATACATCTATTTTGGTTTTTTAATAGCTACATATATGTATGCATACATACACCCAAGTATACACAAACATGCACTCATAAATTTAGGCATGTACATATAGATAACATATAAACATGCTTGCAAACAAATAAACATACAAATGTGCATATTACATATTGAGAATAGTGACTGAGGGAAGGTTATTTTTGTTTGGAAAGTGGATAAATAGAGGGATAGGAAAATTGATTGACATATCCTTTACAGTAGCAATGACAGAGTTAATTTGATTCTGTGTTGGATACAACTGTGAGCAACAAGGGTGCTGGTAAGAGGATGTAAAAGGACTAAAATGGATCATGTCTATAGCCAGGTATGATTGCGGTGACTGATTAGTGTTGTTCTATCCTGCATGATTTCTCAAAGTTCATTCTCATTGCTTCTTTGACATCTGTCCATTTCATCCTCTGCCTTCTCCTTTTTTTCTTTTCCTTTTGTTCTTTCTTAACATTGGGATCTTTTCTGATTCATCCCATCTTTTCATTATGGGTCCAAAATATTTAAGTTTAAGCATCAGATTTTCGTCCTTCTAACCAGTTAATTTCTTTAAGTACTGACTGATTTGATCTCCTTGCTGTTAAAGTTTTCTCCAACAATTTTGAATGTTCATTGTGAAAAGCAAAGATGTTCACTCTGGAGAACAGTAGTTTGCTATTCTTGGAGACCAGTTGGGCATGAACTCAAATTTCAAGAGGCTTCAGAGAAATGATGTCACTTGGTTTGTAGGACACTGCTTTGACTTCTCAGACAGGAGACATTTATAGAAGATGACACAGATAATGTGTCAGATAAATTTAAAAGTATTCTCCAACAATTCCAAAGTTTTCTATCAGCTTCTCTTAAAGTCCAATTCTCACAGGCTTACATTACTATTTCAAAAACCTACTGAGACAGCCCCCCAAAATAATAGTGGGACTTCAAGGCAGGAGTAAGGAATGAAACTGTATCAATTCTCCAGGGCATGCTTTTTGGTTCAATGGAGATGCACAGCAAGTGAAGTGAATTATGGTTTGCAGACAGAACTACACTGGAAAGAAGATGGACCCTAGCATCAAAGAATTTGCATTGTACTAGGGAGGTATATGTTTCTAGATAAGTATGCTACAGGAGCATTATGCAGGGAGGTAAAACCAATTGGGGAGAGATCAGAGAAAGCATTGTGAGGAAAATGAAACCCAATGGGTACTGAGGAGGACAACAATTCTGGGAGATAAATAGGAGTAGAGAGTCCATACCACATTGTGATGTGAATGCCCAGAAACAAATGATAGATTCTTGAGATGAAGGAACAACTAATAACATAGGTAGAGTAAATATAAAATTCATGAAAAGAAATAATAAGAAATAAGGTTAGAAAAATGTAGAGGAGCAAGATTTGGGAGGATTCTGAATGCTCATCTGTGGATATTTGTATTGTATTCCATATATAACAAGGACAAAATTATCACCAAAAGATTTGGTGGTGGTGAACTGATAGAAGAAATCTCAGTTGAAGCAGATGATGTAGGATTCTCCATTTGGTTGGTCCTGCCACACAATCTGGCAAAGTAGCAGGCTCTGCTGTTTGGGGGCTGGTAAATTTAGCAGTGGTGGTTACACATACTCATAACATCAAGTCAAGATTAAAATAGCTTCTAACAAGCATTAGCTTCAGCAATGGATTGTATTTCAGTTATCTACTACAGTTTGAGAAAACAGTTCTAAGATGGGAGGCAAGACATGAAGTAAAAATGAATACTGTATTTAGCTTCAGAGAATTCAAATTCAAAGCCTGTTCCTACCGCTTACTGATTGGACTTTACAAATAAGCAAACCACTCTGGGTTTGAGTTTTCTCACTTGTAAAATAAAGTAATTAGATGAAATGTCTTTTAGGATATCTTCTAGTTCTAAAGCTATAATTTAAGTTTAAAAAATTAATCAGGAAGCCTAATGTCCACATATCATAGTCCAGCCTTAGAGGAAACTATGTTGCTTCTAATGCATTTGTTGTTCATGAACAGTTCAGTTGCAAGAACTTCTAACACAAGGATGTTATACAGTATCCTGAAAATGGCATTTGCTAGCTCTGTAATCTTGGATAAATTATTCCTTGGTGCAACATAAAGTTTCAGACCCATGGAAAGAGAGATTCTTTCGTATCTTGAGGTTAGAAAGTCACAAAGATATTGCTTTTGATGGACATAACTATGGAAAATCGATATTACTCAGTTATTATGTGGTATGGTAGTAAAAGGACCAGATTTAGAATCATGAGATCTTCAATCGAATACCAGAGCTGCCATTTTGCTTGCTTTGTATAACCACGGGGGAATGCATGTCACATCTCTGTGTCTCAGTTTCCTGATCTACAAAATGAGGCAGTTAGACAAGATCACCTTGAAGTTTTCTTTAGGGTCTTAATCTTCTAGGAAAAGAACTGCATATCATTCTGGTATCCAGTATTCAAGCTTGCATCCATGGCAACATAATTCAATGTTTTAATTTTCCAGGACTGAAGATAATTGGTTCCTTAGAGACCTAAATACTTCTACTCTCAACACAGAAGTCAGAGACAATATCTACTAGTTATCAACAGATCAACTCCCTTTTGGAGATGGGGAAAAAGAAAAAGCAGAAAAAAATTGTTTGCATGTAGCATTTTGCAAGAGGGGCCCATTAGGAATCTAAAACATTTTACAGACCAGACCCAACTTCTCTTATCTTTGCCTGCTAGTTCAATCAGGTGAAAGCTACTATAGTGTGTGGGATCAGATAATGAAACCCATTGCAAATACAATGGAAAATAACCCTGATTGTTTGCCAAAATCGTAGTCTGTTTCATACCTATTGCTTCTATTAGCATTAGAAAACATGTGAGTGAAGAGAGTTTTATCTTTGTGGTGAACGTTGTGGCTTCTAATCTGGTCTCTTGTTTGGGACTTCTGATAACTCATTTGGGTTCCCCAGCTCCCAAAGTGGAGTGAAATACATGTTAGAATACTATAATTGTGATGATGACTTACTATGTTTAGCTATATGAGACACAAAGGTTTGTGAAAAGATGAGCATGTTAAATACATGGAACAGGAATGTCAAAAATGATCTACCTTTTTTCCTATAAGGAGACAACATTGGAATACATGGGAAGAAACGTAACAGAGAGATTGGAGATTGATGGATTTGAAATAAGAAGACCTGGGTTCAAACTACATTTAACTTCTGTCAATCTTCATTTCCTCATTTGCAAAATGATGCATTCAGACTAGGTGACCTCTCATGGTTCCCTTTGGCCCTAAAATTATGATTCCATGTCTTCTGAGTTTCTTTTCAAATGTAAAGGAAAATCTAATCTGGAAGAAAAAAGAACAGTGAGAAATCCTTTCCAACACAAATAACCTCAACTTGCCAGCCTCTGGGTGAGAAATATTTGTCATTCCAATCTGATCACCTCTTGAATTTTGAGGTGGCTCTAATCGTTAGAATGTTTCTTCTTATCATCCAACCTAAATAAATCTTTCTGGAATTTCTATTCATTTTTCCTGGATCTATACTCTAGGATCAAATTGAACAAGTTAAATCCTTGTTCCATTGTAATAATTTCCAAATGATTTTTTAGTTTATCTTTCCATGGCTCTTTATTACATGTGATTTTTATTGCAGCATGATCTGAAAATGATTTACTTAATATTTCTGCCTTTCTGCATTCAATTGTGAGGGTTTTTTTTGCCTAATACATGGTCAGTTTTGTGTAGATTCCATGTACCACAGAGTAAAAAGTATATTCTTTTCTATGTCCATTCAATTTTCTCCAGAGGTCCATCATAGCTAAAATTTCCAATATTCTATTCATCTCTAACTTCCTTCTTGACCCCCCACCAATATTTTTTTGCTATCTATGTCTTCCTGTAACTAATTTAGTTTCTTCTCTAAGAATATGGATGTTACATACTTGGTACATACATGTTTTGAATTGAAATAACTTCATTGTCTATGGTATTTTAGGAAGATGTAGCTTTCTTTCTTCCTTTTAATGAAGAAAGCTTTGTCTGAGATAAGGATTGCTATTCTTGCTTCTTCATTTCAGCTGAAGCTTAATATAGTCTGCGCTGACCTTTTACCTTTACTCTGTATGTATCTCTGCTTCAAATGTGTTTCTTGTAAACAATATATTATATTTGTTATCTGCTTCTATTTTAGGGGAGAGTTCATCCCATTCATATTCACAATTATAATCATTAGCTCTTTATTTCCTCTATTCTATGTCCCCTCCATTTGCACTTTTTTTTTTTTTATGTTTTTGCAAGGCAAACGGGGTTAAGTGGCTTGCCCAAGGCCACACAGCTAGGTAATTATTAAGTGTCTGAGGCTGGATTTGAACCCAGGTACTCCTGACTCCAAGGCCGGTGCTTTATCCACTACGCCACCTAGCCACCCCCATTTGTACTTTTCTTTCTCCTTTCACCCTATTCCATTATCACCATGTTTTGCTTCTGAATACTGCCTTCCTCCATCTGCCCCACTTCTATTAGCTCCCCCACCCTTTTCTTTACCCTTTTCCCTTTTCCTTCCCCCCCCTTCTATCACTTCCTCCTTCCCTTCTCTCCCTTCCCTCTCTAATGCCTGAAGGGTAAGATGAATTTCTAAACCCAACTGGGCTTATGTTTTATTTTGTCTTTGAGCAAAATCCAATGGGAGTAAGATTCAAGCAATTCTCAACCCCTAACTTATCTCCCCCTGCTATACTAGATCCTATGCACCTTTCTATGTGATATAATTTATGCCATTATACTTCTCCCTTCCTCCTATTTCCTTAAAGTCTCCTTTTTTTAATGTCTTAATTTTTTTAAATCTTCTCAACAAAGTCAATTTATGACCACAACTTCAGTCTAAGTATACTCCCTCTAATAGTTACAATACTCAGGATTTCGGAGAACTTCCCCCTCATGTAAGGATGTAACCAATTTAATCTTATTGAAAAGTAGACTTTTCCTTCTCCCCTGTTTACCTTTTATGTATGTCTTGAATCTTGATTGAAGAACAAATTTTCAGTTTGATTCTGGCCTTTTATCAAGAAAATTAGAAAGTCACCTATTTTGTTTAAAGTCTGTCTTTTCCCCAGAAAGATTGTGCTCAATTTTACTGGGTAGTTGATTCCTGGTTGTAATTCAAGCTCCTTTGCCATCTGGATTATCATATTCTAGGACCTTTGATCCTTTTATGTTGATGCTGCCAGGTCCTGCATAATCCTGGCAGTGGTTCCTTGTTATTTGAATTGCTTCTTTCTGGCCACCTGCAGGATTTTCTCCTTAAACTGACAATACTTGAATTTGGCTCCAATGTTCCTTGGTGCTCTCATTGTGGGAGCCCTTTCAGGAGGCAATTTGTGGAATTTTTCAATGATTATTTTGTCCTCTAGTTCTAGGATATCAGAGCAGTTTTCCTTGTTGATTTCTTGAAAGATGTTGCTCAGATTCTTTATTGCTTATGGCTTTCAGGTAGTCTAATAATTCTTAAATTATCTGTTCTGGATCTATTTTATTGATAAGCTGTTTTCCATTGAGGTATTTTACACTTTCTTCTATTCTTTTCATTTATTTGATCTTAGCTGATTCTTGCTATCTACTGGAGCCATTAGGCTCCATTATATCCAACTATTCTTCAAGGACTTATTTTCTTCAGTTAGCTTTTGTATCTTCTTTTCTATCTGATTCACTTTATTTTTGTTCAATCCTATTCTTACAGGATTTGTTATCTTCTGTCATATTTTTTTGTGCAAGATGTTGCAATTTTTCTTGGATTTCTTTTCCCAATTTTTCTATTTTCTATTTTAAATCCTTTTTGAGCTCTTACAAGAAGTCTTTTTTTGGCCTCTGGATCAAATCATATTCTCCTCTGAAGCTTTGAATGGATGCTTTTTCTGCCATTTTTTCTTTTTTTAATAAAGATTTTATTTATTTTGAGTTTTATAATTTTTCCCTTAATCTTGCTTCCCCCCTCACACCCCCACAGAAGGCAGTCTGTTAGTCTTTACATTATTTCCATGGTATATATTGATGTAAGTTGAATGTGATGAGAGAGAAAAATCATATTCTTACGGAAGAAAAATAAAGTATAAGAGAGGGCAAAATTACATAATAAGATAACAGCTTTTTCTAAGTTATAGGTAATAGTCTTTGATCTTTGTTTGAACTCCATAATTCTTTCCCTGGATACAGATGGTATTCTCCATCACAGATAGCACAAAATTGTCAGGATTGTTGCATGGATGGAATGAGCATGTCCATAAAGGTTGATCCCCCTCCCCTCAGCAGCAGACAGTCAGGTTAATATTGTACATACATATTTTGATACATGTATTTACAGATTAGTAATTTTTGGTATGAGGAATTAGGGTTAAGGGAAAGAGATACATAAAAGATAATTTTTATAAAGTTTTCATCATATTCCGAAGGGTTGGGTTTTTGCATGGATTTTGTTTAGTTTTATTTTTCTTTCTGTGGATGGGGATGATATAGTCCCTAGCCAGTCTAATACAGTTGTCCTAACTCTCTGGACTGCTGATAGGAGCTGCTTCCATCAAGGTTGTTCATCTCACAGTGTTGTTGATGTGTACATCTTTCTCTTGGTTCTACTCCCTTTGCTCAGCATCAGATCCCGTAAGTCATTCCATGTTTTTTTATAGAAAGAACAATAGCATACTATAATGTGTTTAGCCATCTCCCAATTGAGGGGTATCCCCTCAATTTCCAATTCTTTGCCACTCCAAAAAGAAGTGCTATGAATATTTTGGAACATGTAGGACTTCCCCTTTTTCTTCTGGATATAGACCTAGAATTGGAATTGCTGGGTCAAAGGATATGAACAGTTTTATTGCTCTTTGGGCATAGTTTTATATGAACATTTATTTTCTATTCTTCTTATCTGAAAAAAAAAAACAAAGAAAAAGCCAAACTTTTGGAACAAAATGTCAGCTAAGCGGCTAAAGATGCTTAAATGAGACCATAGTAATCAATTTGCCCTATCCAAATTGTGAGTTCATTCATTCTTTGGTGAGATTTGAAGTGTGGAATATGTACTTTTTCATTAATTCCCTTTATAATTTTTGATCTTTTGTTCCTCCATATGAATATAATTAATATTTTTCTGGCTCATTAAAGTTTTGTTTTTGGAACTTTGATTGCTATGGCACTAAATAAGTAATTTAATTTAGGTAGAATTGTCAGCACAACCTACCCATGAACAATTGATATTTGCTTAGTTATTTCGATCTGATTTTATTTGTGTGAAAAGTGTTTTATAGTATATAAAAGTGTTTCTGAGTTTACCTTGGCAAGTAGACTCCCAAGTATTTTATATTATCTGTAGTGATTTTAAATGGTATTTCTCTATGTCTTGCTGCTGTATCGTGTTAGTAATATATAGAAATGCTGAGGATTTTTGTGGGTTTATTTTCTATCCTTCAATTTTGTAAAAATTGCTAATTGTTTCCAGTAGTTTTTTAGATGACTTTCTAGGGTACCCTAAGTATGGCATCTTCTGCAAAAGTGAGTTTTGTTTCTTCATTACCAATTCTAATTACTTCAATTTATTTTTCTTCTCATTGCTAAAGCTAACATTTATAATACAATATTGAATAATAGTGGTGATAATGTGCATTGGGGAAACCCCTGATCTTATTGGGAATGCTTCTAGCTTATCCCCATTACATATAAAGCATTTTGATGGTTTCAGATAGATACTGCCTATAATTTTAAGGAATAATCATTATTTCTATGCTCTCTAGTTTTTTTTTTTAAGTAGGAATGGGTGGTGTATTTTGTTAAATTTTTTTTAGATAATCATATAATTTCTGTTAGGTTTATTATTGATATGGTCAATTATCCTGATAATTTTCCTAATATTGAACCAACCCTGCATTCTTGGTGTAAATTCTGCTTGATCATAATGATTTATCCTAGTGATAACTTATTGTCACTTTGCTAATTTTTAAAAATTTTTTGCATCCATATTCATAAGGCTAATTGGTCTATAATTTTCTTTCTCTGTTTTGACTCCTGTTTCAAGTATCAGCACCATATTGGTGTCATTGAAGGAAATTGACAGAGTTCCTTCACCTATTTTTTTCAAATAGTTAATGCAGAATTGGAACCAATTGTTCTTTGAATGGTTGATGGAATTCACTTGTGAATCCATGTGGCCCTGGAGACATTTTTTTAGGGAGTTCATTGAGGGTTTGTTGAATTTCTTTTTCGGAGATAGGACTATTTAAGTAATTAATATCCTCTTCTTTTAACCTGGACAATTAATATTTTTGTAAATATTTATCCATTTCAATTAGCTTATCAAATTTATTGGCATATAGTTGGGCAAAATAGTTCAGAATTATTACAATAATTTCCTCTTCACTGGTGGTGAAGTTTTCATTTTTGATAGCAAATAATTTGGTTTTCTTTCTTTTTTTTAAAAATAAAATTAACTTAAGATTTATCTATTTTTTAAAATAAAAACCAATTCTAGATTTTATTTTTTAGTTCAATCATTTTCTTGCTTTTGATTTTATTAATTTCACCTTTAATTTTCAGAATTTCTAATTTGTTATTTAATTGGTGATTTTTAATTTGATCTTTTTCAAACTTTTATACTTACATGCTTGGTTCATTGATCTCATCTTTCTCTATTTTATTCATGTAAGCATTTAGAGATACAAAATATCCTGTATTAACTGCTTTGGCTATATTCCATAAATTTTGGTTTGTTGTCTCATTAATGTCATTGATGATGAGGTTCTCTCTGGATAATCAATGTTGGGGAAATCTTGCCTCCTGCACCTGGCCTTGAGGTAAGGTGCGAACACCGGGGTCTATTTCTGTGTTTGTGTACTGGAGAAAGTCAGGCCCTCCCACCAGAACTCTAGGGGCTCTGCCAGAAATGCTGGGGCTGGAAGCCTGGACCTTCCAGACCAAAGGAATTGGTGGCATAGATGTCTGGACAATCATATTGGAGTTCTCCCCATCTGTCCACAGAGCAAACATCTTTCCACCATGATTCTCAGATCAGTCTCCAGTTTCATTCTGCCTCACCTGTGCTGGATCTGGACCTGGACTCTGTACCTGGAACACCCATGCTTCCCCCCACCCCACCCCCCGACTGACCTTGCTGGGAGATGTTCCCCTCTGTTCTGTGGGTTCTGTCAGTCCAAAATCTGTTTAGATGTTTGGTTCATGTCGGTTCTGAAGGAAAGCCAGGTGAACTTAAAACAGTACCAGGCCTCTGCCATCTTAAGATGAATCAACAGAGACAAATAGCCTCCTGGTACTCTTCAGACTCTACTCCTAACTTTCTTTGATGTTTTCTACCATTCTCCAGAATCTTTTTTTATCCCTGGACTTAGACATTGGACCAATATTCACAGCCTCCCCCCTCTGGTTGCTTCTTCCCTAAACTTCCATTTTTAAGGAGGCTGATCATGACTTTATTCCTCTCTAGATTTTCCTTCTCTCTTGGACTTTCTCTACATTTCTGCCTTTCAGAGTAGATTCATCTCTCTCCCTCCAGTCCTCATTCACTGCTTTTCAGTTGTTTTCACCCTGTGTTGTTTTCCCCTAATAGAATTAAAGCTTTCTGAGCATAGGAACTCTTTCTCCTTGCATTTATATTTACAGTATTTATCACATTGTCTGCCCACAGAAAGCATTTAATAAGAGATTTTTCACTTGATTTGGATAAATAAAGGGCGATGAACTGGGGAGGCTGCTGATGAAACATTGGAGCCAAGTCCAAGAACATACTCTGTACTTCTACCCTGTTTGATATAAGGAGAAGATTTAGGCTCCAAAAAGTTAAAAAGTACTGACCTCTTAGGCAGGAATTTCTAGTCTTGAGGTAGAGATGCATTGGCTGTGTGAACCTGGGTAAGTCATTTCAAATTAAATTATAGAGGCATTGCCTAATGCAGTGGTGGATGGGCATTGTTCATTAAGAGTTCCTTAAACCAATCTGGTTGTAAAAAACACAAATTGTGGAAGGGTAAATAAAACTAGACCTTGAACCATAATAATATAGGTTGGGTGATTTGGGATCAGACTAGGGACTTGGATCAAGAATTCCTTGAGGCCTAGAGATGCAAAATTTGAGCCCCCCTTTAAATATTAAGCCAGCTGCTTTCTTCTTCCCCAACCCACCCCCCCCCCCCAAGTACCAGTCCTAGATGGTAGGAACATGTGGGAAGCTTATTTTAGCAAAGAGCCAAACCTCCCCCACCCATTATGGGGAATCTGCTGGCTCCACGAACAGCATTTGTCATTTGTTATATCCCAAAGTGGCAAAGAATTTTTTTCTTCTCTCTCTCTCTCTCTCTCTCTCTCTCTCTCTCTCTCTCTCTCTCCTTTATATTGATGGCAGCAACCTGTTCCCAGGCTGCCCAATACTAACTTCTCCAAGTGACCCTTTTGTTTGCTCCAGGTCACTGGGGCAACCTTTCCCATGGGAAGCCAGAGAGATTCCTCATTACCATGAGCTGGCCTTGTGGGGACAAGGGGGTGGAGAGGATGCTGTGGAAAAGGCTGAGAACAATATTAATAGACCTTTAGGGACAACACTTTCAGCATTCAGCCTGCCATCTTTCCATCTTCTGATTGCTGCTTCTTTTAAATTGTGGTTATTTACCAAATAATCTAATTATTATGGCAGATAATCTTCCATTATAGGTTACTGAGCAAAGATCTCATATCTCTCCTTCCCTGGGTCCTCAATCTTGTTCCATCTTTGTATTCTTTCATCCAAATTTCCTTGGGAGGACATTGCCATATTTTAGTCACATGGGCTTGAAACTTTCTCTTTGAAGCTGACCTCTTCCTCATTCTCCATTGACAGTCACTTGTCATGTTTTATTTATTGTACTCCCATAATATCCCTACCTTTCCAGCTATATAGCCACTCATTCAGGTCAGGTCCAGAACATCTCTCACCAGGACTAGTATTATAATATCCTAATTTCTTTTCTACCTCTGGATTCAAATCCATCCTTAGCATTCCAAATCAATCAATGAAGTATTATTTAAATATCAATTATGCATAATACATTGTGTTAGCAACTGGGGTTACAGAGATTAAAAAAAATGAAACAAGATATTTAAAGTCTGTCTGTTAAGTTCATGCATCTATATGCATGTATTTAAAACATATCCATAGTAAACAAGGTAATATTGGGAGGAAAGGCTGCAGGAGCTGGGAGTGGGCCTGAGCAAATTCCAGAAAATCTTTATAAAGAAGGTAATTCTTTAATTGGGTCTTGAAGGATTCAAGGGATTCTTTTATTTGTATTTTATTTTATTTTGTTATTCTCCAGTTATATGCCAAAGCAAGTTTCCATATTCTCTTTTAAGACCTTGAATTCCAAATTTTCTCCCTTCCGTCCCAGTCCCCCTTACTGAGAAAGTGAGTTAGTTGATATAGGTAAAAAATGTGTAGTCATGAAAAACATTCCCACATTAGTCATGTTGTGAAATTAAACACAACCTCTCCTCAAAAAAAAAGCTTCAAGAAAAATAACGTAGAGAAAAGTGTGCTTCAATATGTATTCAGACACCATCAGCTCTGTCTTTGGGATGGAAAGCATTCTTTTTCATAAAGTCTTCAAAGTTCTCTTGGGTCACAGCATTGCTGAGAAAAAGAAAGTCATTCACAGTTGATCATCCTACAACATTGCTGTAACGTTGTATTTAGAACAGTTCCCATTGCATCCATTCATGTAAGTTGTTTTTTTTTTCCTGAGAGCATCCTGTTCATCATTTCTTATACCAGAATAGCATTTCATCTTAGTCACATACCACAATTTTTTCAGTCATTCTTGAGGTGATGGGCATCCCCTCAATTTCCAGTTCTTTTGCCACCAGAAAAGAGCTGCTATATCTATCTATCTATCTATCTATCTATCTATCTATCTATCTATCTATCTATCCATCTATCTATCTATCTATCTATCTATCTATCTATCCTTTTTCTTTCTGTTTTTCATTTCTTCTGGAAGATGAACTTGTAGGTGGCATGGATGCAAAGGATTCTACCATGGGAAAGGAAGCATTCTGAGCACCAGGGATGGCAGATACAAAAACCTGGGGAAAAGAGGAGCAGTGTCATGTGTGAGAAATGATAAGAAAGTCAACAAAATTGACTGGATCATCAAGTCATGTCTCTCAAGACTGGTAGAATGGGATCAGGGTTATAAAGGAATTTAAATTCTAAGCAGAATTTTTATTTGATTCTAGAGGCAATCTGGAGCCACTGGAGTGATTGAGTAGATAAGTAACATAGCCAGTTATAAGTTTTAGGAAAATCAGCATAAAGAATGAATCAGAGCAGGCAGAGACTTGTATTAAAACCATTTAGGTCTATTACAACTATCCATGTGGGAGTTGGAAGCAATATCAGAGGCTGCACAGAGCAGGAGGAAATGGGATTGTGTTTGGCATGAGCTAAATTTTGACACAGATTGGGTTTATATTCATGGACCTTAGCTTCCCTTTTCAGATACCAGGTACTCTGCTTTAGATTCAAAATATTAGAGTTGAAAGTGTTATAAACAAGTTTTTACTGAGCTTTATCCAAGCTGGATGTGACAAAGCAGGGCAGAGTCAGAGTGCCAATAAATCAGATAGCAGTATATTAATTACTTTCATTGTAAGGAACCTATTTTTCCAATCATGGGATGGCTCTGTTTTGCTCTTGTGGAGCCAAGTATTTATATATTTATATGTGATCATAAATGGACAGGTGAATTGCAGACTAATAAGATTTGGGGCTTGAGTAACCTTCCCAGGACAAGCCCCCCATGCAAGACAATACAACAATTACATCACTTGTGACCATGCAACAGGAGTCCTGTGGGATTGGTTGGGTTGACAGTATAGAAACAGGTTATGGTGATATATTCACTTAACACAAGTAAGGATCATTCAGAAAAAATATAGAACTTTTCATAATCCTTTTTTTTCCACTGTTTGCCCAGGTCCAGAGTCTGCCTGTAAAAAAGAATATTGAGAAACTAAAATATTATTATTAAATTCATTATACATATCACATTGATCAACATAAAAACACATGACTCTTTATAGAAGGAAACTATAATACCACATAGTTCAACCCAATTAATAGATGAGAAAAGTGAGTACCAAAAAGCTGAAAGAAATGGTGTGCTAAAATTATATACTCATCAAATGATAGAACCTGGATAAGGACCCAATTCTTCTGATTCCTATTTTATGGGTGTTTTCGCTATACCACTTTACTTCTTCTTTCCCTGTGGCATAAACTGTTCTCAGAAAGGCTCTGGTGCCTTTATGCATTTGCATATTAGTCTATATGCTAATCCATGAGTTTCATCTCATGGAGTGGTTGCCATTTCCATCTTACCTCTAATTATGGAATGAAAGGGTGAGGTGGTACAATGGATAGAGCCCTCGAGTGGGCTTCGAGTCAGCAAGATCTGATTTCAAATGTGGTCCCAGACAGTTACTAAGTGTGTATACCTGGGCAAGTCACTTAGTCCAAATTTGCCTCAGTTTACCCATCTGTAAAATGGGTAGTCTAATGGCACCTATGTCACAGAGATGGTGTGATAATCAAATGTCTGTAAAGTGTTTCCCATGCTGCTTGATATATAGCACCTGTTTAATACATCTTGTTTCCCCTTTATTAACAAAAAAAAATTCTAGGCATTACCTACAAGGCCTATACAGTATTTGTAACCAACAGGCCTTCTTAACATCTCTAAAATTATTTTGTTTGGGCTGCTACCTATACTGGCTATTCTCAAGTTGATCTTCTACTACAGAAAAAAACAAAATAAAACAGGCACAAAGTCTGGGGTTTCTGGACTGCCTTCAAGGAATTCTAAATCAAAGCTGTAAGAAAGAGAATACTTGAAGAAATAGTCTGTTTCCTAAATGTTTCCTTAGTGAATTTTGAAAATATTTCAAAATGTCTTTGCTCTTATTTGATATTTAAGTTAGTATTTATAATATTTAAATCTGACAATAATCTGAGACTAGGGTCATTTTCAGTTGTCCTGATTCATATCTGGCCACTGAACCCAGAAAACTCCAGAGGAGAAAGTGAGGCAGATGGCTTTGCATCGTTCTCCCTCACTTGAATCCAATTCAACTGCATGTCATGGCATCACCTCCCTGATGTCATAGTCCTCCTTGAGATCTAAGAACAAACAACAGCAACAGCAACCTGAGACTAGTATCCCAGAATCTCAGAATTGGAAAGAAGTTCCATAATCATCTATTCTAATTCATATCCCCAAAGAATCCTGACCTGGGTCGGTCATGCCACCTTTGCACAAAGACTTCCAATGCCGGGGAATCTTCCAAGGTATGCTATTTTTCTTTGGGACAACACTACTTCTTAAAAAGTTTTCCTTTACATCCAGTTTCATTTGCCTTCACGTGTCTTTCTCATCTATTCTTTCTGGTTTTGCTTCTAGGGACAAAAACAAGTCTAATACCTCTGTCATATACAAAATGTTCAAGTAATTGAAGATATCTGTGATATCACACAAGACTCCTACTAAATAATGAATATTCACGGATCATGAATTTGAGTCCCTTCATTACCCTATTTGCCTTTTTCTGGACATTATGATGTTTATCAATGACTTTCCAAAAATATGCTGTCCAGAACAGAACTCAATAGTGGATATGATTACTTCTTTATTTCTAGAAGATTTTCTCCTCTTAATAAAACCTAAAATGGAGGAGTCAAGATGACAAAGTAGAGGACTCAATTTAGTTGAACTCTTTCAATGTTATCTTGCAAACAACTTTAAAATGATGGCTAAAATTAAATTTTGGAGTAGCAGAGATGACAAAGGGTCAGTCTAAGATAACTTTCTGACCTAAGAAAAATTGGAGTTTGGCAGGAGATGTATTTGAGTGGAGGCCTGTTCATATTGGCCAATGTATCTTGGATAGTAACAGTTAGTTTGGGACCTCTTAGACCAGAGTTGGCAAGGGAGCCTTATAACTGGTCAGAAAGAGATTTTATGGAAACTTTTGCTGGCACTACATAAAGCTGGCATTGATTTTCAAATTTATTGCCATATACAGTTCAACGTCAAGAAATAGATTGGAAAAATGGGCAAAAAACAACAACAAAAAGAACTTGACCAATACAAGCTACTGTGGTGGTTGGGAAGAAGACAACAATGTGAAAATAGCTCCAAACAGAGCATCAGAGAAAAATGCTAATTAGACACATCAATAAGAATTCCTGAAAAATTAAAGAAAGATATGAGTAGTAGAGGAAAAATTGGAGAAAGAAATGAAAGATGCAAGAACATGAAAAGAGAATAGCTTCTGTGTCTAGATGGTAGAGTGAGCAAGAAAACCACTGAACTCTTCCATATTTCCCTCCAAACAACTAGTAAAGCTCCTCAGACTTGATCTGGAAACAGGAAAGCAGCTTACCAGCATAGCAGGAAAGTTCTGTCTCATTGGAGTGGGAGGAGAGCAAGATCCAAGAGGAGCAGCCGCAGCAGTAGTCAGTCAAACAGTGGGGAACCTACAACAAGGCTCTAAGCCAGAAGATTCTGTTCTATTCTTTCTGTTCTTGTCCTTCCTCATTGAAGAGGATCAACATAGCATCACTATGTTAAAGACAAGTTGCAGTGTGTCCAACTGTGGCTGATCAGATCAATATGAACTCCACAGATAGTCCATGTGAACACCTGGGGGTGGTTATTCTAAACCTATGTATATCATGTTTCCTTTGAGCTGCTTCTACTCTGTCTTGCTCATAGAGAACAGCACCCTCTCTGATGAGGACATGCTGTGCTTGGTGACCGTTTGCCAGTGTCTTCCATGATGCCAGTTCTAAAGTTTTAAGAGAGATTTTGAGAGTGCCCTTGCATTGTTTTTTTCTGACCCTCCTGTGAAGACTTGCCCTGTGTAAGTTCTCCATAAAATAGTCTTTTTGGTAAGTATATTATTGACATTTGAATAATGTGGCCAGGCCATTGGAGTTGCTCTCTCTAATAACACTTGAATGCTTGAACATTTAGATTAAGGAAGATCACAGTGTTTGGTATCTCATCCTGCTAGGTGAACTTCAGAATATCCCTAAGACAGTTTAAATTGAAGCATTTCAGTTTCCTGGAATGGCACTGGTAGATTGTCCAGATTTCATTAAGTTTTTCCAGGGGATGGAATTTGGAGTGTTTGGAATTTGGATGGGGGTCTTCATTTGTTCTCTAAGAATAACATTGTGGGGCAGCTAGGTGGCACAGTGGATAGAACAATGGTCCTGCAGTTCAAATCCAGCCTCAGACACTTAATAATTGCCTGTGTGGTCTTGGGCTAGTCACTTAACCCCATTGCCTTAAATAAATACAATTTTTTAAAAAAAAGACTAACATTGTGGAAAAGTTCAGAATAAGGAGAATAGAGATCACTATGTCAAATGAAATGTATTAGACACTTTAATTCCAAGGGGAGGGCTGACTCTATGTCAATCCACTTGGAATGACTATCAAGTTCTTTCTTTTTCCAGAATCTAGTACTCATGAACCTGGCATAAATTCCTACTTTGAGTCATTCCTTGGGTTAGTACATAACACTTGGATTAGCAATTCCAGAAAACACCTATTAAAACTTATGAATTAGCAATGAAACTTCAGAATATAAAACATGGTTTAAAAAGTGAGTAGGAAAAGTCTGGAACATGACTCAATGACTAACATGTGCAGGTCAAGATTCAGCTCCACAGTGAAAGATTCTATATAGTCAAGGACACTTGGAGAGGGTGACAAAAGGAAAGTGAAGGAGGCCCTAAAAGTAAAAGGAGAAAGCGGTCACTGAAAGTAAACTTCCTACTTCGTTTTTCCTGTAGTTGGCATGGTAGAAGGAGATTTTTAGCTACCTCTTTTCTCTTAGAAAGTGAATTGGCTTTTAAAAAAGGCTAAGATTCTTCTTTTTCCCATGGCCACAGACTTTGCCATGATAGAGAGAAGACAACTCTGGTTCACTCTGGTCAACCACTCATTAGAATAAATGGTTCTTTAGAGAGAACTCTAAGGAAGGGCTCTAAATAGAAAAAGTCAACAGGTGTCTTAACCCGGGCATGGCCAAATTCCTTTCCACTGAGTAATGTCTTGCTCTAAAGTCTATCCCAGGGAATTCTAGACACAACTAACAGATGTATGATATCAGGGCTTTGAGGCATGTGTGTGGGGGAAGGATAATGGAACTGGGAGGAATGGTTTCTCATCAATCATTTTGGCCTTGTCTGCTCAATCTTGCCACCTGCCTCCATCAGTCTGCTACTTGGGGTACTTGGTGAGGTGGTGAGGTATAGAAAAGCAAAGTCAGGGGGAATCAAAAATAGAAGGTAGAAAGTTCTCAACGAAGCGATTCATAGGCATTCAGAAGTAGGGTTTGTTTATTTAGAATCTAGAGGAAAAAAGCAATTGTACTATCCAGGTTTTTTCCTAAAGTACTCATCCTCAATGGTACTTATTACTACTAGTTTAGCAACCAAAGATAATGCTTTATTGTTTCCAAATTGCATTATATTTTATCTCCTTGGAGCCTCACCATAATCCTGGTAAAATATTTCCAACAAGTGTCATTCATTACTCCATTTTCCAAATGAGAGTGAGGTTCAGAGAAATTAGGTCATTCACCTATGATTGTTAAACTAGTAAGCGTCCAAGGCAGAACTGTGAGTGTAAAGTTGTGAATGTTTTCTGATTCTAGGTCTAACATACAATTATTTTATAGAACCATTTGGGTAATCACTGTAGAGTAGATAGACCTCTGTAAAGTGGCACTGAGAGATTCTTTCACTCTTCCCCCAACCACATAAAGCTCTCCATTATCTTTAAACAGCTTCGATTGACTTAATACAATCTAGTCTCAATTTACCTTTAAAATCTCCTGGATCTCATGGATAAAGGAACCTCCTCTCCATCCAAATTGGTTTGCCTTATCTTCCTTCTTATCTCTGGCTCTATTACCCCTTAACTCAGTCAGTAAGTCCTAAAATCTTCCAATCACTATTTCTCTTGGGTTAAAACCCTTCCTTTCATTCATCCTGATTTATCAGGAATATTACATAGATATCTGCATTGGATAAGAGGCTGGAATAGATGATCTGAAAGTTCTGTCTTCTCTATAGAACTTCAATTTTATAATTATTTCAAGTAGCTTCATGTTTAGTAGATAAATGATTTAATAGATAAATCTTATGTGTAATTAGTGACTAGATCAGTGAATTGAAGTCTGCATTCAAATCTTACCTCTGACATTTACTTTATGAGATAGGTAAGTTAAATTAATAGCCATGTAACAGAAGCAACTCAGAGAAATAGGCAGACAGATAGCCAAATAGATGATAGACAGACCAATAGAGAGACAGACATAGGTAAATAGAAAGATAGAAGACACAAAGCAATTTGAACTCAGACTTATACATAAGGAATTAACTACTGGATATGAAATGAAACATAAAATTGTAATATCCTAAAACTGGAAGAAATCTTAGAGGTTATCTATTTCAATCTCACATCCAATATATGAACCCATCTCTGAAAAATGGCCAATTAGACTTTAACTGAACATTTCCATTGCTGGAGGCCAGTTGTTCTATAGCTAGATTTATCTAATTCTTAGAATGTTCTTTGTAATGCTAAACTAAAATCTGCCTCTCTGAAACATCTGCACATTAATCCTAATTCTTTGGAGCAACACGGAAGGAGAAACAAAGGAAGAAAGTAAAAAAAATTGTAAATCTTACCAATAGCAATAAAAGAACAAAATGATATGAAGGAATGAAGGAATGAAGAAAGACTTAATCCATCATAGAAATAACAACTCTGCTTTGAAGTGAATTGAATTAGATTTATATTTAAATTATTCTAAGATTTATTTATTTGTTTTTAAATTAAAATATTTCTGTCAATGAAAATATGCATTCTATCTTTCCCACTTAGCCACCTTCTCAATGAGAAATAAGAAAAACAAAACATTTTAAATATGCATTTATATTAAGAAAAGATCCCATGTTGACCATATTCAAAAATTGTGTTTCAGTTTGCACTATGAGTCCATTATGTTTTTACCAAAAGATGGACTTCATTTTTCATAATGGAACCACTTGTCTTTTGTCAATAATTGTATATTAATGGAGTTCTGAAGTCTTTTAGAATTGTCTTTACAACATTATATTTGCTATAATATAATTTTTTTCTTGGTTTTACTAACTTCACTTTGCATCAGTTCATAAATCTTCCCAGGTTTCTCTGAAACCAACACCTTCATAATTTCTTACATTATATTACATCACATTAATTTACAATGATTTGTCTAGACATTTGCCAAAAAAGAGCTAATGAAAATATTTTTGTATTTCCTTAGTCGAAGGTTGTTCTTCTTTGGACCAATTACTTTTTCAATTTGCCCTTCTCTTCCCTTCTTCCTTTCATTCTTGTTTTTCTCCTGATTGATTGTATTCTTCCCTTCCCTTCTCTGACCATTTTAGATAAGAATGAGAGTCATGATTCATCTGCTCTGTCACCCCATCTTCTTGTTTATATATGCCTCTGTGTATCTTTATTATGTGATATAATTCCCCCCATCCATCCCTTCCTATCTGTTTCTCTTTCCCATTTTCCCTATTATTCTTTTAGTATGACTAAAATATAACAGAACTACTATTAGACATCTGTCTATATAGACACTGTCTTTGACCTCTGATGATGAGAAGGTGATGTTTGTTTGAATACAAGCAGTTTATTATTTTTGATTAGTTCTTTGTAATTGTTCATTCATATTTACCTTTTTAGATTGACTAGACTACAGAGTTTCTTTGCAGCTCTTGTTTTTTCATCATAAATGCTTGGAAAAAGAGATAATTTTATCACCTCATTCTCTATTCTACTTCTGTCAGTTTATTTTTGTTCTTTTATTGCTATTGGTAAGATTTGCAAGAAATAATGAAGAGTAAAATGAGCAAAACCAAGAGAATCACTTTGAAGAAATTATTTTGTCTATTATAAATACTGAAAGTAATCGTAGACATTTAAAGAAATATGCTATCTGCATCCAGAGAAAGATGCATGGATAGATGCATACATGGATATCCATGCAATGGATAGATGCAAATACAGAATAATTTTGTATGCACACACACACACACACATATATATATATATATATATATATATGAAAGCATATACATATATACATATATGTGTGTATATGTATATGCTTATTTATATGTATATATCTGCATATATAAATGCATAGATAAAAATATGCTTATTTGTGTCTATTGATAGCCATCTCAGTGCAGAAGGAAGGAAAAACTTTACTTGATAATTTTGTAGTGTATTTGAAAAGAACAGCAAGTTATGCATAGTAGATTTGTTGTTTCATGTACAATTACCTTTTTTTTGTGGAACTTTGCTTTATAAATGCTAGTTTTTCATAAATTTAAAATAAAATAAAAATAAAATTCATGCATATTCTGAAACCCTCTGTTTCATTAAAGATCATTTTTTCCCCCATAGGATTATCCAGTTTTATCAAACAAGTTATTCTAGGTTGTAAATTTGCATCATTTTCTTCTGGCATATTGCATTCCAAATTCTTTGATTCTTTAGAGTAACAGCCGCTATATCTTATGTAACTCTCACTATTTGATTATTTTCTTTCTGTAGCATTTCAAAAAGCTGAAAAAATAGATTTTTGGTTATAATATCTGGAGGAATGTTAGTTTTGGGATCTCTTTTAGAGTAGTTACTGCTGGATTTTTTCATATTGCTATCTGGTTCTCTTTTATGATTTGTTGAATTGAATGTTTAAGTTTTTTTTAATTCATGGATTTCAGGTTGTTTAGCTATTTTTAAATTTTCTTTTAGTCTGAATGCAGTTGAAGCCTATTTTTAAATTTTCTTTTTGCTTTTTTTTTGATGTTTGTTTTTTTTTTTTAACAACATAGCCAATATGGAAATCTTTTTTTTTACATGACTGCACCTGCATAATCTAAAAGATCTCTACTTGATTTGTTATGTTTTTCAGGTATGGTTTTTTGTTTGTTTTTTACTATGAGATATCTTATATTTTGTTTTAAATTCATTTTTTGACTTTGTGGAAATATTTCTTGTTGTATCATGGAGTTCTTGGTTCTTACTTAACCTCTTATTTTTTAGGAAAATTTTTGCTTGATTTCATTCCTCTTGTGGAAAACTGATAATTCCCATTCCAATTCTTTCTTCCTATGCTCTTTAAAAATTTTTTTCCCTTCAATACTTTTGTTTCATTCAGTAAAAAGGCTAAAGTTTAAAAAAAAACCCTAGTGCTTTATCTCTTCTAGGAATTCTAGTTGAACTTATGCCCAAACCATATTGGCATTTGAGACTTTGCTTGTAGGTATTTTGTAGTTTTGAGTGTCCCCATCTTCAAAATAGCTTTTAATAATAGGATTTTTTTCTTTTCTCTTTCTTCTACCCTTCTTCCTGACTTCAGACTTTATTTTAGGGCCTGTATTTCTGGAGGAAATGTCTTTGTTGAGCTTGTGTCATCCAGAGTCAAGTTTCTGCTTTCATTAAATATTAAATGTTGTGTTAACCTTAGATCTCAGGGACATTTCAGATTGGGGACCTATATGTTTTTAGTGCTCCTAAGTCAGACCCAATTTCTGATTTGAGCTCTGTAAATTCACCAAATGGGTTTGAATCTATGCAACATAACTATGGACTTATTGCTAGTTCGAATTTTATTAGACCCCTACTGGACTCAGTCACTATCAACCAGTGAAAAAGTTCTACTAGTTCAGTAACAAAACTCCTCTAGTTTCAGATTGCTCCCCTTTGTTTTTTGACTGCAGGTATGGTTACCTTCCTAATTAGACTAGTAAAGAGTAGAAATCAAACCCTTCTACTCCTGGGGCCAGAGCTACATTAAATTAAACTGGTGCTTGTTTCTGAACTTTCTCCATTCCCAGTATACATTATAATTCTATGAACACACTCCACTCTGGACTACCACACGTGGGCTCAAGTATCTTCCTCAGTCCACTTAAGATCTGTGATCCAAAACTGAGTAGTGAGAGACAGAGAGGCAGGTTAGCACTTTGTTTCGTATGATGTATAATTTCAGTCCCCTCTGTGTTATGTCTAGGACCTCTTCTTACTCTGGAACATGCCTTTTCTCTGTGCTAGAATTTGCTGTGCTATGTTTCTGGCTAGATATTGTCCTCGGTGTCCTCTAACTTCTATCTGTCTTTATTTGCAGACCTGAACTGTAAACTTGACTCACTGTGATCTTTTTCTTGAATTTTTCTATCAAGACTCAGTCTAGTACATTTTTAAAATTTGTGAGTAGGAGCTGTAAGGAAGTTCAGTTGTATTACTTCTTGCCCCTCCACCATTTTGGTAGTAGGTTTTATATCCCAACCTTGATGTGGTCTGGGCAATTTACTTTTCTGGATCTTAGTATTCTCACCTTTAACTGAGGAAAGTTTATAATGAAATCATAGCAAAAAGAATGGCAAAATTGAAGGGAATCCAAGGTTTATCTAGCACACTTCCTGCTTAAAGTATCTTCAATATCCCTGTCAAATGGCCATCTTGATACTAATAAATAAGCCCATCTCTCCCTTAGTAATAGCATTAATCTCAGAGTGAAAAAGAAACTTATTCCCTTTTAAACTTTTACTCATATTGAAATTTAGGGCCAGCTCTGAGATTAACTCACTTTTCCTGTTTCTGCTTCCCACTACAAATGACAATTTCTCATGACTCAAATCTGTGTATTTAATACAGTGATTTATCTAGGAGTTAGGATCTTGAGGTCACTCTTTAGAGGGGGCAAAGGGAGTGGGCACAAAGAAAGAGAGAAGAGGTAAGACCTCTTTCACAAGTGTGAGGAATGAGAGAGAAATAGCAGTGTTATCTTATGTCTCACTTCCCTTTATTGACTATATATCTCAAAAGGCAGATTTTCTTTCTATAGGTTTATGGCAGCCTGCTTTCAACTAGGGTTGAATTATTGTGATGATTAACTTCTGAATCTCAGTTTCCATCAAAGTTCTGATGATACTGGGTTCCTCTAAGGTTAATGATCTTTCAAAATTCTGAAGGTGGAATTTATCTTTGACTTTATTCCCCCTCCCCCCCTGCCCTCAGATGCTCATATAAAAATTGTTTAACTGACTGATTACTTTGGCTGATGATTGTTTGTGGATCTGTCTGGCACTCATAGAATCTCTAACCATACCCTAGTACAGTTTCCACAACAGCTATTAGGAGCATCTTTTATATACAGGATGTCCCCCAAGTCTTAGTGCAGGTTTAAACTATCAAACAACTCAGAATTGTTCAGGGAGAGGATCACTGGATTTGTAGACTAGTAAATTGGATTCATTTAGAGCTTACAAAATATCAGCTGGAAACATATAGAAAGGTCAGTTCAATTTAATAAGAATTTATTAAACAACTTTTATATGCTAGCAAGAATTCTAGGTACTGGAGATGCAAGGGAAAAATGAAATGGCTCTTATCTTAAATACATTGCATTTTATTAGATAAGCAATGTGGACACAGAGTAGAAGATGACAAATATAAACAAAGAACTTTTAGACAGGGTAGAGAACACTAAAAGAAAAAGCTGTCAGCAAAGACCTAGTGAGAAGGGTAGTTAGCACGCATAGTGGATAGCCATGGAGCCAGAGCACCTGAGTTCAAATTTGATCTCAGACATTTGACACGCATTATCTGTGTGACCTTGGGCAAGTCACTTAAGCCTAATTGTCTCACATCCAGGGCCATCTCCAGTTGTCCTGATTACTATCTGGCCACTGGGCTCAAGTGACTCTGGAGGAGAAAGCACATCAAATTAAATTTATTTGACTGTCTTAGCATCATCTCCTTTATGTCTCGTCTTCAGGAATGAAGGACAAACATTAGTAAGAGAAATGGCTCTTGATGTGAATTGTGAAAGGAGCTAGGGTGGGAATAAGATAAGGGGTGGAAATAAAGAGAGAAGACATTACAAGTATGAGAGAGAGAGAGAGATCAAAAGAAGACAATAAAGACCTGGAACATCTTATATGGGCATGAGGGTTTGGTAGCTTGCTTTTGATGTAATTGAGCTTTTGTTCACTCATTTCAATCATGTTCAACTCTGGCAAAAATGCTGTAGTAGTTTGCCATTTCCTTCTCCAGAGCTTTTTTTTAAAACAGTTGAAGATCATGAAGCAAATAGGGATAAGTGACTTGCCCAGGATCATATAGTTAGTATCTAAGGCTAGATTCGAATTCAGGGAGTTGAGTCTTTCTGACTCCAGGCCAACAACTGTGCCAACCTAGCTACTCCATAAATGATTGCTCAGTGGTTTGAAGTAATTCTTTTACTAAATTGTTATCTGATATCTCCAAGGAGAAATAATTCTCAAGGTGGTTTGGAGATATATAGTGTATAAAAAGAAATTTAAAAAAATAACTGCCAAGAAGATTAAAAAGAGGAAGAAATTTCTTGGGGTCTCTGGAGTTCTTTCGAAAGTCTGAAAGATGACTTTAATTCCCTTCTTTCCCCAAAGGCCCATACTGGATCCCAGCTCAATCTACCCAAGGGTAGCCAGGTCTGCATCACAGCTCCCTTGGCTTGGAACTGTCTCAGCTATTATTGTGGGAGAACTCACTTCTCCACAATTCCACCAATATCTTGGCCAAACATAGGAAAACAGCAAACAGAAATGAAATATAGATTCAAAGGAGCTGGTGGGTGGGTGAGGGCAATATAAACACTTTTGAAGTTGTATTGAAGCTGAATTGTAAAAGACTTAACTGTGTAGAGAATGAATTGGAAAGAGGAAAAAGTAGAATCAAGGAGACCTCTGTGAGAGATAATGAGGCCCTGAACAAGAAGAGTAGTTATATAGAGGCAAGGGGACATATATAGGAGATGAAGAGGTATAATAAACTATGAAAAAAGTACCTGAAAATGCAAGGTAATTGGAAAATATTTGAATGATTCTTGAAGGTCAGGAGGAAAGAGATTCAAATAGAACAGGGGAACAGACATTACAGAGTCCCAAGAAACTGTAAACTGACTCCTAAGTCCCAAGCAAAAAAAGGCAAATGAACAATAGCCATGAGAAGACTTGTGGTACTAATGGTACAAAATATCTCAAAGGATGATAGCTGGAAAGACAAAAGACTTATCCAAAATTAGATTGTTGAGAATAGAAAAAAGTCAGCATAAGTGAAATGACTCATCCAGAAAAGAGAATCTGTTTACCCCAGAGCAATACCGAAAAACATCTCTTTTTCGAGCAAGTTAAGTCAATACAAGTTTTTAAAATATTTAAGTATAATCACTGTTTGCTGAAAACATTGAGCTTAAGGGGTGGCTAGGTGGTGCAGTGGATAGAGCACCGGCCCTGAAGTCAGGAGGACCTGAGTTCAAATCCAGCCTCAGACACTTAATAATTACCTTGCTGTGTGGCAAACCACTTAACCCATTGCCTTGCAAAAACAACAACAAAACCATTGAACTTAATATGACTAAGTTTTAGTCTGAACATCTATGGAATAAGATCCACTTTCCAGAAAACTGAGTATTTACCAGAATATGGTTGACATTTTCTCCATTTATTTGACCTGCAGGAAAGAATGAAGGTCTTTTCTGTTTTTGTTGCATCTTCAATTTTTTTTTAAAAAAATTTATTTATTTCAAGAAACAGGGTTAAGTGACTAGCCCGAAGTCACACAGTTACACAATTATTAATTGTCTGAGGTTGGATTTGAGCTCAGGTCCTCCTGATTCCAGGGCTGGTGATCTATCCATTACATCACCTAGCTACCCCTTGAATCTTCAGTCTTTATCATTTTAGCCACATGAGAATTTCTATTAAAGGAAAAGTGTACAATATTTTAAAAGAAAAAAAATCCCTTCATTTTCAGATGAGTGCGGGAAAAGTCATTACTAGGATGGCTACCTGAGATTTCTCTTTGAGTTGTTGAATTTAAAAGATGTGCCGACCCTGTTTTAGTGTGTCAACAATGACGAATAAAGCAACATGCATTTGTTAATTATTTATTATGTGTCATGAATTATACTAGGTACTGACAATCAAAATACAGTAAATGAAATAATCCCAACTCCAAGAAGATTACAATCTCCTTTTTAATTAATCACCAAGAATAAGAATGGAGTTTGAATAAAAATTTTCATTGGGATAAAAATATTCATTTCATCTTAAATAAGGAAATTTTTTGATTAAGGCAAGTTGATGCTTTCTCTTCAACTTGCAGTTTTAGAGAGTTGCCTATTACTTGACTGTCCAATGGCTCCACAGCCAGTGTATATATCAGTAAAAGGAACTGAGCCCTAGTTTTTCTGATTCTAGGACCAGTTTTTCCACCATGCTACCTGAATAAATAGTCAAAATAGTTTACTCTCATCATGCATTCTATCTTATATTCCTGTTTCCATTCTCTGTCTTGTCCTGTTTTGTCCTGTCTTGATGCTCGTTCAGCATCAACCTTGAGCCAGTGTCCTGAGATTTATGCCTCATTTCCATGTGATGATATTTTGCTACTCCCCATCTTGATAGTTTGCTTTATTCCATTTAGCCTTAGGAATAACTTGTGTTGGAATAAAAATCTCACTGTAGTCGGCGTAGGATTGATATTTTGGTTCCGTGTTACTAATTAGTCGACAGGAGTCCTATCTTTAGGGAGTAGGAATAGAAACCATTTGGACGATATCACTTTGGGCCTGCTGTATAAGAAAGATAATGTACCTTTTTTCTTTAGGGAATTAAGCCACTACAGCATATATAATTACACAAATATTTAAACCACTTAAATGGTATTGTCAGTAAGGGAAAGGGAAATAGCAGTTTTCAAAAACAATTTTACTTTTATTACAATACTGTTTCAAGGTTACTTTTTCTTGTGTATTGACTGTGAAGTAATCAATAGATCTTGTTCAAACATTTAGCTCTTAAAAATCAACAAGAAATTTCAGATATGAATACTTTTTCATATAATCCAGAATTCTAGAATTTAATGTAAAGTTGTCTTTCATTTTGACCGCAGTAAAAGGAGATGAATGTTGTAACAGAATGTAAACTCTGATCTTTCAGATCAGAGATTTTGTTTTATTTAAATTTTGCACTTCCCCCAAAACGGTACCTCAGTAAATAGCAACAATAATAACAATCATGAGGGTGATAATTGTATTTTGTTATACTGTGCTATAATACCAGAAGAATATTGGTGACTAAAACAAAAACAGGGTAGGGATTTCCTTCTGGAAGAAACATGGAGTCATTGAAAGAATCCAATTGCTTCACTGCAATTTCATTCTGGGTATAGCTCATTTTCTTTTTATAGTGATGATCCAAGATGTACCGATCAATGAATTCTATAGGTCATCTATCCAAATGCATATATAATCTGTTCAAAGATCATTCTTCACTCATAAGTAAAAATAATTAATTCATTTATTTATAATTTATGCATCTGTCAGCTCATTTATTCACCCATGTGGTTTGTCTTGTGTAGTTAAGTTAGGTTGAACTTTTTGGAATGATTATAAAGCTCATTGAGGATTCTATGTTTGGGGGGTAAGGAGGCACTAGGATAAAGCAACACATCTTACAAAATGGAGGATCTCAACAGATGAAGAGAATTGGCTTTCAATTTGAAATTTGCATCGCATATTTCCTATGACAGTGGCAAACAGTTTGGACAATTTATGTATGATCTTATTTTATTTCCTTCTTGATATAAAAAAAAACTAAAGTTGCTTCTTTTGAGGCATCTGAGATGATTTTTAACATGCCCTGGGTGATATTATATAGGAGAAAAGCCTTGAAACTAGAACTTGGTTCTACCCAGGACACTGACACCAAATAAAAAACACAGAGAGGCTTTGCATGTTAATCAATAAAATTGTCAATAAACATTTATTCAATATCTACTATTTTTGAGGTATTGCACTAAGTGTTGAGTGTATTTTCTACAACTTCCAATCAATTATGTGATGCCGAAAATGCAGTATGAGGCACAACATTGTTTTCTGAAAGCCTGTGTGTTCTCATAAATATATTATTGATGTTCTGTATATATACATATATACAAAAATATATATATAAAAATACAGAATATACATTTCTGTATTCTGTATATATGCATATATATATCACTTATTCTCACAAAATTCTTTGATGGAGTGATAGAAAATAGAGCTACATTCAGTAGTTATGGATAGTCTTTTTTGTCATCTTTCTATTAAATAGTAGTCATGTTTTTCTGTACATTAAATTTGGTCCATTCTTTCAGAAACCCTTGAAAATTGACCTCTAAGACATTTTGAATTTTTATTGTTTCAGCACAGACCTCCTATATCTGTTTTGGTCTAGCTTCTATTCTCATTTGTTTTCTTCAGTGTCATATTCATTTCTCCATAAAGCACAGATGTAACTATGATGACTGGTGACTCAATTGACCTAGATGGAGAACAGTTTGTTATAAAAATCTTTATATTTTCAATTTTCATCTGTTTTCTTTCCTCCTTCCAGTTTCATCCTTAAATGCCCTTTAGATGACTTGAGTTAGGTTTTTTCCCAAGCTCTTTCTAAACATGTTTTTGCTCCCATTGCTTTTCACCATTTGTGGGGTAATATAACTCATAATCATCTATCATCCTTCTCTGAAAGATTTTATAGATGACTTTACATTCTAAATGAGTAATACCCTGGCTTGCCAGTTCACTCCATTTGGCAAATATATTGACTATTTGCTGAATGAGACTTTCCTAGGCTAGGTATATTGGATTCCTTGTTATGGCAATTTATTTGGATCATTTAAATTTGCTTCAGAAATAGTTATAATCAATGTCAACATCTGTTCCTCCTTCCAATGACAACTTGTTTTAATAGGTCATAGAGCTGCTTTAATTTAATTTTTTTTTCTCATTTTTAGTCTTCAAATTTTCAATTAATTTTGATCCTTGCTTTAAGAAGTCAGTGATCTTGATAATACACAAATAATTTAAGAATGAGCATTCTCTACCTGTTAAAGTAGAATACATCTTTGAAAAAAGTGGTATTACTTGGTACTTTCAATGTATATGACCTCCCTAATCTGAAAGAATATATTCTAGATTTAAAAGTATGAGGCTTCTGTGAAAAGGATAATATCAAAAAGAAGGCAGCATGACGGAAAATAAAGGGTGAGAAGAGTTAGAAGGAACATCAGAGGTCTTTTAAGTAGATCACTTTCCCTGACTCAGTTTTTGATTGAGGAAATTAAAGTTTAAGCAACTCATCCAGAGGTAGAATCTGGACCTAGGTTTCCTGACTGTAGACCCATTGGTCTAGAGATATTGAAAAAGGGGAAATCGATTCTATGCTTGTTCTATGAAGCAATGGTCATAAAATGGAAACTGATAACCTGGACAATGACTGCATTAAAAAGATATTCCAGAGGTAATGGTTAGTAGAAGAATTTTTACAAAGTAGAGATTGGGGTAGCATGGTATGAGAGAAAGAGTACAGAACTATGTACCAGAAGACTGTTTCTTGACCCAGCTCTTAAATTGAGCATCCCTGTGACCTCAGACAAGTGATTCAGTGCTTCTGGGTATTGGTTCTATCACCTGTGAAATGAGGATCCTGGATTGGATGATCCTTAAGGTTCCTTCCC
Organism: Macrotis lagotis; assembly: GCF_037893015.1. Classification (NCBI taxonomy): domain Eukaryota; kingdom Metazoa; phylum Chordata; class Mammalia; order Peramelemorphia; family Peramelidae; genus Macrotis; species Macrotis lagotis. Next base: position 151,061,842 of record NC_133665.1, read on the forward strand.
AATTTGACCTTTTGTAATTCTGTTCAATGATAAAGACTTTTCATGAGCTGCCTTCAGGTATATTATTGTGAAAGATTCCAATGTCATGCAATCTTGGAAGGCTAGCATGGTTAGGTCTTGTCAGTGCTTGGATGGTGAGCTGCTGTAGCCTTGGATGGGAGACGGTACATTATAGTGGACGGAGGAACATCAGTCTCTGTCCTGCCTCTGATGCATCCTAGAAACCATGCCCATATTGCAAATGTTGGCTCTTTCTGTACTCTGGGAGTTACTTCTCTCAAAAGTCAAACATTATTGTACATGCATGACCTCTCTCAGATTATTCACTCTCATGGGGAGAGGGGAAGTAAAGGACTGAGGTAGAAAATGTGGAATTCTAAAGCTTACAAAAATGTTGAAAATTATCTTTGCAGGTAATTGAAAAATAAAAAATAATATTCAGTTTCCCCTCCCCCTCTCCCTCAAGAGAATCTGATGCAGATCTCTATCTCTGATGGGAATTTCCCAAACCAGGAAACCTTAGATGGCTGAAATCATGGGTCTCAGTTGTGCTCTTTCTGAAATAAGCAAACAAATAGATGATTGGTTGACTGACTGACTGATTGACTGACTGAATGAATAATGAGTGAATGAATGAGGTGCAATTAGGATAAGAACTGGTTCAAAGGGCAAACCATGCTGAAGAAAAGAGAAAAAAGCATGAACAAAAGGAAGGGGGGAAAATAGTGATAATAGCTAGCTTTTATGTTTTCTACCATGTACTAAGAGGTTTACAAACATGTCATTTGATCCTCACAACAACCATGGAGGATAGGTACTGTTATCCCTATTTTACAGTTGAGGAAACTGAGGTATATAGAAGTTAAGTGATTTGTCCAGTGTCATACAACTAGTAAGTAAATGAGGTCAGAATTGTTTTCAGATCTTATTAATGCTAGACCCAGTCTACTGAGTCACCTAGCTGCCTGCTATAACCAATGAGAATATGCTAATCAGTTTTCCAAGACATTGATGTACCAGGCAGTTGCAATTTTTTTGTTGGTTTGGTGGGAAAAAGAATGATATATAAAGCGTGGTAAATGGGTATAATATGTAAATATCTTTTTATAATGAAAAGCCTATGAGAAATGAGTGATTACCCAGGAAAGTCTTGAAAAAATATGAACTGCTTTGCAAACATCTCTAAGGAGTTGGCATTTGTGTGACTTTATCTACCCTTCAGGAGGAAAGTTTAAATCTGCATTGGATCTTTATGATCCCCTTCTCCTCTCCTGCCTGCTTAGTGGACAGGATTTATGCCTTCCTTATCCCATTCAGAGCACAAATCTCTGAGTTCCTGGCTTTGGTTCAGATCAGGTTTTATTGGTATCCGTTACTTGGCGATAAGCATTTGGATATTGTTTAAATGATGGAAAATAAACCTTTAATGAGTTCACATAAATTTTAGTTTGTCTCAAGGAACTCAGCTTTCTTTCCTTTTTTATTCATAAGCCTACAATAAAAATGCAGCAGTATTTTGCTACAGAGAATCTTATCTCCAGTTCTTTTCCAAGCTCCTCTCACTTGTTAGTCTCATTCCCTTCCCCTGCCTCAAAATACCTTTGTTTTCACTTTTATCCATTTTGTGTTTACTTATATGTGTACATGTTGATTCCTCTCATGATGGAATTTAAGCTTCCTCAGGGCAGGGACTGATATAATTTTGCTTTTGAATCTCCAGATGTAGAGTGTGTCTGACCCATAGGAAGCATTAAATAAATGTTTGTGAATCCATCTATTTTCACTTACAAAGAACAAGATAATTTGTAAAGTGCCAAATAGATCAGATTTCTGATGTAAAGAATCATAGAATGAGAGAATCAAACAATTTCAGAATTGGAAGGAACCTCAGCAGTCAGTAGTCATATTAGTTTAGTCTATGGTTGAAAAAAAAATCCCTCCCTACTTATCATTTCTCCTGTTAGATTATGAGTTCCTTATAGGCAAGAGTGTTATTTTGACCTTTCTTTATATCCCCAGAAATTGCAGTGGGGCCCCGTTTTACTAGGATCTGTTTTTGCATCCCTTTTCCCATTTTACAAGTGATGAGTTCACCAAAGTAAGAAGCATTGGAGGTCTACGTTAATGATAGGGCTTCAGATGGAAAATCACTAGACTTGAGAGTTAGAAAGCTCCAGAAAACTCTCATATAGAATAAAACTCCAGAGGAACCAATAAGTGAGTCTATGTAGAACCCATGTAACCAATTTTTATCTGGTTAGCTAGGTATCTTGTGATTTGATGATCTAGGTATCTTGTGAGTTAGAATCCTCTGTAGGTACCTGGTGGTACAGTTGATAAGGCAGAAAGACTTGAGTTCAAATCAAGGCTTAGACACTTACTAGCTTTATGATCCTGAACAAGTCACTTAACCTCTACCTCAGTTTCTGAACTACAAATGGGAATAATAATAGCATTTACCTCCTGAGGTGCACAGGCCCATAGCAAAAATTCTATGAATACTTGTTCTCCTTGTCTCTCTGCATAATAGCCCAAGAGCTCCCATCACTGTGTTTTACTCTTACCAGTCAACCACATTTATAATTTCATTTCTTAAGTGTTCACTAAGAACCAGACAATGTGCTAAGTGGTAGAGATATAAGGAAGGACAAAAACAGTTGCTGCTTTCCCTCAAGGATCATATATTTTAAAGTTCATAAGATTCATAGCATAGTTATATGCAAATAAGTTAATACTCTAGCATTTTCTCCACGTTAGTTCATACTCCCATGAACAAATATATACTTAGAAGTAAGAATGGACTTTCCCAAGAATTATGCATGGGATATCAACACACGAGAACACATGAGATTTGATATGTGATGGGAAGGCAAATAAAGGAGCCAGGTACGGCCAGAGGACCCAAGGACAATTTCCCCTCCAATGCGTTCTGCCAATCTTGCTTTCTATTGCTACCCTCTAAGCATATATTTCCTATGCTTTCTTGCCAGGTATTTTGCTCACGGATGAGTCCCTACCAAGGACTGCTATTCATGCTAGTTGATTGAGCAGCAACTCTCATTATTTTTATTCAACTAATACCCTGAAAGAGTTTGTAGTTACAATTTTCTCATTCACTCTTTTAGTCATCTTCACATCCATTTAATTATGGTTATAAAGTCTTTTCCACAAAGGGAATAGACTATGCACCTGCTCTGGTCCTCAGATATACTCCTCTATTGACATGTTATGTCCAGACTCACCTGGGATGACCTATCATGGACTAGTGGTGCTGTGTCTTTTCTCAACCGTGGAGTCGAAAGCTATCATTAATCATAGTCTTCAGCCAGGATCTATGAATATTGCTTTGACCCTCAACCAGGGTTCTCAATTAATAATTGAGAAGCACTGTTCTATTCAGCCAGACAGCGCCATAGTTTACCTGTACCTAGATTGAACCTTATTTTTTTCCCAAGACTCCCTAGATTTCTTTTGTTAACTGTTTTTCTTCTTATAAACTCTTATATGAGTTCATTGTCTATGTTTGCCTCCTCTGAATCTCTCCGTTCAGCTGTCACTGAGGAATAGATAGATGGAGCAGTGGATAGAATGCAAAATCTAAAGCCAAAAAGATTTAAGTTAGAATTCTGCCTCAGACTGGGCAACTTTCTTAGCTTCTCTAAGACTGTTTGCTCATGTGCAAAAAATAAAAACAAAACAAAAAAATAACAGCATCTAGAGGCGGCTTAGGTGGTGCAATGGATAGAGCACTGGCCTTGGAGTGAGGAGGACCTGAGTTCAAATCCAAGCTCAGACACTTAATAATTACCTAGCTATGTGGTCTTGGACAAGCCACTTAACCTCATTGCCTTGCAAAAACTAAAAAAATCCCCAACAAACCAGCATCTGCCTCTCAATGCTATCATGAGGATAAAAGGATATAATATATATATCTATATATCTATATATATCTATATCTATATAGATATATATGTTAATATAAGTGTGTGTATACACATATCTGTAATATAAAGAATTTTGTAAGTCAAATTATTTTTATAAATTTTAGCTTTTACTACTATTGCTACTACTGCTACTACTACTACTATTACTACTACTACTGTCAACTACTACTTTTACCTATAATAGGCAGGAATTGAGTTTCACTTTTTATTCTTGATATGTTCTCATCTGATATAAATATTTTGGAACTTTTGTTTTTCCCTAATTAGGAAAAGGATCGATAGTTACTGTAAGAAGACAAAAATTTTAACCTCACCCCAGCATCTTCAGATAATTCTGAAAGGCTATTGACCTTTGTCTCACTTTCCCCACCTATCCATCTGAACCTTGTCTCTCTCACCTAGTGAGAATTTTGTTAATATTCATAGAGGGGAAAATGACCACTTCAGGATGACACTAAGCACTATGAAATTTGTGCTAATATTCTTAGGTCTTGAGAAGACCTATATTCTATTTGGCAATGGGATACCTGAGATTTAGGATTTATGGGTCCACAGTTTTAGGGCAGATATTCTCTTATGTATTATTTTTATATGGATTATAAGCAAAAATTCAAAACATTTTATGTAGTTGAAAATGCTTACCTGTCTGAATGGGTAGCTCTTTTAATTATGCTATGGTCATGTCATGATGCTTAATGAAATATAACAATTTAGGATAGAAACAGAATTTTCCAGGAATTGGGAGCTCAGAGCTATTCTGATTGGGAAATACACACTAAACAAAATCTTTAACTTAAGAAGACGAATTTAACTACTTAAAGATTGACTAAGTTATCACTTCTTTCTGTGAACCATGGAGAGTTTTTTCAGAACCCTAACATTTTCTAAACAGGGCAGTATGTCTAATTTATCAGGGTGAATATTGGATATTTAAAGTCTTTTGTTTTTGGTGAATAGGATCAAGTTAGTAACTAACAATTCTATAGAGGTTAAACATTTCATTGCAACTTTTACCTGTTGCTGCTCCAAATTTTACCACTTGGGAATCTGATAGCCTAATCACTCATCCAGGTGACAGACTTTCAAAAATCCTTACGTCTGCTAATGACATTTCTCTGTCTTCCCTTGACCATCCCCTAATCTTTCATTTGATTCTTGAATGGTTTAGGATCAAACTCTAGGGTCCTAGTGTTCTTTGGACATCTTCCCCATGTGGTGGCTGTCTTTAGACTACTGGGTCCTGATGTTACTTGATCAGAGCAGAATATAGCAAGCATACAGTCTCTTTGCTTCCAGATGCGATATCTATCTTAATGCAGCCCAAGATCTTTATCATATATATGTGTGTGTGTATATATATATGGATATATTTGCAATGGGAAGGAAATACCTTCAAGAGAGTTAGATCCAGATTCTTTCACTGCTGTTTGTATGAAATCCATATTTGTCTAACACTTGAATCTGTGATTCTGAAAATAATGCATAATATTTCATTACTAAGATGAATGTTGAATGTCTATTCTATTTTTTGAGAGGATATGATAAACTGGAAGTTTTAGTCTATATGGGGGGATGTTTTGAAAAGGAAAGAAATTATCTCTGAGAAACATAAGCAGCTTCTTCCTTACTTTGGTTGAATTTGGAAAGCACAGTTGCATGTAGAATTTAGCTAATTATAACCAACCTGATTGGCTTACATATGTCGATGGTAAGTCTGGTTTGGACTTTGTGTTCTATTTGTGTTCTAGGCCATGTGTGAGCTAAAGCCAACAAAAATAGCTGTTCATTTGCTTCCATTGGGAGCTGATTATTCTAAGTTTGATTTTCAAAAAGCAAAGCTCTCTCATTTAACCTGTATGTACCTTATTGAAGTTTTTAAAAGAAAAGTTAGCAATGTCTTGAAAATCCCAGATCCTCCTTAGTTTGGGCTCTAAATTTCTTTTTATTCTGCAAGGCAATGGGGTTAAGTGGTTTGCCCAAGGCCACACAGCTAGGTAATTATTAAGTGTCTGAGGCCGCATTTGAACTCAGGTACTCCTGACTCCAGGGCCGGTGCTCTATCCACTGAACTTTCCAGCTGCCCCGGGCTCTAAATCTTACCAAAGCAAAGTGATATTACATCCTATCCAAACTTTGAGATCAGAAGATTCCTGTAGAGTGTTTATTTTTCTCCTAATCATAAGATGTATTGTTAATGTATGCTTGAGATAGTGGAAGCAAACAGACCATTTCCAAATGCTTTTTTCAGTGAAAATATCTAAAATGGTTTAAAAGCCAGACTAGTAAAAAACAGAATAAAACTGCAATTATTTTCGAAAATAAGTCATACTTAAAGGAAAAAGCAATTCCAAAATAGAAAATACTGATAACAGAGGGTGTCTTCTCAGCTCCATGAATAAAGAAACAATGATTACATTGCTTGAGAGTGTCTGCTCAGAATCATGAATTCCTTTTTCCTCAACCATTCTGTTTTGTTATGAAGTAGAAGGGAAAAAAGCAAAACAAAAACATTTCACTTGTTTGGGATAGTACAGCATATATTTTGGGTTCTGTAGCTAGTACTCTTTAAGAAATCATTGATTTTCCCCAAATTCCTGGAAGTGTTTGAAACCCAGACCTTGTCTCCACATTAGCTGATACAGCGAATTAAATGCTGGTCCTAGAGTTAGGTAGACCAGAGTTGAAATACAGTTTATCTGTGTAACTCTGGGCAAGTCACTTAACTTTTATTTTCCTCATCCATAAAATTAGATGCAAAATAGCATGTACCACTCACAGTTGTGAAGATCAAAGGAAATAATTATTATAAAGTTCTTTGCACAGTGTGTGATGCATTAGTAGTTCTATATAAACATTGCTATTATTATTCTTTTAAAAATTCATTAGGTCACATTTAGTCTCAATTTGCTCTAGTGCAATGTATGAACTTCATAGGAACTCTGAGTCTGGAACTTTGCTAGGCAGGTCTAGATCTTAATCAATCTTTGCCTTAATAGATAAGCCCCCCCCCCCCACCCCGGAGTTGCCAGAAAAACACAGAGATCTAGTGTTTTGCCCTGGAACCCTTTGATTATAATCGTTCAAGCTGCTAATAACAATTTCGAAATCCTTGAGAAATCTGAAATAATAATATAACCAAGATTTCTAACTAAGCCTGGAGTACTTGCCATAAGGCTCTCTTAATTGGTAGGGAGAATTCTGCTATGATACTATGAGAAAGGCAGGGTTGAAATAAAAACTATTTCCTCAAGAAAAGTACACTTGTCCTTCCAGACTCTCTTTGGGAGCAAATCTAGAGAGAAGAAAGAAAAAGACTTATCTTTTTTTATTTATAGTGGAATCAGATTCCTCCAAATTGTCCCTGCCTTCTAGCATGCTTGCCAGCAGATCCTCTGGACTTCCCCTAAATGGATGTGAATGCACTATTTTGGATCGACTCCTAGATGTTGAGTTGCTCTTATAGCACTTACATTCCTGCCTTCCCAGAAGATTATAGCTAGTCTAGCTGACAGTAATCACAAGGGTCTAAGAGACTTTCTTTCAATAGACTATCTCTGTTGGCTTGGTTGACCCTACTCAAGAATGAAGGAAATAAACATTTATTATATGTTAGGCAGTATACTATGGGGAGCTAGGTGGAATAGTGTTTCAGACCTGGAGTCGGGAAGACTCCTCTTCCTGACTTCTCATCTGGCTTCAGACACTAGCTGTGTGACCCTGAACAAGTTACTTAAATTTGTTTGCCTTAGTTTTCCCGTATACAGAATAAATTGAAGAAGGAAATGGCAAACAATATTAATATCTTTGCAAAGAAAAGTCCAGATTGGATCATGAAGAATCAGACATGTCTGAAACAACTTAATAACAGGAACCATCATAAGCACTTTACAAATTTTACTTCATTCAAAAGGGAATTAGATGCTATTATTATCCTCATTTTAAAGGTGAAAAGAACAGAGACAAAAGAAGGCAAAGAATGACTTGCATGGCCTTTAAGCAGCTGAGGTCAGATTTAAATATATCTTTCTGACTCCAGGTCCAGTGCTCTATCCATGGAGCTGCCTATATGCCACCTGAACACTTGCTCTTTCAATATTCAGAACTCTACTTATATCTTAGTATAATTTCTTCATCCTGTATTGTGAATTTTTTATCTTTGAATCTTATATTTCTTCAGATTAGATTGTAAATTTTGAATTTGAAGGTAATGACTACCCTTTACCTCTTTTTGTATCGCCAGCACATAGCAGAGTTGGTGAAACATAGTAGTTGCTTAGTAAATATTTATCCATTGAGATAAGACACTCATTCCAGGATAGAATTCTCAACCTTGAGTGTTATTAGCTATAATTCTGTAACTTGAATGTTCTTTTAAAATTAGAGACAGTTTGGTGGATAATGGCTCAAGATATCAAATGGATATCATTTTGAAGTCTGCCTTAAATATATTAGTCATATGAACTTTTCTTTGCCTCAATTTCTTTCTTTGTAAGATAGGAACAATAAGCACATGCATATTATGGATTTAGTTAATAATTAGACTTAGAATTAGATTTAGAACTGGAAAGGGTGTTAGAAGTCATCTGCAGAAATCACTTAATTTTATAGATGAACCTTAGAGAGGATCAGTGACTTGCCCAATGTAACATATATAATAAAGCCGAGATTTAAAGCCAGGTCCTCTGATCCCAAATTCAACACACCTTCCATTGTAATACATTGCGTTTTCCTTTGTGAGGATCAAATGAGATTATATTAGTAAAGCTATATTTAAGCTTAAAGTGCTAGCTTTAGATGTTAGCTATTTTTTTTGCAGTTGCATTTTTATGTTCTAAATAATTTGTACTTAAGACAATTGTAAAAACACATTTTCATTTGCTAAAACTCATTGGAAACTTCTGTGATGTTTGCCACTGATTGAATTATTCTGTCATGTGACAGTTGACTAGTTCAAGACTGGGCTTTTGCTGAGTCATGCTCACAAAAGGCTGTTCCCAAAGTCAACTTCTTAAATCATTATGGTCTATAAGGGAGATCTGGGGCAGTGCCAGTTATCTTATTCCCAAATCAGATTTATTGCCACATTGAGATTCTTTGCCAACACACAATGGGTAAAGACTGTCTATAAGCTGGATAATGATAGAGATATGCAATAATATTTGGTCGAGAAGGTGAGGGCTGGGCATGTCTATGAGCTGAAGCATGTATATTCTTGCTGTGTGCACTTCACCAATGCATCAGGGATTTGGTTTCTTAATGTAAACCCAAACCTTATTGAATAGCTCTGCATTTTATACTAAATCTGAAATCTGAGCCCACTTGGACCACTGCATTTCTCTTAGAATGATTTGAATGCATGCATTTGAACTTGAGAGTATGATGTGTAGAAAGAAAAAACACAGATGTGAAGCAAAGAAAGATCTGGCTTTGTCTCCCAACTGTGCCTCTTAGTGGTCTGACCTTAAGCATATTTATTGGTCTTTTGAACCTTCCAATTTATCATCTGTGGAATGGGGATATTAATATTGCATTGCATTTTGTGCAAAATGAAATGAAGTGATTATTTAATAGCAATTCTTGGAGTCTATTTAAAAATTATAATCTCAACTAATATTCTCTTTTTGTATGGAGCCTATTACATTGAATGTCTTTATTATATATATATATATATATATATATATATATATATATATATATGTATACGTATATACGTATGTATATACGTATATATATGTATATATATAATGTATATATGTATATATATATATATATTTGTTGGTTGGTTGATTCCTCTTGCTTTGCTTTAAACGAAAACAAGAATTTTGTCTTTGGGCCATGAAAACAACTTACTTATTTTGTGTGGATTTTGACATTATCATTTGATGTAAAAATTTTTAGTTAATTATAACTAAGTCAATTAGTTTACATATGCAAATGATATGGAATAGCTGTAAGTTAATTTTTGATAGAAGATGTGACAAAATGAGGTGATGCCTTGATTTGTCTTGGATGGATCTTGGGGTACAATTACATTGACACTACCCAAGACCAAAAATCTGGATGGCTACTGTCAAAGTGTTCACCTTTTGACCTTTCTACACTGATGGTTCTCCAAACTTCACCAAGTTTATCCACTGGTAGAAAACACATGGACAATTCAGGTAAATATCTATATCTTCCAATGATAGCAAGGCTGACAAAGAGTTTAGATGTTTTCTAATTTGTTCTTGCTATAATATAGACAATTGTTTTGCAAGGCAAATGGGGTTAAGTGGCTTGCCTAAGGCCACACAGCTAGGTAATTATTAAGTGTCTGAACTCGGATTTGAACCCAGGTCCTCCTGACTCCAGGGCCGGTGCTCTATCCACTGCACCACCTAGCTGCCCCTAATAGACAATTTTTAATATACAAACCAGCCTATTATATAACTAGATAGGCAGCCCACATCATTAGTTGGTGCATTAATATTATACCTAGAAGAGACAGTGACGATGGACAATGAGCCAGGTTCAGAATTGAATAGGAGCATGAGAGCAGGTTAGATGCATTTGAATCATAATATAATGTTTGCAATAATCTGAAGCAGTTCCCTGAAACTAAAAAGGAAATGAGTAAAAAAATCATCATTCTTATAATGACACTATATTGTTGCAAATTATAGAACATCATGATCATTGAAGAATCAAAATTGTGGGTAAAATAAAGGATAATGGAGAGACATGTGCTAGGGGGAGGCATAAACAGGTTACCAATCTTGTACCAGAGGGAATACTTACATCAGTGAAATCTCAGCCTTATTGATGTATAAAGTGTATTTGGGTATATTAGCAGTGTAGTCTTATGTTACTCCCTCACCTTAGTACATGGTTACAGCACAAAAACCTTTAAAAATTCTGTTCTTCAGTGTATTCATCTGCAGGGTGAGTACATCTTCTAGTAGGGTTCCAGTTTTCCTGACTGGTCCCCTCTACTCTTACAGTCTGTTCCAGACTAAGGCAATTTATATAATTCTCTAGGTTGCTAGGTTGTACAGTGAATAGGGTGAAGGACTTAAGAGTCATAGAGACCTGAGTTCAAAGCCAGCCTTAGGCAATCCTAGCTATGTAACTCTGAGCAAGCTACTTAACTTCTTTGTGCCTCAGTTATCTCATTTATAAAGTGGGGATATTAACAATACCTACTTTAAAGGATTGCTGTGAGAGTTAAATGAACTAACATTTATAAAGTGTTTTGAATAATTTAAGCTGACATATAAATGCTATTCTTATCATTATTAAGGTTGGAGATTATTTCTATTTATGTCTTTGTTTTAGAGTTAGCATAATGCCTGGCAAAAGAAAGAAAGAAGAAAAGAAGGAAGGAAAGAAAGATGGAAGAAGGAAGGAAGGAAGGAAGAAAAAAGAAAGAGAAAGAAAGAAAGAAAGAAACAAAGAAAGAAAGAGGGGGCAGAGCCAAGATGATGGCATGAAGGCAACATTTCCCGGGAACTCCTTCCCCCCAAAACTCCAAAAGCCAACAAATTATAACTTTTACCAAAATTTAGAGGGGCAGAACCTACAGAAAGACTGAGTGATACATTTTCCCAGGACAAGATAACTTAGAAGTTCCATGGGAAAGGTGTGTCTCACCAGGACCCAGGGTTGGAAAAAAGCCACAGCCTCAGTGCAGCCCAGTCCAGTCCAGAGATACCCAAAAACAGCTTCAAAGGGTGGGGAGAGAACTCTGCTAGGAGTGAGGAGCACAGGCCACAAAATCTGCAGCCAGAATCTGGAGAAAGCAGCCTACACCCCCCAGAAATGGTAAAGGCATCAGGGAAGACTGCAGAAATTTCTCTGCTCTCCCTAGGACTATGCTGCCTACACTCAGATCCAGGTTTGGGCTTCCATGCTAATGTAGTCAAGCAGGACTCCTTCTTACAGCTCCAAGGCAAAGGAAAGTGAGGTGGTTGTCTACACATCAAAGCACAGCAGGAGAGCATAAGACCTTGGAGGAATAAAGGTCCCAATGGGGTGTCCCCCCCTCCAAAAATAAACAAAGCCTTGGAAATGCTGTCTTCAGCTGAGGAAATGAGTAAACAACAGAAAAAAGAAGAATCTGCCCAAAGAGAATTATTTTAGTCCCATGGAAGATCAAAACACATATTCAGATGATGACAAAATCGAAGATACTGTATCCAAAACCTCCACGAGAAATAGAAAATGGGTTCAGACTATGGATGAACTCAAAAAAGACTTAGAAAAGCAATTAAGCAAGATGCAGGAAAAATTGGGAGGAGAAATGAGAGCGATGCAGAAAAATCATGAAAATAAAATCAACAGCTTGGTGAAAGATATATTAAAAATACTGAAGAAAATAATATGCTACAAACCAGTTTAGCCTAATGGAAAAAGCAAAACAAAAGGCAAATGAGGAGAAGAATACCTTAAAAAGCAGAATTGGCCAGCTGGAAAAGGAGATTAAAAAAGCTTTCCTGAAGAAAATAACTCCTTCAAATGCAGACTGGAAGTAAAGGAAGCTGACAACTTTTCAAGAAACCAGGAAGAAATAAAACTCTTGCAAAAAAAAGCCAAAAATTAGAAGAAAATGTGAAATATCTCACTGGAAAAAACAACTGACCTTGAAAACAGATCCAGAAGAAATAATTTCCAAACTATTGGGCTACTTGAAAGTCATGACCAGGAAAAGAGTCTAGACTTCATTTTTTTCAAGAAATAATACAGCAAAATTGCCCTGAGATCCTAGAAGCATAGGGTGAAATAGAAATTGAGAGAATTCGCTGGTCATCTCCTGAAAGAGATCCCAAAAGAAAAACTTCCAGGAATATTATAGCCTAATTTCAAAGCTCCCAAATCAAAGAGAAAATTCTAAAAGCTGCCAGAAACAAAGAATTCAACTACTGAGGCTTCATAGTCAGGATTATACAGTATCTGGTAGCATCTACATTAAGGGCTCATAGGAATTGGAATATGATACTCCAGAAGGCAAAAGATCTTGATTTACAACTGAGAATCAACTACCCAGAAAATCTGAACATTCTCTTTCAGGGTAAAAGATGGACTTTCAGTGAAACAGGGGACTTTCAAACTTTCCTATTGAAACAACCAGAGCTGAACAGAAAGTTTGATCTCCAAGTACAAGATTCTGTGAACCATAGAGGGGGTGGATGAGAAGGACTAACTATGAGGAACTTAATAATATTGAAGTGTTTGTATTCCTGCATGGGAAGAAGATATTGATAACTCATATGAACTTTCTCATTTATAAGTCCTGTTAGAAGGAGAACATATAGACAGGACACAGGAAGGAGTAGAATATAATGGAATAATATAGTAAAAAGATGGAGTCAATGGCTGATGGGGGAAAGTACTGGGAAGAAGGGAAAGTAGATGAAGAAGAAGCTAAGAAATTTCACATAAGAGTAAAAAAAAAGTTTTTTTTCAATGGAGTGGAAATTGGGAAGGCAATGGGGAATGAGTGAGCCTTCATTCTCAACAGAAATAGTCCAGAGAGGAAAAAACATACACACTTAATGGGGTGAGGAAATCTATCTTACCCTAGAGAAAAATGAGAAAAAAAGGGATGTGATATGGGGGAATTCGGGGAAGGGGGCAATAGGTGATAGAGGAGAGGGAAGATCGAGAGAGAGGATACTCAGATAAAAGACACTTTTGGGCAGGGCCAGGATGAAAGGAGAGAGAGAGAGAGAGAGAAAGAGAGAGAGAGAGAGAGAGAGAGAGAGAAAGAGAGAGAATAAATGAGAGTGGGGAGTAATAGAATGGAGGTACAGCTAGTAATAGCAACTTCTCTGGTGGACTTATGATAAAGAAAGAAACTCACCCCAGAGACAGAGCCTTTGGAATCTGAACACAGACTGAAGTACATTTTTTCTCTCTCTTTCTAAAAAAATAGAGAGAGAGAAAGAGAGAGAGAAAGAGAAGAAAGAAAGACAGAAAGAAAGACAGACAGACAGACAGACAGAAAGAAAGAAAGAAAGAAAGAAAGAAAGAAAGAAAGAAAGAAAGAAAGAAAGAAAGAAAGAAAGAAAGAAAAATGAAAAAGACAGCTGTGTTGCCCAGCTGGCTAGCAATGGGGCATTTCTGTGTACTCTCATAGATTATTTATTTATTTGTCTTTCATTCTCAAAGACCATGACATCCAGGATAGGATGCTTTGACTCCCTATGACGTTTATACTTATGATTCCCAAATCTGTGTTTCAAGACTTTATAGGCCTTATAACTGCAAATTTTTATCAGGCTATACAGCATCTCTATTTGGCATTTCTAAGGACTTGAAGTCATATTGACTACAATTTAAGTTCACCTCTGACTCTAGTAATCTAGTGACTCTAATTATTTTAGAACTGGACTAAAACTTAGAGATCCTCTAGTCTCATTTCTTTTTTTTTTAAATTAATTGAGAAAACCTGGATCAGAGAGGGACTGATTCTTCTAAGATCACTTAGGGAGTTGTAGGGATTTTTTTTACTCTATAATTTTATGTTAATGCAGTTGAATTAAATTATGTAAATACTATTTGCCAGGCACTACGCTAGGTATTGAGGATAGAAAAAAATTAAAAACAAATAAACAACAAAAAATCAGTAATCTGCATTTTTAAAACATTTACATTTTCCTTGAGTAGTTTATCATCTATTGGCTGTCACATGTATTGGGACTTTTTTTCCAGGTTTCTATAACTTCCTCTTTTGAAATGCATTTTGGCAGTGGCAATTTGCTCAAAGAAAGAAGAGAAGCTGTTTTTAAAGATGAAATATTAGGAAATGGCCCAAAGAAAGCCTTGTGCAACTCATACTACTGATGACTCTCTAGTACATCTAAATGAAAGAGAATCCAAGGGGGACTCTATGTGAGCCATGCTAACCAGGAATATCTATTATGTCTTTCCTGCTGTTTCTAATTTTGGACTTTAGTTTCTCCTAGGTTTGTAGTTCCTTTTGGTCATTTTTCCTAATCAAAAGTTATAAATTTATGAGTAATGTTGGTGGGTTTGAGTCTCTTCAGTCATTCTCAAATGGTTCTGTTTGCTATTAAGCTAAGAGGAAGCTGCCTGGATAGAGATGGGAAAGAATTAACCTGTAACCCTGGTATCCTATGGACAATTTAGGCAATCTTGGTGTCATTTTCTCTATACTGTACCCAAAGGAGCTAACCAATTTCAGACATGTTTAAGAGCTAGCCAACATTTATATAGGGCAGCTAGGTGACTCAATGGATAGGGTTCCAGGCTTGGTCAGAAGGTCTTCTCTTCTTGTGTCCAAGATAGACTTCAGATATCTATCTACTAACTGTGTGCTCCTCAGAAAGTCACTTCACTCTATTTGCCTCAGTTTCTTCATCTATAAAATTAGCTGGAGAAGGAAATGGCAACTATATCACTATCTTTGCCAAGAAATCTCCAAATGGGGTCAAGAAAAGCTGTACAGGACTGAACTGACTGAACAGCAACAATGACACTCTTTACATGATTCTATAAGATTTACCATCACCTAACTCCATAAGGGAGGTATTTTAGCTATTATTACTATTTTAGAGAGGGAGGAGCTAAGACTCATGATCACATAGGTGATGTTAGATATGGGGTTTGAATAAAGGTATGCTGACTTCAATGCTAGAAACCTTTCCTCTTGTCCCTTCTGCTGTTTGTTGTATTTCTATGCCAGAGTATTGATTAACTCCTTGTGGTACATGAGATAAATGATTGATGACTGATGGTTGTCCTTTGTTTTCAAAGAAGATTATGATTTCAGGGAGATGATGCCATGATACGAATATAAATTATATTTGAGTGAAGGGAATGCTATGCTAAGTCATAAGTGGCCAGATATGGATCAGGATGAATGGGGGTGACCTTGAATATGAGGCAATCAGGATTAAGTGACTTGCGCAAAGTCATACAGTTATTATGTATCTGAGATAAGATTTGAACTCAGGTCCTCCTGACTTCAGAGCCAGCTCTCTACCCAATGCACCATCAAGCTTGCCTTCCAATGACAGGTTTAGGTAATGAGATAAATATATACACAAGTGAATGTATACATACATACATGCATATATTCATGCATATTATGTATGACTTTGATGGCTTTGTAGAAAGTTAAATGGTGCAGTGAATACAGTGCTGAGCCTGGAATCAGAAAGAGTTGAGTTCAAATTTGGCCTTTAGACATTCATTGAAAGACCTTGAGCAAGTCACTTAACCTTTTTCTGTCTTTGTTTCTTCAACTGTAAAATGAGAATATTAATAGTATCTATCTCTCAGGTTGTTGTAAATGATCAAATGAGATAAAATCCTTAGAAAGGTGTGTGGCACATAGCAAACATTATGTAAATGTGAACTATTGTTTGTTACAATACATTATAAATTTATGAATGGATGTATATCATCTATATTTTGGAAGTCAGGATTTGATTATATTGATATATTGCTATTGTCTAGAATTTGTTTATATTTAGAGTAAAAACATTTAACATGTGGAATACAACTCAATGGAGAGGGACCCAAGTGGGCTGTGATTCTTAGATGAGGCTATCACTCTTTTCTATATGCCTTTTGCTATGTCTTTCAGCTTAGATCTGCAAAGTGGGGCCTCTGACTAGACTCACATGGAAACCAGACCAAGTTGAGTCAGGAAGGAGTTGTTGGACTCAGCTTCAGGATGAGGCCATTGGGGATGGGTACTTACTGAAAGCAGGAGTTAAAACAAGATCACTACAGACATAGTTGAAGGGAAATACTACTAATGGAAATGAAAGCAAGCAAAGGTAGGATTTGTTAGAAGTTATATTTTTCAATGACAGCGAAAGAAGTAGCAGGCAAAGGGAAGTTTGCTTGGAACTGATGGTCATTTGTTTCATTCATCAGAAATGGAAGGCTTCTGATGTAGACCAATAGAGGAGTTGGGTTGACATATGGTATTAGCATCCAGGGTATAATAGGAACTGCATCTATTCAATCAATTGGCAGGACTTCCAATCTCATATTAATGCTACTTAATAGTGTTGCTGTATGAAGATCATGCTCAGGAGCTTAAAACTGACTCATAAAATTCTTTGGAAGTCAGAGTGTACCCTAACACAAGGGTACCTTAACATCTCTATATATTGGAGCCAAGTGACAGAGACAGGGATGCTCCTCTAAATAATGAGTCTTTATTTTATATTCAATCATCCTTATGTGAATTATGTATTAATCTTGTTGGCTTTCCTTGTAGGGTTCAGAGCCCAAGTTGGTTTCATAGGTTAATTTTCAGGGAAAAGAAGGCTTTGGGGATGGAGATCTTTTTGTTTAATTTAATAATGGGTTAGAACCTGGATTTCTCAGGAATAGACCACAGGGTACCTTGGTCAATAGCAGCAATTCTGGTTTTCAGACTCCTCAGTCAGAAATTGCCAAGGACAACTTGGAAGGTCAGCAGACAAAGTCTACCACATTGGGGTGAGAGTAGAGCACAGTCTAGTGCAGGTCTCAGCAACAGACCTGGCCCCAATGGACCAGGAACAGGCCTTGGGAGTCACTGAATCAGCAGAGGCAGACGATTTTGGTGCTCTTGGTCCACAGATGGTTAGAAGATTGGAAGGAGATTATGGGGGTCTCTTTGTTATCACTGAGGCAGGACTCTGTTGTTTTGCCCATACTCTGATCTGGGTCATAGTCCCAGGGTCCAGTCTCAGTAAAAAGAGAAGCAGTAGTATAATAGAACTTGCTGCTTCAGGGGAACAGGGAGAACCTCCTCACAGTTCCAGGACAGAAAGGAGCGCTTGTGGTTACCCATAGACCAGAGCACAGGTCAGTAGAGTAATAAAAACTTCTCCTTAGATCATACCCTTTGGAAGAATTGAAATTCTGAAAACAGTTACTAAAAGCCCCTAAAGCTTGGGACAATGTACCCTCCTACCTGGAAGTTGAGCCCTACCCTACCTTAGCAAAGAATTAAAATCAACTGAATAAAAAAGAAGAAAAAATTAGCAAGGAAAACTCTGATATTCTAGAAGCAGAGGGTAAAATAGAAATGGAAAGAATTCATTGATTATCTCCTGAAAGAGATTCCAAAATATAAACTATCAGGAATATTATAGCCAAATTTGAGAGCTCTCAGGCCAAGGAGTATATATTTTTAAGTCAAAAAGAAGCAATTCAAGTATTGTGGAACCAAAGTTGGGATAACATAGGATTTAGCAGCTTCTACATTAGGGGATCATAGGGCTTGGTATATGATATCCAAAAGGCAAAATCTCTTGGATTACAACCAAGAATCAACTATCCAAAAAAGAAAAACTGAACATACTATCTAAAGGGAAAAGATAACCTAAATGAAATAGGGGACTTTCAGCCTTTCCTCAGGAAAAGACCAGAGCCTGAACAGAAAGTTGATCTTCAAATATGAGACTGAAATGAAGCATAAGGGATTTAATGGGGTGGAGCTGTTTATATTCCTACATGGGAAGATGATGCTGATTACTCATATGAACTTTCTCATTTATGAAGGCAATTAGGAGGAGAATATATACATATAAATATATATGTATATTCCTTTTATATATACACATGCATATTTACACACACACATATATATATATATTCACACATATAGACAAGACACAGGTAGGAGTTGAATTTGAAGAGATAATATAATATAAAGAGGGAGTTAAGGGATGAGAAAGGAATGTACTGGGAGAAAGAGGAGATAGGATGAAATAATTCACTTAAGTTATTTCACATAAAAGGGGCAAGAAAAAGATTTTGCAGTGGAATGGGAGAAGGGAAGAGTTGAGATAGAATCAATTTAGAGAGACAATTACATACACACTCCAGTGAGTATAGAAATTTTTCTTATCCTTGAGGAAAGTAGGAGGGGAAGGGGATGAGAGAAAGGAGGAGGAGGTGATAAAAGGGAGTGAAGATTGTGAGGGTGAGTAGTCAGATGTAAAATACTTTTGAAGAGAGACAGAGTGAAAGGAGAGGAAAAAATTGAATAAATGGTGTTGGGGGATTAGGATGGAAGGAAATACAACGAGCAATAATAACTGTGCCAAAAATATTGAAATAAGTTTATGTGATAAAGACCTCATTTCTCAAACAGAGAATGGAGTCAAATTTATAAAAAAAAAACAAGTGCCATTCCCCAATTGATAAATGGTTAAAATATATGAAGAGTTTTCAGATGAGGTTGGCAATGCTATCTATGGCCATATTAAAAAAAAAAAAACTCTAACTCACTTTTGATTGAAGAAAGGCAGAAATCTGAGATAATATCTTATACCTGTTGGTTTGGTTGATAGGACAGGAAGAGAAAACTCACAAACGAGGGAAGAAATGTAAGGAAAGTGAGAAATTACTACTGGAGGAGTTGTGAAATGATTCAATAATTCTGTAGAGTAATTTGGAACTTTGCCTAAAGAGCTATTATTTGACCCAGAAATGTCACAACTAGGTCTTTATTCCAAAAGAGATGAAAAACAGGGAGGAAAAAGGGAGCTATATGCATAAAGATATTTATAATAGCTCTTTTCTGGTAACAAAAAATTTGAAATTTAGGGGATGCTCATCATTTGGGGAATTGCTGAGCAAACTGCCTTATTGTGATTATCTTGGAATGCTACCCTACTGTAAGAAATGATGAACACAGGGGGTGGCTAGGCAGTGCAGTGGATAGAGCACTGGCCCTGGAGTCAGGAGTACTTGAGTTCAAATCCGGCCTCAGGCACTTAATAATTACCTTGGGCAAGCCACTTAATCCCATTGCCTTGCAAAAACCTAAAAAAGAGAAAGAAATGATGAACAGGATGCTCTTAGTAAAACCTTGAAAGACTTACATGAACTGGTATAATGGAAAATATCCTATATATACAAAGTAAGCAATATTGTAGCATGATCAACTGTGAATGACTAACATTTTCTCAGCAATGCAGTTCTGAGACTGAAGGACTTATGATAAAGCTGTTGGTATCTGAATTTGGATCAAAACATTTCTTTTGGGGGGAGTTGGGGGGGCTTTGTTTACTTTCACAACATGACTATTATGGAAATATTTTGCATGAATTTTTTTTTAGGTTTTTGCAAGGCAAACAGGGTTAAAGTGGCTTGCCCAAGGGCCACACAGTTAGGTAATTATTAAATGTCTGAGGTCAGATTTGAACTCAGGTACTCCTGACTCCAGGGCTGGTGCTCTATCCACTGCGCCTCCTAGCCGCCCCTCCCCACGACTTTCAACCTATATCAAATAACTTGCTTTCTCAAAGAGGGGAAGTAGGGTAGAAAGAAGGGAGAGAATTTGGAACTTAAAAGTTTTAAAAATGAATGTTAAAACTTGCTTTTTCATGTAACTAGGGAAAGATAAAATAAAATTTAATAAACTTAAAAAATGCAAAATATGAAAAATTAAATTTCTTCATCGGAAAACTGCCTCTTCATATCCTTTGACTATCTTTTGATCATTTTTTAATTTATGTATCATATAGCTTGTTTGTAAGCAGTTATTCACATTTTGCCTACCTCATTAAACTATGAACTTTTTAAGGAAAGGGACTTTCTCTATTTCCTCAATGCTTATCACAATGTCTGTTAAGTATAATAACAGATAAAATTTACAGTGTACTTCCTATGTTTCTAGGCATTGTCCTAAACACTTTACAAACATTATTTCAGTTGATTCTCACACTAAGCCTGGGAAGTAGGTGCTGTATTATTAGCCCCAACTTACAGTTGAGGAAACCTGAGTCAAAAAGGGTTAAGTGATTTGCCTAGGGTCAGACAGTTAATACCTGTTTGAGGCTACATTTGAACTCCATCTTCCTGTTTCCAAGTCCAGCACTTCATTTGCTATGCTACCCAACTTCCCCAGAAATAACTACTTATATTTAAAAACCTAAGGGGGGGAGCAGCTAGGTGACAGCTAGGTGGCATGATGGATAGAGCACTGACGCTAGAATCAGGAGGACATAAGTTCAAATCCAGGCTCAGATACTTAATAATTGCCTAGCTGGGTGACCTTGGGCAAGTCACTTAACCCCATTGCCTTAAATAAATAAAACCCCAAAAGATTAGTAGGTCATTATCTGAATGCGAATACAATACTACAAAAAGAACATGGAACTATCAGTCAAAAAAATAGATTTGAATCTATCTTTTCTATTTACTGGATACTTAATCACTTAACCTTTCTTTGCCTCAGTTTTCTCATTTGAAAAATTGAAGTAATTGGTCTAAATGACTTCTAGGGTCTAAATCTATTTTAAGGAACAAGAGACTAAAGTAGAAAGAGAGAAAAGCAAATCATATGATCTTTTCTCACAGATCTCCTTTTCTAAAACCCTAATTAGTTGGAGTTGTAACTGGTAAAAATTTGAAGAAGGCACTGGCAAGCTAAAATCTGGGGTAGTCAGTGACAATCAAAACAGTGGAGTTATATTATTCAATAATCTTATTGCCACCAAGTTGTTCCTCAGTAGTATCTGACTCTGTGTGACCCCATTAGGTTTATTTATTTATTTATTTTTGGCAAAGATTCTGGCATTTTCCAGTTCATTTTAAAGACAAACAGGGTTAAGTGACTTTCCCAGATTCTCACAGCTAGGAAGTATCTGAAGCCAGATTTGAACTCAAGAATATGAGTTCTCCTATTTCCAAGCCCATGGTCTAATTGCACACTTCATCACATCAGTAGCCTCCTCAATCCCGGGTCATGATATTGAGGTTACAATTTTATTGATCTCTAATTTGGGGCAGTTGCTTAGAGCAGTAGCATCCATCTCAAATAGAAACTAGGAGCTACTAATCCAGATCTAAGGGTCTCTTTAGGTCACATATGGATTTACTTTAAAATTGAGATATGTTCTTGTTTATGTTCTTTTATACTTTTGTTTCTCTTGTTAACTATTCCCTTATTCCATTTTAATCTGGTTTGGGGGGCACTTGTAAGTATTGTGGATTTCATGCAGGTTTGAAACCATACTAGATGACCTCTAAGATCCTTCCCTGCTCTTCTGTGATCTTTTTGCTTGACTAGCTAGCTCTTTCCTTCGCCTTTTCCTGCAGTGGCTGGTAGCAGATGTTCAATGAGTAGGTGACACACTAAAATTCCCTCCTCCTGGTTCTGCACAAAATCACACCAGGCATGTTTTTGGCACACATACCATTCACACTGTAACAGCACCTGCTAGTTTTGGTACTCGATTAAGGTCTGTCAGTATTTCCATTCTTGATGCTTTTTCCATGGGATATAATTTGTCCAAGTCTAATCCCTCTGGTTTGTAATTTAGGACATGGAAAGTCCACTCAGATATCATGGTCTTAGATTTAAATTGCTTCTGATTATTTCAAGTTAAAAAGGAACCCAATGCACATGCTTTTCTTTGCTTCTAATTTTGCTGGAAAAAGTTGGAGGGGGGGGAAAGCATGACCTTTGAGAACAAAAGGAGTAGAGACAGCAATCCCAGCATCCAAATTTGTTATATCATTGGGAACAATGGCCTGCAAGAGAAATGAGAGGATTTAGAGCAATGGTACACTGAGACATAGCTTAACATATTTATTGGGGAGAAGGAAGAAACCTAGAATGGAAGTTGGAGTTCACTCTTAAATTATAGGCATAAATATTATTTGTATTTAGCATGATAATTCTTCCAAACCCAGAAATGTTGTGTATATACCACTTGCTTTCATAGTTGCATTCTTTTTGCTATTGTTTGGCCTTCATTCCTTAAGAGGATCATGGAAGGTGATGCCATGACATGCAAGTTAACTGGCTGTAAGTGGGGGGGGGGGGGGCTGTACCATCTGGGTCCAATGACCAGATTTGGATCAGGCCTGGAGTTGGCCTTCTGCATTCTTGTGAAACTCTTAAAATTTACCCTCATAAGAATACATTTCACAGTATAATAATAATAATAATAATAATAATAATAATAATAATAATAATAATAATTAACATCTATAGGCCTCCAGATGACCCAGTGGAGAGAGAACCTAACTTGAAATAGGGAAGACTTATCTTTGTGAGTTCAAATCTGATGTCAGATACTTACTAGCTAGGTATACATACCATGTGACCAGGTAAGTTATTTAACCCTGTTTGCTTCAATTTCCTCATCAATAAAATGAGCAGGAGAAGGAAATGACAAACCATTCCAGGATCTTTTTCAAGAAAATCCCAACTGGAGTTATGAGGAGTAGGATATGACTGAAAAACAAACTATTATAATGATCGTCCTTCATTGCTGAAGAAGACCATGACATCAAGGAGGTGATGCCATGACAAGAAGCACATGAATTCGATTTGAGTGAGGGGATGTTCTGCTAAGTCATCAGCCTCCCTTTCTCCTCCAGGGCCATCTGGCTCCAGTGACCAGATAGGAATCAAGATGACTGGACATGTCTCTTGATGGACAATTAGGATTCAGTAACTTGCCCAAAGTCACAGTAAATGGCTGAGGCTGAATTTGAACTCCTATCCTCCTGACTTCAAGGCTGTGCTCTATCTGCTAATACCATCTAGCTTCCCTGAACAGCAAACTAGAAATCAAACCATGATGCCTGTCAATGAAATAGAAAGAACATGGGTGATAGAATCAGTAGCTTCCACTTTCTCAATTCCAATTTTTAAGGAATTATTTTCTTCATTGAACTTTTGCACTTCTTCCTTTTCACCAATTTCACTTTTTAAGGAGCTTTTCTTTTCAGTGGATTTTTGGACCTCTTTTACTATTTGACCTATATAGTTTTTAAAGATATTTTCTTTCATATTTCTGTGCCTCCTTTACCAAGTTTTGAGTCTTTTCTTTTTTTTATGATTTTCTTTCATCATTCATTTCTTTTCCCAACTTTTCTTCTATGTCTCTTATTTGATTTTTAAAATCTTTCTTTGAGCCCTTTCAGAAATTCCTTTTGGATCTGAGACCAATTTAAATTTTCTTTGAGGCTTTGAATGTTATTGTTTTAACTTTGTTGTCTTCTTCTGAGTTTGCATTTTTATCTCTCTCTCACCATAGTAATTTTCCATGATCAGTTTTTTGCTGTTCATTTTTTTCCAGCTGATTTCTTGGCTTTTAACTTTCTGTTAATGATGGGTTCTGCTCCCAGAGTAGAAAGTTCATTATCCCAAACTTCAAGTTTTTCATAATGCTATTTTTAGAGTTAATTCTGGGTTGGGGAGTCTATAAGTTTTTATTTCTTCCAAGATGCTATGATCTAAGGAGAGGTGTGGTCATTGCTCTTTTAATCTGTGCTCTGGTCTGTGAATGATGACAGATACTATTTTCTGTCCTTGGATAGTTGACCATGTTCCCATTCTCCTGTAGTCATATGCTCCAAGATAAAAATGCTTCTACTTGACCTGGGACTGGATCCAGAACTATAGATAGGAAATGCAACTGAGTCTTGCATCCCTTATCAGTAAAGGGTCCCCTGTAGCCTTCTCCTGCCAGCTTGCCTAGGTGTGCATCATGCTGGATTAAACTCCTTTCTCATCCAATAAGACAGACCTCTCCTAGTGACCTTCTAAGTTATCTTGAGCCACAAACTTTTTTTCATACCATTCTTTTACTTATTTTGTCACTCCACAATTTTTAAGGCATTATTTTAATGGTTTTTAGAGGGGAATTTGGGAGACCTCAAATTGAGTCCCTGCCTTTACTCCCTCATTTTGGGTCATCCTTTTAACCAACATTTTCTAAAATTGTCCTCCATGATTTATCATGGCATGATTATATTCTTTACGTTCACAATTGTCAAAAAAGCAATCTGAGACACCCTCTTGGACACTAGTTTTACTCCCACTTTTATTCCCTCTCAATTGAGCCTCTAAGTTCCTCTCTCAATCTGGTATCATTAGTATAGACAATGGGAAGATCCAAAAGGTAACTACTATAGAGTATGAGAGTTTTGTATAGGAGTAAGAGTATGAAGTTGCCTGTGATAATATTATAATTTTGTGAAAAACCAACTGTTCTCTTTCATAGTGTGCTCTTTGTGATGCCAGGATGACTTCTCCAGTTTTAGATTGCTACAACAATCTCTATGTCTACATTATACTTACCAATATAGATGTTTTCTACCTTTAAATTGACCTCTTAGACCATGTCATCTTTTTTCCCAGAAAGTCTCTTTTCTTGTTTATTCTTTTTAAAAAAAAAATTCTGAACTTAATCTTTTCCTCAAATAAATGAACTTTATTGTGTTTTCTTCTGAACTTCATTCTGTAGCAATGATCCCTTTTTCTTCTTGGTATCCCTCTTGCTAATTCTTCTATTTATTTGACTTCTCTTAACTGAGATAATGAAGCAGAGTGACCCTTGAAGCAAAAGATTACTTAAACAAGATGAATCTGAACAGTGGTCAAATCTAAAAATCTCTACACCTTGTGTCCCTCATCTATTGTCAGAATGTGGGTAACATGCTTCATAATAGGTCCTGTGTAGAGATGGTTTGTTAGGACTTTGATCAGAGTTAAGTGTTTAAAGTGCTTTTCTTTACAATGTCATTTTCTCCATGTAAATTGTTTTCCTGGTTCTTCTCATGTCACTCTCTATCAATTCATATTACTTGGTATGTTCTGAAATATTCTCTTTTGTCATTTCTTATAGTGTAATAATATTACATTAAATTCATATATGACAATTTATTCAGCTATTTCCCACTTGCCTGAAGCAATTTAAAGCATGCCATTAGTTTTCAATTCTTCCCCCCCTTTTAATTCCCTCTTCAGGATTAGGAAGTTTATTTCACATAGAACTATTTCCTTCCTAATATTATCTCTCCTTTTAATACCCTTCCCCCATCTTACTTATTTCCCTGTTGGGATTGTTGTATTTCTATGCCAAGCTATCTGTATGTTTTTGTGTATTTAACCTTCTTTTATCCATTTAAGATAAAACTGAGATTCATCTGATGCCTACTATTGATGCCCTCTATCCCTTCTACCATGTTTTATATTCTTCTTCATGGACCCCATTAGAAGAAATAGCAATTCCACCCCCTTCTTCCTCCTTCCTACACAAGCACATTTCTTTTAGTCTTTTTTCCTTAAAACCCTCAGAACAGAAAGTGAGCTATCCACAGATGCTCTGTATTGTTTTGTTCTTATTTGACTCCTACAGTATCCTTTGAAAACATTCGTGTTCCGAAGGGACACTTGTTTTTCCTTTCCCCATTAGAATTTTATCAATACAACATCATGTAACCTTTTCCCTGTTGCTCAAAAATGTATTTTTCTAGATTTTTCTGCACTGTGTATTTAAAAGTTCTTAGTTCTGATGATTTCTTTAGTGTTTTATATAAGAGTTTTATATATTGTTTAAGGTTTATTTTCTTTACTTGTTAGGATTATGTTCAGCAGGGAATGTAATTCATTGCTAGTTTGTTGAATATTGCATTCCAAGATCACGTTTGACTTAGAAGGAACTTTTAGTTTTGGGTGCTCCTGACTATGAGTCCTTGGTATTTGAACTCCTTTCTGGAAACTTGCATTATTATTTTCTTTGAGCTAGGACCTCTGGATTTTAGCTATGACATTTCTAGGGCATTTCCTTTTGGGGTACCTTTTAGGAGCTGTTTTATGAATTCTTTCTAACTTTACTTCACCCTCTCTTTTTAGGAGATCTTGGAAATCTTAATTTATAATTTTTCAAAGCATTATCCAGGATTTAAAAAAAAGTCATGGGGGTGGCTAGGTGGCATAATGGATAGAGCACTGGCCTTGGAGTCAGGAGTTCCTGAGTTCAAGTCCAGTCTCAGACACTTAATAATTACCTAGCTGTGTGGCCTTGGGCAAGCCACTTAACCCCATTGCCTTGCAAAAAAAAAAAAAACCCTAAAACAAAAAGTCATGGTTTTTAAGGAGCCAAGTGTTTCTTAAATTGTTGATTCTTGACCTATTTTCCAGCTCAATTGTTATTTTATGTTAGACATCTTATATTTCCTTCTAATTTTTAAAATCTGTTGGTTTTTGTCCTAATATTTACAATTGTCTAATGGAAAGAATTGAATTTTCTTGAGTTATTCTATTCTAGTTTTCTGGCATTCCATTTCTTGAATAAGATTTATCATGTTCTAAGCTACTTAATCTCCTTCCATCTCTTTCCTTAAGAGCTTTCACCTTTAAAAAAATCTCTTAGTTTATTTCTTCCAGTTATTCATAATAATTTCTTCCAGTTATTCATATTGAGGAAAATATTTTCCCTTTGAGGCTGATTTCATTTTCTTGAAGTATGCTTGTGATAAATATTGATATAGATAGATTAGGTTAGAGTTTTCTTTGGTTTCTGTACTCATCTCTCCATCTTCATTCCTGGAATAAGGCTCCTTGTCTTGCTGGAATTTTGAATGATATTGTCAGCTATTTGTAGTATAACCTTGGTTTCCTTGGGTTCATATGCTAATTCTACCTTCCAGTGTTTACTCCCTCTTGGGGGCTTGGAAGTTCAGAATTGTGTTTCTTCAAATGAAGTGTCAAATCTTCAGAACCATGAGGTCAAATGTGGAGTAGTAATAGTAGACATCTGCCACATCTTCTGATTCTCAAAGTTCCTACCCTGCGGCTTTCTGATCACTTTGGGACTTTCCTCAAGGGAGCCTTCTTTCTTCACTGTTCTCTCTGACTACTCACTTTTCTTGAGAGGATACCTTTTCTTTTGCTCCAGATCATTTGAATGACATCTTATAAATTTCTAGGGTAGAAGTCCTTTGCTTTAGAGTCCTTAAGTAAATTTCTTGGTGGCATGGACTGTTTTTGTATATTTGCCTTTCTTTGTATACCCAGTATAATAATAATAATAATAATAATAATGATGATGATGATGATGATGATGATGATGATGATGATAGCTAGCATTTATGAAGTATTTTAAAATTTTCAGAGTACTTTATATATGCTATGTCATTTGATACCAAATGTGCCTATACATGGTTGTTCAGTCATTCAGTGTCTAATTCCACATGACACTGTTGATCATAGTTCTCCAACTGTGTCTTTGACTCTGGAGTGTTCTGCCCATTTTCCTTCTCTAGTGGACTAAGACAAACAGAGGCTTAAGTGAGTTGTCCAGATTCTCACAGCTAGCAAATATTTGAGACCAGATATAAAGACAAGTCTTCCTGACTCTAGAGTGATTTGCTCAGAGTTATAAAGTTAATAAATGAACTCAGATCTTTCTGACGCCAGGGGACCAGCACTCTACCCACTGGGCCACCTAGCTGCCTCTGAATGGCACATAGAAAGTCAATAAATTGACTGTGTGTCCTTTGGCATATCCCAAATGAGGTCAGAAAGACCTGAGTGGCTTTGTCATAGTTGGACCTTACCCTGGTTGTTTCATTTGTTTTTATATCAATAAATTATAAATCGATTCATTGTGAGCACAAAGTATATTTCTCTTCTTTAAATACCAAATCTGATGACTCCACTTTGTGTAAAGTACTTAATTCTCAAATATTTTTGTTCCGTTTTGGTTATTACGGGAATAATTTGAATAAGGCCAGGCTTAGAAAAACCCCTGGTAGCTATCCTTTGGCAGTGAGTCCAAAAGAGTGAAGGAAACCTTTCCAGGATTTAATCTTTGAGTAGGGAAATGAGATTGAGGCAGGAGAAAAACAACAGAAGCATTGGATGTGACAGACTCTGGGGGGTAAAAAGGCTATTTTTACTCACATGCAAATCAAATTAATCCAGCTTGGTAAAATATTTGGCATTTTAATGCAAGAATCAAAGAGGACTTTTTGACATTGATTTATGAACCCTACAGTCATAAGTCATAGACAACAGCTATTTTTGTGTATTTTCTTGGTGCCATACTCTAGGGAAATATAAAGATGGATTAAAAATTGTCTTTGCCATCAAGGAGTTTACAGTCTAGTGAGGGAAATAAAACATGTGTATAATAAAAAAAAAATGTTAATCAGAGGAGTGTTATATAATATAAATAAAACTGGTGTTTTAAAACTACTTCTAACACATACTAATGATATGACCTAAAACCAATCATTTAACATTTCAGCACCCTGGAGAACTCTCTGAGATTATAAATTACAGAAAATATGCTACTGACCATTGGTGGGTGGATTTTATTTGCCAGAGAAGTTCATTCTGTATCCCACCTTGCAGTTCACTGAGACAAATTTGCTTGGTGACTGGTGATCTGTTTTGGTGGAGGGCATTTCCTCACTCGAAGAGTCCCTCATATCAATGAAATGTGAAGTCCAATGCAAAAATTAAATGAGTGGAATGTGATAAATGTCTTAAAAAGGATACAGAATGCTCTAGATATTTGAAACATGAGAGAGTCTTTACAATTGGTTTAGAGTAATGGGGCAAAATACCAATTGATCTGCGTCATAAAGACAATAAAAGGAATGTGAAAAGGAACAGAAAAGAATCATACAAGTTGTGTTTGTGTCTAGGTAGGGCAGGGTTCAAGGTATGTGAATGGGAGTATAGAAGATAAAGGATGAAAAAAATGGTAGTGGAAAGATATTAATGATAGTCTTGGGAGTTTGGACTCTATTTAGCAGAAATTGAGATTTTTAAAACTGAGAATGACTTGAGCTTCAGGAAAGTTAATTTTCCTAGTAGGGAATTCAATTCAATTCATCCCCTTCCCCCCAAAAAAGAATTAAAAGACTACCAGGTGACAGAGACTATATGTATCAAGTGCTAGGAAGGCAAATATAAAAAAAACCCCCAATAAATTGTACCTATTCTTAAGGAAACTTTATTGTACCAAGGAGGATATACTAGCCTGGGAAGGAACTAATAAAAGTCTGAACTAGAATGGTGGAAATAAAAATAAATAGCGTGAACAGCTATGAGTGATGTGGACAATGATGACTCTGTGTAGGAAATGGGAAAAGTAGAATGATATAATGGCTAGAGTTGGCTTCAAAGCCTGGAAGATATGAAATCTAATTCTGATTCTGACACACACTCTGGCCTTCTGAAACCTAGCAATGCTCCTCACAAACTCAAATTTTTTTGAATTGCATACAAAGGGCTGACTTGTCTGGTAGAAGGAATTTTTTTCTTCTGGGAGGTTTAGTCCTTATCCCAAATTCTTTGACAAGGAAACTGAGATAAACAACTTTATGTATTCCTGATATCTATAAACAAATCTGAGACAAAGTCACTACCAGTTTGCTATTGACTAACTAAAGTTCTTTTTCTTCCCATTATATTTGAAACTTCAAAGTGCCCAAAGCTCTCTACAAATGAGCAAAGCAAAGAGAATGTTAAAGTTGCATTGATGTGATGAAATGTATATGACAAATGTATACTGAATCCCACAAAGCCTTAATGTACTCAGGTGCTTGATGTTCAGAAAATCAAAAGTTTTTTTTTTCCTGCCCATATGGAAGGAGGACATGCTTTTTAAAAGGTTAAAACTTAAAAAAGACTGCTTTGTAATTTGAGTGGAAAATCTAAGATTGGAAGGGGCTATCCATATAGATTCTGAGGCTTTGCTTATATAATAAAATGTACAGGAGCTTCATGTTTTAGGATTCTGTGGGTCCTTTATGTTCAAATGCATGGAATGGAATTTTAGATAGTCATTTTTATAATTAACATCCCAATAAAAGAGAATTCATTTATGTCTTCCCAGCCAGCATAACTCATCCTCCCCCTCCTCCCCCATGCAAGGGAAGCCTTTCTTTCACTGATACTTTTAAATATTTTGTGGATACTTGTAAATCATTTGAATTAATGCTGTTTGAACAGCTCATTTTTATGATTTGCATGCTTCTTTCCCTTTCTTACTATACATAACACTTCTGACATATTTTATCCTATTTTTCTTTTGTGACCAGATTATACATTTTGATTCATTCATAACCAAGACTTTTCAGAGTTCATAGTGTTCCATGATCTGCAGACTTAGAATTAGAGTAACATTGGAAGAATATTGATGTTAAAAATTATATGGGCTTCTGAATCAGGAGAAAATTTAAGTTATTTAAACCACTGTACAATTATCCTGATCCCATCCAATCTGTTTTCCCCAATTTGTCTCTTGTCCACACTCTTGTTCATCAGCAATGGCTGACAAAGTTCCACATACTGTTGAATCAACACAATTGGTTGCTAATACATTGCAACAGAATGACATGAAATACACAGGAAACAGGCATTTTTCATCCACTTTATTTTTCTTGGATAGATGACCTTTCTGATCTCTTTTATATGACTGTACAACTGACTAAAGAAGGTCCATAGCATTCTCAAAATTTATTTGTTCTCACTATTATTAAAAATGTTGACAGTCTGTATGGAATCTACTTCCCTTAGTACTAGATGTGTTTTGTGAGAAAGTGGAAATATCTTTAAGATAATTAAGACACAGGGGAGGCTAAGTGGTGCAGTGAATAGAGCACCAGCCCTGGAATCACCAGTACCTGAGTTCAAATCCAACCTCAGACTCTTAATAATTACCTAGCTGTGTGGCCTTGGGTAAGCCACTTAACCCCATTTGCCTTGCAAAAACCTAAAAAAAAGATAATTAAGACACAAACAATAGCAAGTCTTGACTTAAAGTAAAGATAGGAAATCTATGAGTGGTACAACACAAACTTAAATAAAATTTTAGACTAATTTTCAAGATATATTGGGGCGGCTAGGTGGCGTAGTGGATAAAGCACCAGCCTCGGAGTCAGGAGTACCTGGGATCAAATCCGGTCTCAGACACTTAATAATTACCTATCTGTGTGGCCTTGGGCAAGCCACTTAACACCATTTGCCTTGCAAAAACTAAAAAAAAATTCAAGATATAATAAAGAAAAGCATACTAACAAAATGCAATGGATATTGGATAGTCTTAAAAATATAATTTAATAAAAAATAAAGCAACCAGAAGATATCAACATTTATTGAGTGAACACTTTTATTTCTGTAAAATCTTTATGAACAAAGGATTTATGGAAACATAAAAATGTCCTTGATGTAAACATCAGTAGAAATAAAGTTAGAAGTTATAGAGTTGTTAACACTTTATCTTTTACATTCTCTGTGGTTTTTCTTCAATGTGAATTATGATCTGTTCAACTTGATCAGAAAAATGTCCTTACATAAAATAAATGCTTAATAATTCTTTTTGATTTAATAAAAATTAAGAATTGGTACACTTTAAATGCCCTCTTTCAGTATCCTCTGCTTCATAATTTTTAATAACTTGTACAAGGACAGAGGTAAAAAAAAACTTTATTTTTATTCTTTCTAAAACCAAAAACAAATGGTAAGCAATTCTCATCTACTTATATAACCAAGTCTTGTGCTTGGCAACATTTTTTTAGATTAATTTGTTACTGTAAAATTCTGTAAAATAATGAGACTACATTTCCTAAAATAAGATGTGGTAATTTAACCTTTTAAAAATGCTTGTTGTCTAGTCCTCTCACCTATAAATCTGAATTAGTGAGATTTTGCTATATATATATATATATATATATATATATATATATATATATATATATACATATATATATGTATATATATATATATATATATATAGACATCAGGCTAATTTACTCAGTCTCTGGTGTTCATTTTCATTTTGAAGAGACTTTTGGAAATTTGCAAAGAGAATTTGGAATTTGCAAAATTTAATTGAATTTATTCTGATACATTCAACTCCCAAATTACTAAAAGGAATTTATACATTCTTCTATTATTTTAAAACAATCAGTGGAAGCTATATGGGAGTTGCCTCTGTGGATGAGCTGGGTAGATTGTTTGCAAGGAAGAGGACTAGAAGTTTGGAAGACAAATTTTACAACCAAATAATCCATGCTTTGAGATTTATCATCTCTGACTCTGTTGTTTTTAAATTTATTTCCATGAATATTGGGGTCATTTTTTTCTTCACCTTTTCTTGTATGGACTGTATGGGTTCATGCTGTACCATTTGGTATCTGCATAATATGACAATATTATGACATTTAAGCTTAAATAACAAGCTATTCCAGAGAATTGCAGTTCAACATTTTCAAAAGACAACTAATAATTCTCTTGCCTTAATAGCTGTGAAGAGCAAATGATACCTCATGAAAAAATCTGGAGATGTGATTTTACAGCATAAGAGCACATGGCTAAAAACATGCTTTTGTTCCCATAAATAGACCCATTTTCTCTTCAGCTATCGTGAAGGCTAGTTGGAAAAATAAAGCTTCTTTGTCTCATGACTGTACATCTGTTGCATATTTTTTCCCTCCTGTCCTAATTTTTCCACTGCTGACCTAATAATCATTTATACAGCTACTATGGAGGCAGGTTCTAGGCGATTCTGACACACAGATGCAACAGCTAGGGAGAAAGCAGCTGACAACCACATTCTCCTTTCTATAAATGCTTTGAATTATAGATTGAGAAAAGGTGTTGGCTTTTTTCTTTTCTTTTCCCTTTTTGTCTTATGTGTTTTTTCACACTTATGGACTCTACAGGATACCAGAATATGCAATTATTCTGTCAACTCCCCTGCCCCTGTCTTAATAATGACTGTAGAGTCTAGTGCTAGGTAGAGAACTGGGAAATCCCCCTTCTAATCCTTGACCTCTGACACTAAATAGCAAAGTGACCCTGGGACAGTCATTTAATCTCCTGGGAATGTCATTCTCACGTGTAAAATTATTATTTTGGATTATATGATACTACAAGTTCAATGATTCTGTGATTTCTGTGGCCTTCAGACATCACCTTCAAACTTTTAAGCACAAAATCATAAATGTACAATTTTTCTAAAAAAGGCAGCGAGTGAATGGTTGGTCAAGCTCAGGGCATTAGTTCAGTTGATTAGGAATTGCCTTATACTGATGAAATCACAGATCAGTCTTCAATATACAAAAATCTCCCCTACATGTAAAGTTTGGGCTCTTGAAAATAGAAAGGAGGGTGGTGAAAATAATACTGTATATTATCTTTCCCTGTAATTTATGGGAGATATTATCTGAAATACGAGACAGTGAAAATTTGCATTGTATCTGTTATCTATTAAAACACATACAGGGGCAGCTAAGTAGTGCAGTATATAGAGCACCAGCCCTGGAGTCAGAAGAAACTGAGTTCAAATCCTGCCTCAGACACTAATAACTACCTGGGATAAATAGTAATTGACCTTGGATAAATCATTTAACCCATTGCCTAAAATGAATAATTTTTAAAAGAAATTTTTAAATGTACAGATATTAATTAAAAAAGCAAAATGAGAAGAATTGCTTAAAACAGGGAGGTACATTGAAATGTGACTCAAGACTCCAGCAATGGGTGACCATATATATTTCACAATGAACAGATAAAAGAATAATTTGGCAACCCAATATATGAAGAATAGATGGTGGTGCTTGTCCTCCATTCTTGAAGAAGACCATGACATCAAGGAGATGGTGCTATGAAACGCACATGAATTGGATTTGAGTGAGGGGTTGCTGTACTGAGTCACCAGCTTCACATTCATTTCCAGAGTCATCTGCATCCATTGGATGGATATGAATATGAATCAAGATGACTGGATATGGTCCTAGATGGAAGGCAATCTGAGTTAAGTGACTTGCCCAAGACCACAGGTAATCAAGTGTCAGGATGAATTCTAACTCCCATTCTCCTGACTCCAAGGCCAGTGCTATATTTACTTCACCACCTATCCACTGCCCTTTGAAATCTGTGAACAATAGATATTCTTACAAAGAAATGTAGGAACCAGAAAGTATAAACCTATAATCAAAGGATTAAGGATTGAAAGTTGAAAGATCAAGGACCAAGACCAATGCCCTCATTTTACAAATGTGTTCATATAGGTCTATGGAGGTGAAGTGATTTTCCCAAGATCACATAGCCAATTAGAATGTAAGGTGGGATTTGAACAAAGATCTTTTTTTTTTCTTTTTTTTTAGGTTTCTTTTGCGAGGCAAACAGGGTTAAGTGGCTTGCCCAAGGGCACTCAGCTAGGTAATTATTAAGTGTCTGGAGACCGGATTTGAACCCAGGTACTCCTGACTCCAGGGCTGGTGCTTTATCCACTGCACCACCTAGCCATCCCAACAAAGAACTTCTTGACTCTAAATTTAATATTATAGCCACTTGGCCACACTATTTTTTTTTAACATGGATGATAAAAATTTAAATCATCAGTAAGATGGAGGAATCAGACCTGATACTGTAGAACCTATCACTGGAAGTCTTTGCTCAAAAGCTAGATGATCAGTTTCTAGGGATGATATAGAAAAGGGATTCTTGTTTGGGTTTCAGTTAGGATAGTTAAGCTTTTGTGTTCCTTTGATGCAGAAGAAAAATGGTAGAGTGGACAGTACCAGTTTGAGTCAGGAATCCCTGGATGTGAATCCCAATTCAGACATGTCCTAACTGTGTTATGATAGAGAAGCCATGAAACCCATAGGAGCCTGAAATTCCTCATCTGTAACATTGGGATAATGGCACCTAGGATCACTAATTGTTCTGGAGACTTAAATGAAATAATATATGTAAAATATTTTTTTGTTGTTTTTCAGCCATGTCCGATTCTTTGTGACCCCACTTAAGGTTTTCTTGACAAAGATATTGTAGTGGTTTGTCATTTCCTCCTCCAGGTCTTTTTCCAGATAAGAAAACTGAGGCAGAGTTAAGTGACTTACCCACAAATACATACAGCCAGTAAGTGTCTGAGGCTAGGTTTGAACTTAAGAACATGAGTCTTCCTCACTTCAGACTTGGTATTCTATCCACTGCATTACCTAAACTTTTAATGTTATGTGAATGACAATTACTTTTTAAAAAAAATTATTTATTTAAAGCAGTGGGGTTAAGTGACTTGTCCAAGGTCACACAGTGAGACCAGATTTGAACCTGACTCCAGGGTCAATGCTCTATACATTATACCACCTAGCTGCCCTGACAATTACTCTTTAAGATTAAGTCATAGACATATTTAATATAAAAATATGTTCTGCATGACTTCACATGCATAGTTGAGATCCTATTGATTTGTCTTCTAAATGGGCAAGATGGTGAAAGGAGGAAAAGAATTTGGAATTTAAAATTTACAAATAATTGTAAATGAATAAATAAATAAAAACATTCATTATAAATGAATGAATAAATAAATAAATTGCAGAGATAGTGCCAAATGAGATTGAAATAAAGGGTTTCCTTTTTCCAGGCTTTCTCTAAACCAAAGAAATCATAGATGTAATCCTTATCTCTATTTCTTATCATTCTATCATTGGAATTCCAGAATATTCTTACCTAAGGAAGTCTTTCCCTTGACTTGTATCAGCTGATTCTGAGTGAGATGAACAGAACCAGAAGAACATTGAACACATTAACATTAACATTGTGTGATGATCAACTATGATGGACTTGCTCATCTCAACTTATCTCAATAATCAAAGACAATTCTAAAGAATTTGTGATGGAAAATCATCCACATCCAGAGAAGGATTTATGGAGTCTGAATGCAAACTAAAGCCTACTATTTTCCATTTTTAAAATTTGTTTTGTTAATTACATTCTTTCCCCTCTTGAGTTTTTTCCCCTTTTTTTATTTGATTCTTCTTTCACAACAAGATGAGTATGGATATATGTTTAACATGGTTATGCATATAAAATCTATATTAGATTGATTTCTGTCAGGGAGGGGCAGGGTGTTGGGGGGAGATGGAGGGAAGAGAGGGAGAAAAGCACGATACTCAACATCTTCCCAAAAGTGATCATTACAAATTATCTTTGCATGTAATTAGAAAAATAAATGAATAAAATATTTAAAAATTAGAATAAAAAATAAAATAAAATGGGGAAAACATTTTTTTCCTGGGAATTTTGGGCAAAGGTCCATGCACTATGAATGTCTGTTTAAGATTTTCTGTATAGATCTCTCCAATCATGTGGTAGTGCTGCTTGAGAGTCCAGAAATGTTTCAAGTGATGAATGATTCTATGATTTTGAATCTTAGACTGGCCTTTTTTCTTCTCTTTCTTCCTCTTTAATCCCAGTCCCACATCTCTGTTGCCCCTATCTTATTCTAATTTGTTCATCTTATGAACCCTGTGGTGTCCTCCATCCTGTACACAAATTGCACTTCCTATTAAACTTGCATCCTCCTTTTAGAAATTACTTTGCATATAGTTGCATTGAATTTTCTAATTATGTTTTAATTCTGTTAGTAGAATGTAAGCTTTCCATGTACAAGTGCACGTATATTTTTGTCCTGATATCTCTCCCTCTTAGCACAGTGCCTGATACATAGTAGATAGCAAATTGATCCTTATTGAATTGAATTCTGTGATGTCATTGAGATTTAACCTAACATAAATAAATTAGACTCTGTTAGATCCACTCCCTCACTCCTTAGAGGACCAGGCATTAAAACATGCCAGACCTTTGTTTATTTTCTTTGTTTTCTCTCTGCCATATCTTGTCTTCTTATGTCTCTTTCTTTGATTTTTTCCCTTACTGAATTAGATTTAGGGGACTGCAGAAGGGTTATGGGAGAAAAGTACAGTGGAAGTAAGAGTAAATTACAACTTACTAATTTTCCATTTCAGCAGGTTTTTGGAAGGCAGACCTCATGTTATTCTAGATAAGGGTCTGCCAGATTCAATGCCATAGGCGTCATGGCCCAGTGACCCAACAACAAATCATATTGGATGACATTTATCAATGTAATCCTTCATCCATGTAGTCAGCAATCCCCTTTACTTTCTGTAATGTAGAAAAAGAAGCATCATGGCATAGAAGGGCAACCAAGAAGCCAGGAAGACCTGTCTCTGATATATCATGGCTGTGTGATTCTGCATAAAATCATTTAACTTCTTAATACACCAGAACACTCTTTAAGACTATAAATTGCAGTTTTTGTTGACTTGCATTGATAGAAGGACTTTCCTTACCTGAGAATTCCCTATGCTAATGAAATCACAAATGGATTCCAATCTCAAATGTCTTCTCACTTTAAAAAATATGCCCACATGAATTTGTATATCTCATATACAAATGTATGTGCATGTGTGTGCATATATTTATCTCTAACTATATCTTCATTCCATTGTGTCATATTCACCAAATTTTCATTCTTCATAAATAAGTATACATTTTTTAATCATGCCAAAGCATTGTTTATTCCAAGGCATTGCTATATAAAGACTTCTGAGTTGTGCCCAGGTAGTCTCTACAATTCTGCAAGATGAGAATATTCCAAATCCAACCTTAGAAGAGCTAATGACATCATTATAGTGGGCGAATTGATTATTAATGCAGCATGGAAGATTTTATTCTGTTCTTGAGGCTATAGCTAGCTGGGCCTACACTATTTGATGTCCCCAGGTATTCATAATGAAAGTTAAGAACTTCAGGGTCCTGAAGTTAGGAAATTTCACAAACTTGTCTATGTCACTGGCATTAAAATATGATGGTTTTACTTCTCATAAATAGCAAGTACTATGACCCAAATGGAGATTCTTTAAAATGTTTCAGTCATCTTCTTCATGAAACCTTTCCTGATTCTTCCAACTACATATTTTTTACCACCCCAAATTCTTTAGTCTTAAATGATTTTTGTATTGTTAATGGACCTTCATACTCATAGATACTTACATTTTATATATATACATATATATGCATATACACATATATGCCTAAGCACATAGATGCATATGTGTGTATATTTATATTTATGCTATGTATTATATGTGTTGTAAATGTGTGTTTTTATATATGTATATATACACACATACTCATTCATATTTTTTCCATTCAAAAATAGTGATATAAATTGGCAGGGACTTTTGAGAGGATACCATAGTCATTTTTTCCATTTCACAGTCCTATTTAAATCCACAGATTAAATTAAAGTACAAAGGGAGGAAATGACTTCCTCCAAGAAAAATAAAATTTGTTGCCTGTGAAGGAAAATCCTTTTCAGGTTAGTCTTATCACCAAGATTTCTTATTGGAGGAATGGCTTATTTAGTCATATAAAAATGAGTATTATATAAACTTTTTTCTGTAGTTATAAAGTCAATGATTGGAGTATCTCATCAACAGACTATACCAGGATATAAGTTCCAGGTGAACCTTGACTTTCAAAGAGTCAAGGTGTCTCTGGCTTCTAGAACAAACAATCAAAACAAAACCATAGAGCAGGAGGAGAGAATCACAAAAGGTTTACAGTAATCAAAGACAGAACAGGCATTAAATATTATCTAGTCCAGTGACCCTCATTTTCTAGATAAATTGTATTGAAGCTTAGAGAAGTTTTCAAAGTCAACTGGAAGGGAATAGAACTCTAGATAGGTAGCATCAACTAAGTTCAGTCTGGTCTTTGACACTCACTATTTATGTGACCCTGGAAAATTCACTTAACACTGTTTGCCTCAGTTGAAAAGAAAATAGTAAACCATCCCAGCATTTTTTCCAAGAAAATTTCAAATGGAGTCATGAAGGGCCAGATACTACTGAAATAACTGAACAGCAACAATAACTCCCTGGCTTCTAGTATCTTAGTTGAGCCTTGAAGAAAACCAGGAATTCAAAAAGGAAGAAATGAAGAACAATCCAGGAATGGGGAGAGGTATATGAGGCACAAAGGAGGGAGATGAATTGTTATATATAGAGAACAGCATAAAAGATAGCTTGGTGGCAATATAGAGATAACCTCAATAATGACGACAATCACAACTAATGTTGATATAGTTATTTAAAGTCTTCCCAGTGCTTTACAAATATGATCTCATTTTATCTTCACAGCATCCCCTGGGAGATAGATGCTATTAATTATTCTATCTTACAGAGGAGAAAACTAATGGACATAGTGGTAAAATGATTTGCCCAGAATGACCAAGTGAAACAAGAATTTTAAGCCAGATATGAATTTCCTGGTGTCATTCAACATTCTATGAACTTCATTGCCAAGCTGTCATGATAGCTTAATGACTGTG
The DNA here is from genome assembly GCF_037893015.1 of Macrotis lagotis. Classification (NCBI taxonomy): domain Eukaryota; kingdom Metazoa; phylum Chordata; class Mammalia; order Peramelemorphia; family Peramelidae; genus Macrotis; species Macrotis lagotis. The sequence goes on from NC_133665.1 coordinate 151,101,707, forward strand.
GAGAAATTTCTACTCCAAGAAAATCTAATATTTCAAAATTTGACTTTATATAACAGAAAATTTAAGGGATGACGTAATTATATACACATATATATATATATATATCCACATACATATTTTGATTGTATAAATGAAACATATTTCCATATCAAAATAAAACAATAAAATAGAGTAAAAAAGTATGCTTCAACCTACATTCAGAAATCATTAGTTCTCAGGAGATGGATAGCATTTCATCATGTATCCTCTGCTATTGACTTGGATCATTGCCTCCATCCAAGTAGCCAACTGATCATCCGTACAATATTGCTTTGACTATATTCTCCCAATTCTGCTCATGTCCTTTAGTCATTGTTGATATTTCTCTTCTGCGAAATTCCTTGGCAGAAGATTGCGTAGCCAGAACTTACGGAAGTCTGGAAGTAAATCTTATAATTGTTTTGAATCTCCCATTGTGTCTATAACAGTGTTGAATCTGTCATTCATTTTGCTTATTCTTTTACACAAGATCATAGCTCTGGAGGTACAAGGTACCTCTGAGGCCATTGGGTCAAATCTATCACTTTATGGCTGAAAATATATAACCTATCAAGGGCAAGTGGTTTGCCCACAGCCCTCAAGAACCAAACATCAGAGGTAGGGTATAACTTTAACAAAGACTTACTAAGTAACTTCTCTGCAGTATCATTTACTGAACATTCATTTCTTATAGTCATAATGAAATAGGTGAAACATGTGCATAGAGAAATATTTTCATCTTTTTGTACCAGAAACTTTTCTGTACTATGAGGGTGTTCTCCATCTGTATTGGCTTTTTGTGAACACCATTTTCTAAGCCACTCTGGATTTTTAACAGAAAAGCTGACCTTGGTCAAACCCTTTGGAGCACAGTCATAATGAATGCTGCTTATGCTCAGTGAGTGTTGTCTTACTCAGGTTTCTTGAGTACCTCTCCTGTGGCAGGTGCCTTGGAGAATACCTGAAGCCAGTTGCTAAACTAATGGTAAATAACCACCCTTATTCCACCAACACAGAAATGCATTTAAGCAAGGTTCTATTCCAACTTGCTCTTTTTTTCCTTGGCTCCTAAATGGGCTGTTTGGCTTCTTCTCCCTTTCCTATTCTTTTCTCTTAGCTAGATTTATGTGCTCGTGTTGCATACTGCTGGACCAATGTGGCCCCAGCCCCATGTGACTGGATCTATGTCAATATGTTTCCTTTCTGTTTTCCCTTTTTATTTTCATTATCCTCTTTGCTATCTCCTTTTGCTTTTTCCAGCTTGTAACTATCTCTTTAAGATAACTATCTATCCTTTACTATGCTCTCTCAACCACCTCTTTTTTGCTTAACTTTATTACCTTTTTGGAAAGTACTAGTAACTACTATTTTCTTAGAAACTTCTCCTTTAAGAAACTCATTATTTAGCTGTTTCTTCAAAGGACCACACTTGTGAACTTTTTGTAGTAGCTTGTGGTCTTTTTGTGGTAACTTGTAAACTGTTTGTGCAACTTGTGAATTGAAGTCCCTGAGTCAGATTGGTGAGATCTTCCCAAAATGAACCCACATACATCTTTAAACAGCCTTTCCCTAAAATCCATTTTCTCCATCTTCAATAATATCTACACAAATATCCTCTACATAGCTGCCACAATGATTTTCTTAAACATTGACCTGACCTTGTCAATCTTCAATTCAAAAACATCTGGATAAACTGTATTACTTGCTGCTCCCTATACATAATATTTAATATTTGGAATTTACTCTACTCACCTCCACCTCTTTAAAATTGTTTTTAATATAAAATTTTATTGTTTTTAATAACACCTACATTTATCAGTTTATCCCAGACAGCCATCCCTTAAAACAATGAAGAAAAAGAAGGAGGAAAAAGATCATCAAACGTGACCAATATATTGAAAAAAAATCAGAGACCATTTTCATTGGCCAAGTCAAGTCAACAATTATTTATTAAATGCTTATTATGTATCAGACAGTGAGAAAAGCTTGGAATGGAGATAGTAACAGAAAGAAAGACAATCCTTTCCCATTCATTTAAATAGGAGAATGCAACACATCAGGTGTTGAATTTGGGACAGTGAAGGTTCCCACTGAGGGAGCAAGATAGAGAAAGTTCTTAGGAGATGAGTCTTCAGTGTAGCTTAGAAAGGAATAAAGATAAAGTTAATCTGAGTCTCTTCCTTAAAATACAGGTTCTGGGAAGAACCAGACAATCATAAGGCTGGATGATGGGGGGAAAGTTACTTAGAATATAAGAAGTAGTTTAGGGATTGGGTCAGCTCATAAGGTGGAGAGATCATTATAGCTTGGTCGAGAATGGCATATGGAGACTGTTCTCTATCCATAGACCCTCATCTCTACAAAGAAGGGGGTTGAGTGAGAGTTTTTCTCTACTTAAATTCTTACTTCATTCAAAAACCTCAGCAATCATCTTCTACCTGAGTTTTTTCCCGATTTCTTACTGTTACTGTTCTTTATGATTTAAATTTACTTCTTAATTGCATTTACCTATTTGTGTACAGGTGGATTAAAAACTTTTTGAGGGCAGAACATATTAATTTTTTTTACCTCCAAGTATCTCATACATCATATGTGGCTAATAAAGATTTGTTGATGCATTGAAAGTCTACAATTTCTACATACCACATAACCTTTGAATATCCTCATCCCAACTCTTCCTCACTCCCACTCCTACTGATAACACATCTGTCCAGAGCTTGACTCCATTTCTTCCTCTGTCTTCTAGCAATAATTGGAGAATGATGAGTGGTGAGTCACTAAAACTACTAGCTTGAGTATCACCAGGGTGTTTCCTCTCAAGACTCTCATTTGAGAATGAATTTAGCCAACCAGACTGAAGTAACTTTTTAGAAAGGGATATTTCCTAGAATTATATAGTAAGCATGGTTGATAAAAATATTCCACTACAAGACTATGAAATCAAGAGTGATGCTTAGTAATGTGCAAGAATGCTTAGGATGCTTAAAATCCATGACCCTGAATCCAAGATGAAGCAATTATAGGAAATTTGAATCAACTTATCCAGTTAGTCTGAGGGAAGTTGTCTGGACAGCGTTGATGGAAGGAAGTTGGCATCCTTTGTCAAGTTCCTAGAGTTGTTGGAAATGCTGACATAGGTAGAAGATATTATTTGAGGTCAAGGAAAAAAAGAAGCTAGCAGGTTGGTAAATCATTCAACCAAACTTATCTCAATAACAGAAAACTATTCAAAGATGTGACTCCTGCATAAATTCTAAGCACTCCAGGACTCAGGAGAGTCAATCAGTCATCAAGCATCTATTAATCACCTACTAAATGCCAGTCACTGTGATAAGTTATGGAGTCAAAGAAAATGGGGGGGGGAACAAACCCTATTCTCAAGAAGCTCAGTGTCTAATGGTAGAAACAGTATGCAAATAACTATGTATGAACAAGTTACATACAGGATAAATTGTAGATAATCAGCAAAGGGAGGGCATTAGCATTAAGGGAAATTGGGCAAGACCACTTGCCAAAGGTGCAGTTTTAGATGAGCATTAAAGGAAGCCAGAGAATCCAGGAGGTAGAAAAAACAAAGGAGAGAATTATAGGGGTGAGGGAAGGAGTGAAAATGCACAAATCTAAAGGAACAACATGGAGGTATTGCTGAATCTCAGAGTCATTGATGGGACACAAGGTGGAAAAGACTAGAAAAGTAGGGGAAGCAGTGAATTTTATATTTGGAGATAATAGTGTGCCACTAGAGGGTCAGAGTAGAGTTCCATTCCTCTAGACTAGTTTATTAGCTGTTAACTTGTTATGTCAAGGTAATAGTGAAATGTTCACTTCCATGTACTAGCATGGTTTTTCCTCTGTGAAAAGGAGCTATTTTTCACAGGTACCACTCTCCTACAAGTGTAGGAATAGTGAGAACTGCCTAAGGAATGAAGGTTAATACTGTGAGATGCAGAGATAAAAGAGGTGTGTCATGCATGGCAGGTGCCAACTGTAAGAGGCACCAGAGGGGCCATAGGTGCTAACTGCTGTGGAACTCGGAAGAACAATGCCTGCCCTAGCTTCCCTTAATGACCTTAAATAAGGAAGGTTATACGCATCTCTGGAGAAGAGTTGTTTATTGGCATTTATCAAAATAACCATACATCTTCAGCTGGGAAGGATCTCATAGGCCACTTATTCCAACCTTCTAATTTTATAGCTAGGAATAACTTATTCCAGGGAGTTTTAGTGACTTGATAAATGTCACAAAAGTAGCAAGTGGGAGGAACTAAAGATTTATAAGGAACGCATAAGGGGAGGGATGGTTTTCCACAGAGGAATCAAGAGGAGACAGAAACCTAGTCCAGATTTTAATTACTGAGTCTTCCCTGAAATGAAAGTTACTTCCTTTTTCTCGGAAAGAGAAAAAAGCCCAGATGCATTTACATTGGCTAAAGAACATGTCAATGGTGAAACAGATTAGGAAAGATGAGAGACTGGAATGGGATATGTTAAGGATAGGAGTGTGTTTGGGAGGGCAACAGAATTCCTATTTGCCTCATGTTGTGATAGAAGAAACATGAAGGATGATAAAACGTGATTGTGCATGTAAAACCTAAATCAGATTGTTTGCTGCCATGGGGAGGTGGGGAGAGGAGGGAGGATGGTGGAAAAAATGTGGAACTCAAAATCTTGCAGAAGGATGAATGTTGAAAACTATCTCTACATGTAATTGGAAAAAATAGAATAAATAATAATAATAAAAGAATATAGATACACACACCCAAACTTAGACACCTTCTTATCCATGGTCCCTTGTAGGTGTGGTTCTGGAAACAGAATTGCTCCCAGGGATTTAAGCTTTACCTAAATCAAAGGAAACTTCCCTCTTCCCTAAGGACCATCCTTGTCTGGAATGTGATTATTCATTAACAGTACTGGCTTCTGGCAAAGATAATGAATGTACTTGAATTTTGTGGCTCTTCTTACTCATAGCAGAAGACAAGAAATGGAGCATCACAGGAAGTGGCCTCCAGACTTCCAATACCTGGAGTCACAGAGCACAATACTGAGAATTTGGATTATTTCATTACAAGAAAAACCCAGAAAAAATGCAGATGTCAATAAAGCCCCATGATAATTTATTTTGGGGACAATTTTGAACAATCAATAATGTTATTTTTGATATTGGTATAATAAGTCCTATAACATGCTAAGAAATGTTGAGGTATTTATAAAATATTGCTGTGACTTTAACCAACTTTAGGTCATTATACAATTTTTCCAAAATGAGTTATTAGACTCAAAAGTTTTCAGAGCTAGAATGGACTTTAGAAATCAACTAGTCCAATGTTCTTATTTTTACGGATGAGGAAATTGAGTGCCAAAAAGGAATATCACTTTGCCAAGATCACATAACCTGGCTCATCATATATAATGATAATTCATGAGTTGTATGAAACAACCCAGGTAACTGATCCTAAGTTCTGGCACATAACTGATAATAAATGTTTATTAATTGAATTGTATAAAGACAAATCTTTTTTTAATGTTGAATTAAATCTGTTGTTTCAAATATCATTGACATCACTAAACAGGTTTTGCTATAAAGTTATTGATTTTTGGTCATTTCATTCATGTTTGTCTCTTAATGACCTTATTTGGTGTTTTCTTAGCAAAGATACTGGAGTGGTTTGACAGTTCCTTCTCCAGCTCACTTTACAGTTGAGGAAACTGAGGCAAGCAGGGTTAAGTAATCTGCCCAGGGGTCATACAGGTAGTAAGTGTCTGAAGCCAGATTTGAATTCAGGAAGATGATCCCTCCTGACAATCCACTAAGTCACCTAGACACCCCATGATATAAATCAATTAATAATAATAATAAATAATAAGAGAGAGATTCTCAAGAACCTTTCAGACCGTCTATGAAGTTAAAGCTATATCTACAATAATACTAAGTTCTTTTAATTTCTAATAATTTAAATATAGATAAATATAACCCACCAAAATAAAAAGTCATTGGGAAGTCTTTAATTTTTAAGAGTGTAAAGTGTTCCTGAGACCAGAAAATTTGAGAAAAGCTACTATATAGTATTGCTATGATTGACTGTATCTTTTACTTATTTCTAGTGTAGCAGGAAATGATTAGAGGAACTCTTTCCTCATTTAATTAGGTTAGATTATGATCCTTTGTCAGAAGAGAATTTCTCTCATGGAGTTTGCATATCTTCACTGCACCTTGTTGAGGGACCCATATCTCACTGCTTTGATTCAAGGAGCTTCTGATCTATCCTTGTGACTATAACTAAATTCAGCAATAACTGATGATTCTGGAGAAATGTATTCTTGTTGAGGAACTTCCCCACTCTGTTGTCTATGAGGGAGAATCTCATTTTTGGGGACTGGAGTAGAGGACCTCTATCTTCCTTGCATTCCTGAGTTGAAGTGCCATTGGAAAGCAGGGTAAGGAGAAGGGGAAACTAGGCTATCCCTCATTGGACAGCTACCCCAGGTTCAAGTTATTTATAAGTTCATACATATAGTTCACCAAAATAATTCCTTTTAATATTTACCCTGAGGACAAATTTAACTAAACAACAGACAGAATTAGCTAAGGAACTTAATGAAGAATAATGGCAAGAAGCAGCAATAAAATACTTGGCCACAGAACCCAGAGGTTGTGACTTACAGTAAACACTACATCAATGGAGAGAGTATATATACACAGATTACAATTGGAGAAGCACATACTTAGGAAATAAAAATGAGGCCAGGGCAGACTGATGGAGCAGTAACTAACTCCCTCTCAGACTAGATGGCTGCTAATATTGGTGCTTTCACACTCATTTGTCTCTTTGTCTGTAAAACATAGGCTTCCTACCTACTGGACTCTGAGTGTCGGGCAGATGCTCCTTGACTGGTGTAGTTTGTGTTGGGTGTGGCTTGCATGGAATTTTCCCTTCTAGCTTCTGTCTGGCTTATGCAGAAATTATCTTCTAGGGTTTGGTCATGCTCTTTTAACCAATTCTAAGTAAAGCCAGAGATTTTCTAGCGTCATCAAAAGCCTCTCCCAAAAGAGGATAGAATCATGGGACCTGAGGTTTTCCCTTAACAATATGGAGAAATGGGATAGCATTTTAATTTTTTCTACTGCAAACCTACATAAGACACAAAATACTCAAAGACGTCCAAAACCAGAACAGGAAACAGAAAACCCTCAAATGATCTATTTTATTCTTCCTGGAGGGTAGGAGAGGATTTTGCAGGATTAGTGAACAAGTAATTCACATTAACCTTGGACTGCCCTTTTGAGGAACTCACAAGATCCAGATCTACTGACAACTCAGGCTGAGGCTTTCAGTGATTTTGGTGGTAAGCCTCTTCTTTCCCAAGAAACATGCTGCATCTTATTGTCTGCTCAATCCCAAATTTAAGACTTATCGACCTCAACCTAATTGTCAAGTCTGAAAATGTGCATTTTTCAAGATTGCTATTTACTAACCTGTGCTCATAAAAAGAAATACGAAAGAGGAAGGCAACCAATGCCAAGTGCCATAGTATCAAGTTTACTTAGGATAGCCTATGTCTCCTACTGCCATTGGTTTCTGCCTCAGTCTTCCATCTTTGCTGGATGAAAGGTAAAGTGGGGAGCCTGCATTTCATATCTTTCCTGAAAATTGAAAGCAAAGAAGCAAAGGACTCTAATGTAGGAGGCAACATGATCAAGTTGTTAGAGAGCCATCTTTGAAGTTAGAAAGAACTGAGTTCAAGTCTCACTTCTGACACATACTGGCCATGAGGCCCTTGACAAGTCAATCAATCTTTTAGAGTTCTAAGGTTTGAGGTCTGAGATCTCCTTCAGACATTGTTTCAAAGAAGATGCCAACCTGCACTGGTAGAAGGAATTTCCTTACCAGGAGCTATCTAAACCAATGGAATCATTGGATTAGTTCCAATCTTATTGAATATATCTTTGGTGAATCTTGGCAGCCCAATGTAATAGAATATTAGATTTGAGTCAGGAAGACCTGAATTCAAATCCTGTTTCTTGAGCATGACACCTACTTAGACTCAATTTCCTCACTTGCAAAACGGGAAGGAGGTCTCAATGACCCCCAAAGGTCCAACTCTACATATATAGTTCTATAAGTTCCCAAAGAGAGTGAGAACTCACTTTTAAAGACTAGAGTTGGGTTCCCTCAACAGTCTTCTTTCAGGCAGGTTCCAGTAATTGTCGACCAGTTAGGAGCCCCTTATTATTCCCATAAGGGTCTAGGGCACTTGTTTCTCAGCAAATCTCCTGTTCATGTCCATCTCTTTGAGATATTCCCATCTGATAAAGTTATTTGAAGGGGCCGGGCAGATCAAATTTAGAGGGGCGCTCCTGCTCATCTTTGCTTTCCTATGCTAATATATTATAAGTTCCATTATGATGGGGAACATTGGATTTAACCTTTATATTTCTTTTGGGACCTAGAATAATGTTCTACAACAAAGTAAACACTTAACAGCTTTGTAAAACTTCATTTTAAATGCTTTGCCTGGATTTACACAATGCGTATCTGATCCAAAATAGTACAACTAAGCCTCAATCCCAAATCTAACAATTTTGCCTTGATGAACTCCGTTAGCCTGAATGGTTCAAACTATTTAAATGCCCAGTGATTCCCTATCAATAAAGATGGAATTAAAGATACAGATGCCTATATTTTCATTGTTCAGATTTCTCAGCTCTGATTAGGAAACTTTAAGCAAAATACTTCATCTTTTGCCAGTTACTTGATGCATAGAAATATAGGAATTGTAACCTTAGAAACTGTGCCCACATTGGAATTTTTTGAAATTTAGGCCCAAATCCTATCCCTGGAACTTTTTTGGTTTTGAAGCCATATTCGCTTATACTCAGTTTTCCTTGGAAAATGAAAAATATCTGAACACCTTACCTCATAAAACTGTTGTCAGGATCAAATGAAAGAATGTTTGTAAATTCCTTTGTAAATTCCTGAAAGTATCTATTGATGCTCATTACTAAGCATCCATTAATTCTGGTATATTGTGGGTGCTTATCTTTCAATCTATGAACCCCAACTCCAAGCTCACTCCAAAACACCCTGGAAAATTCTAATTGGATTTTTACCACTCCCTTAGATTACCACAACAACCTCCTAATGAGTTACTTTGTCTTCTCCTTTTAATCTATCTTTCATAGAGTAGTCAAATTGATAAAACTAATGCATGGTCTGAGCTCAGGTTAAGAAACTTCAGTCATTTTCTGATATCTCTAGATTAAAATATCTTCTAATTGACTGGATTCTATCAAAAACTCCATTTTCAGAAGGCAGCTCAGGCCAGTCATGTCTTCATTATACCTTATGCTTATCTAAGGTCATCTCCAGTCATCCTGATTCATATCTGGCCACTGGACCCAGATGGCTCTGGAGGAGAAAGTGAGGCTGGTGACTTAGCACAGCACCCCCTCACTCAAATCCAGTTCATGTGCTTGTCATGGCATCACCCCCTTGATGTCATGGTTTTCTCTGAAAATGAAGAACAAATACTCTACACTTTATGCTCCCCTCCTGAGTTACAGGACTTTTTTCTTTTTTTTAAAATTAAGGTAATGGGAAGTGACTTACCCAAGGTCATATTTGAACTCAGGTCCTCCTGATTCTAGGGCTGGTGCTCTATCCACTGTGCTACCTAGCTGCCCCTCTACAGAGTTTATTTTTCTAAAATGTCTTGAAGCTCACTCCCCCCCCCATTTCATGAATGTTCTAGAATGAGCTCCAACTGAAATGAGAAAGCTGATTATTAAATTTTCTCAATGTGAGCCTATTCTTAGATATCTGCAAGCACAATCATTCAGGGTTTGAGTTGTTGGGTGGATTGTCTTAGATGTTTAAAAGTGATTGAGAAAATTTTAATGATGCAGATTAAATTTGTAAGCACATCTGATATGTTGTTTTTCAATTGTTTCAGTCATGTCTGACTCTTTTTTATCTTTTAAATTTTTTATTTATTTATTTGTTTATCTATTTTAATTAATTTATTTTCATACCTTTCACATGCATATTTTCAAGTTACAAAATTTCCTTCCATCCTCCCTTTCCACCAACTTCTTCTCAGTGGCAAACAGTCAGGGTTGGTATTGTACTTATAGATTTTGATAAACATATTTACAGATTAATATTAATTATTTTTGGTATGAGGAATTAGAATTAAGGGAAAGAGATACATAAAAGATAATTTTTATAAAACGTCCATCTGATTCTGAAGGGTTGTTTTTTTGGCACGTGTTTTGTTTTGTTTTGTTTTTCTTTCTCCTGTTGGGGATAGCATTGTACATAGCTGGTCTAATACAGTGGTCCTAGCTCTGAATTGATGAGAGGAGCTGCTTCCATCAAGGTTGTTCATCTCACCATGTTGTTGCTGATGTGTACACTGTTCTCTTGGTTCTACTGCCTTCTCTCAGCATCAGATCCTGTAAGTCATTCCATGCTTCTCTAGAGTCCGGCCATTTATGGTTTCTTATTAAACAGTAGTATTCCATAGTATTCTTGTACCATAACTTGTTTAGCCATTCTCATGTCTGACTCTTCATGACCCCATCTGGATTTTCTTGTCAAAAATATCAGAGATGTTTGACATTTTCCTTTCCATATCAGGTAAACAGCATTAAGTGACTTGCCCAGCTAGCAAGTGTCTGAAGTTAGACTGAACTCAGGAAGATGAGTTTTTCTGCCTCCAGGGTCAGTTCTCGGATCACTATGGCACCTAACTTTCTTGCATACATTTTTTTTTTCTTTCTGAAGATCTGTTCATTAAATATTTACCGGTTCCTTGAGCTTCACATATTCAAAATAACTTCTAGCCCTTTGAATTCTCTCTCTGGATGGCTGTTTCCTAGCAGAATGTCCATTTGGAGGAGAAGGCCCAGGGCGAATGTGCTTTCATTCCTCTCCAATTTGCTTTCCTGACTTTCTTGGTCTGCATCTACAGTGTCCTCCACTGATAACTTTCATCTCTGCTCCTCCACTCCATCCCTCCCCTTGACAATTTCTTTTGATGTGAAACTCCTTCTTTGGGGCACAGGACTATCTTTCTTGTCTTCCTAGTACTTAATACAGGGCCTCCCACATAATAAGCATTTACTAAATTCTTGTTGACCTGATTCATCAAGTAATCTGCCCAAGGTAACCTAGTAATGTAAGTATTGGCAATGATTAGAGCTCAGAGCCTCTGTCCCCACTATACCCTAGGTGACTCCCATGTGCTTGAGAAGGATCTTTCAGGGAACTATAATGAATAGATTCTTCAAGGAGTTTTTTTTTAGAGATCTTATAAATGAAGAAATTGAGGCAAAGAGAGACAATGAATTCCCCCAAATCACATACTGAGTTAATGGGCCTTGTGGGGCTGAAACCCAGACATGATGCCTTCCAGCCCTTGTGCTCTTTCCATTTGCTAGACTGCTGCTCCAGAGCACTCTCCTCATAAAAAATTCATTTATTGAGGTCCAAAACACTCTGATCATGAGTCTATCTTTGTAGCCATTAAAAATGAAATAAATTCCTTGGAATTTTTTCAGGTTATTCATTTTTTATGTAGTATAGAGACAGTGTATAGTAGAGACAGAACCAGACCGGAGTCAGGTGAGACCTGGTTTGGAATCCTTCCCTGTACTTCATAGCGAAACCTCAAAAAATCACTGAGATTCCCCTGGACTCAGTTTCATCCAGACTTAAAGTCTCTGAGCTTCAGTTTTATTAATTATAAAATAGAGTTAGTAATGCCTCTAAGACTTAAATCACAATTTTAAAATTATTGTGAAGAGCAGGGGAGATTCTACAACCATGTAAACCTCTTTATAAACCTTAAAGTTCAAAATATAAATATATACATCTACGAACATACTCATCTATATGTATATACACATTTATATACATATATGTATATTTTATATTTATATTTTAAATAAATATGCTGTATGATGTTATCATTGTACTTCCCAGTGAAAAACTCCCTCCAGTAATGCGAGATGTTGGTGGATCAATATGCATTTCTTAGGTGCCTACTGTCTGCTAGACACTGTGCTAAAAAGACGAAGGACAACCCTTACCCGCAAGAAACTTACAGTCTGATGGGGGAGAACAAACAGCTCTGAGCACCCAAGCCATCTATAAACAGAATAAATTGGATGAAATTAATGTAGGCATCACCTCTCCAGTTTATAAACTTAGAGAGTCTATCTTTGTAGACATTAAAAATGTAATCAATGTTTGAAAGTTTTTCCAGTTTATTCATTTTTTCATTTGGTACAGAAGCACGATCTTGTGTGCTAGAGACAGTACTCGGATGGAGGGTGGAGAGGCACAGTGCAAATACTTTCCAAATATTAGCTTATGTGATCTTCACCACAAACCTGGAAGGTGGGTGTTGTGATTGTTCCCATTGTGTATTTGAGGGAACTGAGGCAGGCAAGTGTTAAGTGATTTGTGCAGACTCTCCTCCCCATCCCTCTACTTCTAACTGGGAAGTGTCTGACAGTGCTTTTGAACTCTGATCTTTCTGATTCCAGTGGAGCACTTTTAGCGCCCCTTCACCTAGAAGAGAAAATCTTTACCAAAGTCACTCAGATAGCATTTGCCAGAAGCAAGATTAGAAGACTTCTCTTCACTGCTAGGCTTATCTCTCACCTGTATACACATCAGGTATTAAAATTGTCTAATTAACCACTGTGATTTCTCTTCAAGAACAAAGGGCTGTTATTTCAGAGCTTGATTCTGATCAAGGACAGCATTGAGGGAAGAGGGAAAATTCTGGATTGTTCTTGTTCCTTTTCACTATTAACGAAAAAGATTAGAAAAGGCAAGATCAAAACAAAGAAACAAACAATTCTTGTAGGGACATCTGGTCCAGTAGAATTCTTCTGATTTGTGAGTGGGGAGAATTAACATTCACATCCTTTAAATAGTCTTATTTCAGAAAATACTATTCTAATTGGTTTGGAATCACAAGAGGGATTGTTTTTCTTTTTTTTTTGCTGAAAAAGCAGAAGGGAATGATGAATTAAATGCATGATAGAAATCCTGGGTCCTAAGAGAGTCACACTAATGAGAGACAGATCTTGGGAGTTGGGTGATTTATTGAGAGTGACTTGTTTCTCAGAATCTCCTCGAAGAAAGACCATAATGCAAGATCCACCAAGCAGAGCTTTGATGAAGCATTACTAATGATTTTATGCTATTTTTCAGCTTGTCCACAAAATTTTATTAACTATGAAAGGTCTGACAATACCATTCTCCTTCTCAGAAAACTTCAATGTCTCCCATAAAATTCTTTCTGCTAGCCATGTGATCCTGGGCAAGTCACTTAACATTTATTGCAAAACAAAAACAAAATCATTCTTTCTTTAAGATACTGCTACTTCTGACTGTCTTCCCTCATAGTTAACTTCTTTGTAATTACTTGCATTTATTCTATTTATAAATATTTTGTATATATTTATGCATGTATTTATTTCCCCTTTTGGAATGTAAGATCCCTGAGAATAGGGATAATATGCTTCTCTGTTTTTGTATTCTTAGGAACTGGTACATTGTGTAGGGTGTAGATCAATAGATGCTGACTGATATATTATTTTCTATATATAACATTTCATTTTCATGTCTTCCCTAATGTTCCCCATTCCTGAAATGTTCTCTGTTTCCATCTCTGCCTTCTATAGCTTCCAATTCCCTGTAAAGTTTTATTAATTCACCTAGTATAATTGATGTCATACCCTGAAATTGCTTCATAATTATTTTGTGTGTATTTTGTATTTGCCTTTCTGATGAAATCTTATTTCCATTAGAAGGAGTAAGCATCTTGAGGGTAGGGACTATTTCATTTTTATCTTTTATTTACTATGGTCAGAACAGTGCCTAGCATATAATAAACAATGAATGATTATTGAATTGATTCAATTGAATGGTTAGCCTACTAGGTACAAGGAATTGGTGATACAGTAATGAAGAAAGGACAGGATCCCTGCCCTCAGTGAGTTTTACAAACTAATGAGATGCAACATGAATATAAGTCAGAGCATATGGCACAATATGTTATATGATGTCCATGTCATATTAACCTTGGGAATAAAGGGCAGCTGGATTCTCTCTCAGAGGTATCCATCCGTTAGTCTCTGCTGAGGAATCCATTTAGCTAAATGTTCCCTGGATAGCTTGCAGAAGAGCTATCACAATGAGATCTGGTTTTGCACTTGAGAAATTCTAAATTTCAAAGATAGAAAAAGAAAAAGAAAATCTTGATCAGAAATACTGCTAGTCCAGCAAAACAAGTTCCCACCTTGACCATATCCAACAACATGATTCTGCATTTCAAGCCCATCTTCTCTCCAATTAGAAACATCAACTCCATGCAGTAACAAAGCTTCTACAAACACCTCGGCTTCACAGAAGATACATGATCTTGGCCATTTGGTAAGGGTCGTGACTTGGGACCCCTGAGATTTTGATGTTCTGACTCCTGAAAGGCTTAAAAGACTAATTAGGTTGTGCAGTGGGTAGAGTGCTGGAATTGAATCTAGAAAGTCTGTGTTCAAATTCTTCTACAAACACTTTCTGATGTGGTACTTTTCTTCCCCTCAGTTTCCTCATCTGTAAAAAGGGAATAATACAAACCCCCACTCATAGGACATTATAAGGATTAACTGAGAAAACATATGTAAAGTGCTTCATCAACCATAAAAATAAATATACTAGCTATTATTGTTTTTATTATAATTCTCTGTTCAAAGAAAGGGAATTCTGGAAGTATTCCTTAAATATTATTTGCTTATGACATCAAATACTTCAAAAAGAAACCTCATTTTTCTCTCTTTCTTAATGTCTTTGAATTCTCCAGATAATAGCTGTCATGTATTTTTGAGCTTTTTATCTATCATTTTTTGAACTTCACAATGGTACTCCAAATCAATCAATGGTTTTATCACTGTGGTTACACACACTGTAACTCCCAACCCAGTTATACCTTCTCACCACCTATGATTTTTATCTATGGCATTGGGTTAGAAAACTGGACCTAAAATCAGTACCTGCCTCTGGTACTAACTGTGGGATGTTGGGGAAATCACTTAAATTCTCTACGTCTTAGGTTTCTCAACTGTAATATGGGGATCATAATAAATATGGGGACTAAAGAGACTGTGCAAACCAGAATTTATAGAGAGGATTCCTCTACCAACTATCCTAACGGAATATATCTTATTTAAAGACTATGATCTTCATGGATAAGAATTGGTGTTATTATGATTCCTAAGGAGATTTAAAAATCATTCATTATGAGGAGCTTAGCAAGAAAGGGGAGGAGATATTTATCATATATTATTTGGGAGACAGGAACAACTGCATCCACTGATGAATTTAGAAGTTACTACAACCCTGGTTCCATGATCTCATTATGACAAATTCATTATGAGATTTGCTTAGCATCATACATATCATTAAGTACCTTCAGAACATTCAATAAATTCCAGTTTTCAACTAGACATTTCAACAAACATTTATTTGAACACAGGTCAGGCATGTCTTCCTCCCTCCATTCCTCCCTCCCTTCTTTCCTTCCCTTTCCTTCCTTCCTTCCTTCCTTCCTTCCTTCCTTCCTTCCTTCTTTCCTTCCTTCCCTCCCTCTCTCCCTCCCCTCCCCTTCCCTTCCTTCCTTCCTTCCTTCCTTCCTTCCTTCCTTCCTTCCTTCCTTCTTTCCTTCCTTCCCTCCCTCTCTCCCTCCCCTTCCCTCCCCTCCCTTCCTCCCTCCCTCCCTTCCTCCCTCCCTCCCTCCCTTCCTTCCTTCCTTCCTTCCTTCCTTCCTTCCTTCCTTCCTTCCTTCCTTCCTTCCTTCCTTCTTTCCTTCCTTTTTCCCAAGTGCCTTGCACAATGCTTGTTGAGAGATTTATTGATTGCTTATAAGGAATCAAGTACATTCTGAACATTTTGAACATTCTGAGCAATTGTGAAAAAAAGGAGGAGGCAAGAGGACCTTTGGTTCCTTATTTTTGTTGGATACTCTTTGGAGGAAATAGCTACTTGATTCCTCATAAGCAATCGATACATCACTCAACAAGCATTGTGCAAGGCACTTGGGAAAAAGGAAGGAAAGAAGGAAGAAGGGAAGGAAGGAAGGAAGGAAGGGAGGGAGGGAGGGAGGGAGGGAGGGAGGAAGGAAGGGAGGAAATGAGGGAGGGGGAAGGGAGGAAAGGGAGAAGGGAGGAAGGGAGGAAGGAAGGACAGAACTTGCCCTCACAAAACTTACATTCTCTGAAGAATTCTACCTTGCATTTTATTCTATCAGTATAAGAGAAATATGCATTCTGTATTCCTGCTTCTTATCCTCTCCTGGTCCACAAGCCATGAGATAAGAACTTCTTAAATCTTGCATTTTAGCTTAAATTTCTGTTTCTATCTATCTCCAGCTCTTCCTACTCACATTTGTAGATACTCTGTGCAAGATGCAGCTAGGGAAAAAATATTTCTTGAATCAGTGATCAAACCCAGAGCCTAGATTCACAGACTCAGGTATATTTCCTCATCTTTTGTGAACAAACCTCAATGAAAAAGGAATAACTCCATTAGTACTTTTCCATCTGGTTCCCAAGGGGTCTAAAACCTTCTCTGCCCCAGGGATCTTTAGCCCATTCAGCATCTGGGAAATGTCTCCATGCTGCCATGCCCCTTTGATGAACAGGATCTGCAGTGTACCTCACAGTTCAGGAAGCTGAGGAATGGGGTCAGCTGGACTGAATGTTGGAGGTGATGGCTTGCCACTCCAGGGCTAATGGGAATGGCCCATAGGGCTGCTTATTTCCATTTAGTACAGTGCATTCTTCCATAATGATATCTTGCCTTCCAACTCCCTTCCTTTTGGTGGAGATATTTCCAGCACCTTGTGATTCAAATTGAAGCACTAATCAACTTGCCTGTAAAGGGCAAAGAAAAGTACAATCTGTAATCATTTTTTAATTATTGTGGAATATTTCCTTCAGAAATATTTTGAAAATTTTCTATGAATGCCTTAAGAATTCTCTCTTTTAGCATAGATTTCTTTTCTATCTATTTGGTCAGATCTGACCTTGCTGTCTTCCTTCATTTTTTAAAATGTCTCTGACATTCTCTCACATAGTACACTTTGGTATAAATGGAGCTATGCTACTGGCTTGCCAAGGAAGGAGCTAGAAAAATGCCGACCTGTTTGATTCCATTTCAATCCCATCTGTTGTGGTTTTTTTTTTTTTTTGCATTCACAATGCTCTTGGTGCTATCCAGATTTTGTGCCATTCTCATTTTCTTGATTGTTCTGTACTATTACGTGAGATGATGCTGAAGCTTAGTATTACATTTATTTTCCCCTGTCATATTTCGCAAAAACTGTTTATAATCTTAACTGGCTACTCTTGTCAGTCATGACTCATCCTGAAACTAGTTTTGTTCTCTCCCATTTTCCATGCGATGGTGACTTTTCATTTTCCAAGTTAATATGATGGGGGTATGTGAGAGAAAATCGGGGTTGGTAAGAGAAATTTAGTGATTCACCCAGGGTCGCCTAGTCAGAAAACCCAGGTTTCTAGGTTCCTGGGCTAGCTATTCACTATTCTATTCTGCCTCTTAATGATAATGCTTATTTGTATTTTCCTTATAGCAGTAGGTATTACAGACGTTACTACCTTTATTTTACTATTTTAATAATGACTAGTGTTTATTGAACTTTAGGATTTGCCAGGCTCTTTCTGTATTGATCTTGTTTATCCTTTAAAATAATTCTGTGAGACTATTTTGATAGGCTCCATTTTACAGGTGAGGGAAAGATAAGGATTAGCTTATGAATGCTCAATTCATAAGTATCTAAGAAGGGGTCTTATCAATCAATAAACATTTATTAGCACCTACTACTTCAAGGCAACCAGATGGCACAATGATTAGGATTCTAGACCTAGAATCAGGAAGACTTGAGTTCAAATCTGCCCTCAGACACTTGCTAGCATGTGACCCTGGGTAAGGCCATTTCATCTTCTTTGCCTCAGTTTCCTCTGTAAAATGAGCTGTAGAAGAAAATGACAAATTTTTCCAAGTATCTCTGCCAAGAAAACCCCAGCTCACGGAGAGTCCAATGCAACTAAACAAAAAAGTATTTCAGGCACTGTGTTGAGGTTAAGGATATATATAAAAAGGCAAGACAGTTTCTGGCCTCAAAGTGCTCACAATTTAATGGATCTAAATGCAGGTTCATCCATGCTGTGTTCCATCCACACAATCATACTAACTCTGAATATAGAATTATTCCACTTTTATATTACACATGATATTAAAGGAAGGTCTTTTCAAAATGACCCATGGAGTCTTGGGCCAATGGAGCCATGGTGATGAGATGGTTACCTGTAGGGCCTGGTTATGTTCTTTTCTAGAATACCACATCGTACCCTAAAACTGGAATCAGTTATTATATAGATTAATAATGCAACTGATTTCAGTGGAACGAAGCAAAAGATGCAGAGATCAGTATAAATCTGTCACCACCATTGAATTTCCAATGATGTGTAAGAAGCACCATCTTTACAAATGAATACCTTATAAATTTTTCAGGGATTGACAGGAATTCCAATAAGGAAAGAGAACCAGATTTGGAGAGAGGGGACTTGGGATCAACTTTTTGCTCTTAGACAACTTGTTTCATCATTTAGTAATGCATAGTCAGATATTAAATTTAGAGCTTAAAGGTATCTCAGAGGGCATCTCATCCAACACCTTCATTATGGATGAAAAAAAGAGATCTGAAAAGATTGGGATTTTGTTCAACATCACACAGATCTGGATTTGAACCTTGGTCCTCAGATTTCAGTGAGTCTAACCTTTCCCAGATCATTTTACCTCATGTAAATTGGGGTTAGTGGTAACTATACTACCTCCTTTGTGGGGTTATTATAAAAAAGCATATAAAGAAAAGTATATAAAGAAAACACTTTCTAGATCTTAAAATGCTATGTAAATGTGAGTTATTTATATAAAAATGATCTTAAATTACCCATTTGATTGATTATTGCTGCAGAGTAAAATTATTTGGATTCCTGCACACTTTCACTGCAAGCTTTAGACATTAGAAATCGACCTTCCAAGTGCTCTGCTTGGTGAGTGTGTATTTTCTTCTGAAATATTCGTCATTTTTAAATGCTTGAGTGTTTATGGCTTGGAGAGAGAACTATTGATTTCAATATTCTCATTGTCACAGGCAGAGGGAAAGGTGAAAGGGCTGAAACATCAGGAGGAGGAGCCATGGTTAAGGACTTACTGCAAATACAAATCAGCCAGAGACCAGAGGCAATATGAACGTTGGATGACTTTGGAAAGTTTCCCATGCTCCTCCTTGGGTTGTGAGCACACTATTTGTTTAATCCTGGATGATGTATTCATATATAAATATGGACTGCTTCATCCTTATTCTTAGCTAGGGTATAGCTGAGGTTCAGAAGAGGTGATAGCATTTTCACATGATATTTTGGGTAATTTAAAAAGAAGCCTCTTCTTAACTCTTAGTTTAAAAGGAGAATTTGGCTTCAAATGTAGGGGTCCATGGTGGTTGTTGAATCACACAATTTTGGAGGTGAAAGGGATCATAATGATTATTTACTGATTCACTAATGGGCATTTTAAATATAGAATGGGGTAGGGGTATATTTCTCAAGGTTAGTGAGGTTTTCCCCTCCACTTTAGTTTGAGAGCTCCTCTCCAATATACATTGGTGCTTTTATCTTCTGATTTCAATAAATCTTTAATGAAATAGTGCTAGCCATCTGCATATATTGGCAGGGATGAAAGGGAGCTGAAATTCCTCCTTAATTTATGATGATAATAAAAATGACAATGAACATTTATTTAGTGCTTCTGATTTTTAGGGGCAGGTGGATGGTAGAGTGGATAGAGGGCAGTATTTCAGTCAGGAAGACTCATCTTCAAATCTGGTTTCAGACATGTGTAAGTGTGGTCAAGTTACTTAATTCCATTGGCCTCAGATTCCTCATGTGTAAAATGACCTGGAGAAGAAGATGGCAAACCATTCCGTTATCTTTGCTAAGAAAATACCAAATGGGTCACCAAGAGTCACATACAACTATAATGACTGAAAACAACAGCACCTGGCTTTTCAAATGTTTATACACATGTTATGTTATTCATTCTTTATATTAGCCCTGTCAGGTAGCTGCTGACCCCTTTAAGAGATGAAGAAACTGAGCCTGAGAGAGGTTAAGTGACCTGCCCAAAGTCATACAGGTAGCCAATAAGAATATTAAACAGGATTTGAACTAAAACAAGAATTATTCTCTTGGAGTCCTTTAAAAATATTTAATAACTCTATTTCAATATAACTGGTTTCCTTTATAATCCTATATACTTAATTTTTTATTTAAAAATGTGGTTCTGAGAAGTTTATAGTCTTCACCAGACAATCAAGGTGGTCCATGACTTTAAAAAAAATTGGACCATGACACAGATGAGATTAAGGGTTTTTGAACTCTCAGTTCAGCATGATATCCTCTGCACCATGTGGCTGTCCTCAGCATTTAACCTCTAGGAATAGGGTGAAAGTCTAAGCATTGAACATCTGTAGCTCCCTTATACCCATCCCAGTATATGGACCTCAATACCTATAAAACTCCCCAAGAAAGTGATGCCTAATTGGAAAATGTTTAAGAAAACAAAAATACAATATAACAAAATAATGTTAATTTGTGGCTTTCTAAGTTGATAGGCAACTGCTAAATTGCATTTCTATTTGAGTTTGAAAACACTGCCTTAGAATATCCCAGAGGACATGATTGAGTCAATGAAATATCAGTATAATGTGACCTACCAGATAAGGGAAGTTGGAATAACATAAATGGAAACAAGAAAAGAACATCTTTCCATGGCAAAAATCAAGTGAAGCAATAATAATTCAAATTTATTTAAATTTTAATGAATTTAAAAATGTGTCTTGGCCATTGAGTGTTTACTGTTGCTCACTTGTGTTTGACTCTTCATGACTCTATTTGAGGTTTTAAGTGGTTTGCTATTTCCTTTTCCTGTTTGTTTTACAGATGAGGAAACCAAGGCAAATAGGGCTGAGACTTACCCAGTGTCTTAGAGTAAGTGAGTCTGTGAGTGTGGATTTGAACTCAGTTATTCCTGACTCTAGACTCAGCACTCTATTCACTGCCCTACCTAACTGAACTTAAGGGTCACTAATCACTGTTTCGTGCATTAGAGATATAAAAAAAAAATGAAAAAAAAAATGTCCCTGTCCTCAAAGAGCTGGTATTCTAATGCATTATGTATAGACAATGAATCAGAAAGACAAAGTTGAAATCACACCCCTGCCATTTATCAGTAGTATGACTCTGGTCAAGTCCCTTAACCTCTTTTGTCTTAGGCAATCCTGTAGGTCTTTTCTGTTAAGTCAAAAACTAATATGATTGTTGGTTAACAAAATCACCTGTCTTTCCCGTGTTTTCATATAAAAATTTAACATTTTTTCCATGATTATGCTGTAGAGTAGGTTGTACAAATATTATTTCTCCCATTTAATAAATGAGGAAACAAGGAGGAAATTATTTGCACAAGATTGCAGAAGCAATAAATATCAGGGTGGGTGTTCAAACCCAAGGGTCTTGATCTCCAGGCTAGTAGAATTTTATACACCAGACAGATTCCTATATATGTAGGGTAAGAATAAGCCAGACATGCAGAATAGAAATAAAACCATGCAAAACTAGGGAGAATTTAGGCTGGAGCCCAAACAAAATTTACAGGGGCAGCTAGGTGGCACAGACCCTGGAGTCAGGAGTACCTGGGTTCAAATCTGGCCTCAGATACTTAATACTTACCTAGCCGTGTGGCCTTGGGCAAGCCCCTTGGCCCCATTGCCTTGCCAAAAAAACACCTAAAAAAAAACCAAAAACAAAATTTACCTTTGCTTCAGCAGATTCTATACAGTGTCAAACAATAATATAAGCAAATTCCAACAAACATTGGACACAATCTAAAGATGCTATGAACTCTTTTGGGAGAAGGCTTTTACCTGTCTCCAAATAATTTACATTCTAGATAAGGAGCTTGTAGGTGTAAACAGGAAGAATTATAGGAAGAATGATTGAAGTCGGTTAGATTTTTTTCCAGGTCTTAAATTATGTGATGCTATGAGAAGTTATAAGAGAATAGACTTCTCAGATTACTATGGTGAATAAATGGATGAGGGAATGAATGGAAGAATTAAATGAACAAATAAATAAACATAAAATTACGAGGTGCCTAACACTGTGTAAAGAACCGGTGACATAAATTCCTAGGAATTAAAGGTTTACCACATTGAAAATAAACACAGTTCTTTCCCTTAAGGAGCTTCTATTCCAAAAGAGGGAGACATAAGAGACCGGTGATCAGGGAAGGACATTCTGATTGGGAAAGTTTGGGGATGGTAAGTAAATCTGAAGAGGACTAGGTTTCTAGGAGCAAATGACAATATTGATTTTATTCTGATTCCAGAATTGAAGAAGGGAAATGTGGCTGAGAGAGGCAGGCATATGGTAGCAGTAGGTAATTATCAAAGATGCTAGGGTCTAAAGTGAACCGTGAGTGGGGTGGTTTGGACATATGCACCATTTAAGAAATGGTGTGGAGCAGATTAGGAAGTCTACGCTTCAAGGGGTTAAGTCTTCCAGGATATAGATTCTGGTCAGAGGTTGGAGAGGCAGGGTAGCTTTCTATTATAAAACACACAATAAAATCAATACTGCCAATTTGCTACTAGAGGGGAATGTCAATTTAACTTCCCTATGGTTTCACTTACACTGGCCATTCTCTCTGATGACCTGAACATTAACACAATGAGTTCATCTTTTACCATCCCTGCAACTCTCTAAATGAAAGAGATCAGATAAAAAGATAATTACATTTAAAAATGTTGAAAAAGTAAGAGAGAGATAAGCATATGTTAGAACAACTGGTATAATAAACTAAGACTAAGACAAAGGATGGGTATGACCAATCTACAAAATGGAAGTAAAAGACTGAGAGCAATATGCAAAGGTTGAAAGAATGAAGATGAGAAGAAAATAGGGAGACATATGAGGAATACGGCAAGAAGAGAAAGTACTGGAAGATGCTTCCCAAGATCTAAAATTTAGGAATATCCTACACATTTTACTCAAGCTAATCTGGCCTCATCCTATTTCTAGGAAATTGCTATATTGTAAATTGGGACACTGAATCTCTGGGAAATTAAATGAGTTCAAATGTATTTTCTAAATATTCTATTCTTGCCCAGTGGAAGATAGGTGTTAAATTTCTTTTTGCTTTTACCTTATCTTTTAGCACATTTAACATCCTCTACAATCTAGTATATTCCTTATGTGATTATATGAGGGGGAAAATAGACTGGGAGAACTTTTTTTCTGGTTCATTGCCATAGTGGTGATTTGGAAATTACATTATTCCATACCCTTCCTGGGAAGTAGTCACCAGCCCTCCCGATAATCATATGCATTTATCAGGATCAAAATATAAATAATTTTACTTGCTAGATTAATGATGAAGCTAAGTGGCACAATAGATAGTATTATTCTTGGAATGAGGTAGATCAGAGTTCAATTTCTGCCTGTCATATTGCAGATATGTGATCCTGGATAAGTAGCTTAACTTCTGTCTGTTTCAGTTTCTTCATTTGTAAAATGGGAATAATAGTAGCATCTCCCTCCTTGTTATGAGAATCAAATGAGATAATAATTACAAAACTATGTATGGGTTATTAACCATCATCATCATCATCATAATCAATTATTTTTCTTTGTAGTTTGTATATTGGTTTTGCTTGCCAAATCTTTCTAGGTAAAAGGCAGTTTATTGTATTTTATGCCTCTCTTACCTTGTACCTGGGTATGATACCTCCTAATCAGGTTAAAACTGATTACTGAGTCAAAATGGGAACATACTAATTTTTTTTTTGTATTAGGCCACAAGAGATGCTAAGTCTAGTTATTCCAATGATGTGGAACTTCTCTGCCACACAGCAAGGAGAAGAAAAGAACCATGTACATTCTCCAGCTCCATCCATGCCATTAGCAGGGATTTGTAGTCACAGCTACACTGCCTCTGACCTGCCTTCCCAGCCTTATTTCACCTTGATTCTATCCATTCATATCATCTTCCTACAAGACATCTTGAATGACATTATCTCTTGCCTGGCTGTTCTAAGCCACACAAACAGTCTTGAATACCTAGAAAGTTCTCACTGCTAATCTTCACCTGCTAAAATTATTCTCTTCTGGTCAAACATCATCTCCTCTCTGAAGCCTTCTCTAATTATCACTCTGCTGCTTATTTCCCTCCTCAAATTTTTCTATCACACTCCTTTGCCCTTAGTCATTATTATATTTATTTGGCTGATCTACTCCTCTATTTTCCCTGCCTCCTCTCCCTACTAGATTGTAGAAAGTTCTTGTAACCACGTGGACTGTGCCATTTAAAAAAAAATCTTTGTAGCCCTGGGCTAATTGGAATACACCTGTGCATAGTAGGTGCTCAATCAGATTCCAATATATAAGCACTCACTAAGTGATTATTATGAGCCAGGTGCTGTCTATTGAATTTTAATGGAAACCCATTTTCTTTTGATCAGATAGTTGCTTCAGGTTTCTTCCTTGGCCCTGATTCTCATATAGACATGATGCCATACCTGGCTGGCTCCACACTTTACAAGCCCTATAGTTCTATATTCCTTTGTGTCCCCTTTGTTGTAGGATCTAGAGCCAGAGCTGGTTATGATCTCAGAGCCCATTTCAGGCAATTTTCTTTATGTTACAGAAGAAGAAACTGAGACCAAGGGAAATAAAATGATTTGTGGAAGATCTCACACAAGTGGTAAATGTTATGATGGGATTTGAACCAGGTCTTCTGACTACTGCATTGTTGTCATTGATTCAACTGTCAACAGAATACTGGTATTGAAAAGATGACTTTTTGTAACACAGAAAGGACTGAGAGCTTGAAAACTTCATGTAATTTTCTCAATGAAATCTCCTCTTTTCTCTCCTTGTTCATAATTATGGAGTCAGTTCATTGTCCATCTTTATGCTTGCTCTGGATAAATGTATTGATGAACTGACTTAAGGGGTTGTCCATCAAATTGGCATAAGAGTCTGGATTATAAGGAAAAGAAAAGGGAATTAGCATTTCTTAAGTATTTACTATATGCTAAGCACTCTGCTAAGTACTTTGAAAATATCTTATTTGATGATTTGACAAGAACCCTGAGGTAAGTGCTATGATTAACACCATTTTATAGTTGAGGAAACTGAGGAAAGTAACTCTCAATTGACTTGCTCTGAGTTATACAATTAAGACATATTAGAGACGGTATTGAACCATTTTTTCCTGTGTCCCTGCATTTGTATACAAATGTATATATACAATGATATGCCCACTGTATACATATATACATTGTATTATGTGAGTATGGCTAGTACTATCTTTTATGTGTATATTTGGACATCATATATATATATATATATATATATATATATATATATATATATACATAAACATATATGAATAAAATAACCATTAAACAGGCTATTTGACCAAAATACCAGCCACAAAGAATTTATTATGGATACTAGAATACTTCTCCTTTACCTAAAGTAGGTTAAACCTGACCTCATCACTTGTTCACACTCTGTAATAAACATTGTTTATAATTAAAGTAATTCTTTCATCTGTGTGCTGAAAAGAGGCAAGACAATCCGATGATAAATTATGAGCCTCTTTATGTATGCTATTCAAATATTTTCCTCAGAGAAGAATACAAAATAGTTTATCTATTCTCAATGGATTCTTGTCTTTAAATAGCTTTGAATGGGGAAAGAATTCACTCTGGTAGTTTCTTTTCATTTCATTAATGTTTTTTGAAAGCTGTAAATTCTTGAACATTATTACTAATCCAATAATTTATGCCAATTTTCATCTGGAAGCAGGAGGCAGGGTATTTGACATCAGTGAGGTCTTTCTCTATTTCATGTTATCAGGGTTATACAGCCAGGCACCCAGGAAATGAAAAAGGGGATGGGGGTGGCCCTACCTAACTGTCATCCCAGTGTTTTAAAAAAAAAAACCATGAAGGGAAGCTGATGAATAGGAAGAATAAAAGATGTATATGCTGAACAGAAAACAATCACATTTGAAGTGACTAATGAATATTAATTTTTTCAACTAGAGTGATTTCAGATTTTGTCACCTACTACACAGGAGACAGCAAATGTGCAGTCAAGAGAGCACGAAGAAGGCTGAATCCATTAACAGATTTTAAACGAATTTGTTTAAGAAACATTGCTATCACAAGATGGTATTTTTAACTACTGCCTCTCACAATTTGAAACCATTCAGATTTTGAGTCAACTACTTTTCATTAAAAATCTTGATTCAAACATTGAAGAACCTAGGTGGGCTTATTCAAGCGAATGTATTTTTAAGCCTTCTCAGAAATTAGAAAAGTGAGGAAGAAATCTTGTGAATGACATGAAATGGCAAATATATATATAATTATTCTACTCTGTCCTGTGAATTGTGTGTGTGTGTGTGTGTGTGTGTGTGTGTGTGTGTGTATGAAGTGTCATAGGAGGCAGAGGTCTTAAACTTATGGTGAAAGATTGGAATAATGATAATAGATGCTGATCTAAAGACCAATCTATCCAAATATTATTTTGGCTACATTTTCTCTTGGAAGGAGAACGGTCTTTGGATATTGATGATGATGATAAAATTACTATGATGATAAACACTTATATAATGCTTAAAGATTTGCAAGGGAACAGTAAGTAGCAAAACAGGAAGCAAAATCCTCTTAAAGGATGGTTTTGTTAAGGACAAGTCATTTTAGAATAATATCATTTCATTTCTTGAAAGGGTAGCTAGAGGGGTGGCTAGGTGGTGAAGTGGATAAAGTACTGGCCCTGGAGTCAGGAGTACCTGAGTTCAAATCCAGCCTCAGACACTTCATAATGACCTAGCTGTGTGGTTTTGGGCAAACCACTTAACACCATTTTCCTTGCAAAAAAAAAACCCTAAAAGAAATAAAAAAGAAAGGGTAACTAGAGACTTCGTGGTCATAGAGATTCTGAAAACCCAATATACATATACATGATATTACACACTTTAAAAGTTCTATCTATTTAGAATTCTTGAAATGATGGTCAGTTGTCTACTTTTGTGTTTGCTGTAGAGACAATTCCAGAAATGGATGGCCATAGAAGTACCTTTCAAATTTGAGATGCTAAGATTTGATCCTCCCTTTATTTATGCAGTATTGATATAGAAATAATACTTTTTGTGATTTATGATCTGAAGATGGAGATTACATACCATATCTGTTATATTCTAAACTAAACTCAACTTATAGATTGTCTCCCTAAAAATCTTCACCTAGTCCTCAAGAAGGGAAAGAAGAAAGGAAGGGAAGAAAAAATGGAAATATAATATTTAAAACTATGATATTAAATATGGTACATCAAAAATTGTTTTGAATGCAAGTAGGAAAGTATATCCTGCACAAATCAGACTGGGCATCTCCCTAGGATAACTGTGCTATAAACAAAATCTTGAGAGTTTATAAGCAAGTTACTGCTACTGTATCTTCTCTATATCCAAGATTTGAATATCAAAAATATATAGGTATGACTGCCCACATTCTAGGTTCCAGGAATCAATCTTTTCTTGCCTTCATCAGTGTCTAATTCGTGTAAGAGAATAGATTCAATTATCAAATTGGCATGTAAAGTCTTTTATATTTTGGTCTTAGCCTACAGATGGATTATTGACTACAACTCAGAATTTATTTACAAATCTTTGTAAAAGGTGCATTTTATTTTAGAAATGTATTCCCTCCTCATCTTGGACTCCATGACAGGACCATTATCTACCAGGGTTTCACCCTCAACTCCTCAAACATGAGTTACTCTAAGCTTCCCCTGAAAGGCAGCAAAGCTCTCTGGGAACTTCTTTAGTCTAGAGGGTCAATGTTCAAGTTGCTCCTGAGTTGATAAAACAGTTTCTGGAAATTTCTGGTCATGTTGACTTGGTTTTTTTGAAACTTACAGGCAAAAGAGACCCATCTGTGTGGAGTATGGGTTTTTCAAATTTGGCAATTGTCCCAAGACTGTGTGAGTCACCATATCCTTCCTTGCTGACCAAATGATTTTCCATATGGAGACTGAAGAAGCCAAGCTAAATGATATACTAACCCTATTGAATACTTGTTCTATGCTATGGCTAAGAAAACTCCTTTTATTAATGCTGGAATAGCTGACAAATGCCTTCTTTGGTTTTAATATTTAACTAAAACTAATAAAATCCTGTCCTGAGTCAGGGCTATCCCTAAAGACCTCTTATTGTCCTTAACTTCCTTAAATTTCAGGTCGCTTGGATCTCCTACAACAAGCCTTTCCTTATTCTCTTACTTATAAGCACTTGCTCTTTCCTTGAGTGCTCATATTTCTATTTAACTGTTGCATGTTGTATTCCCCAAGTAGTATATAAGTTCTCTGAGAGCAGGAACTGTCTTTTTTTTGTTTGCTTGTTTAGCTCTGTATCCCAAATCCCTAGCATGGTGGCTTGACCATGATGGATACTTAAAGGTTTATTGGATTGGATTGGATCCAACAAAAACAGTAGATTCATAAAACTGTCTCCTGTTTTTTTCCTTTATTTACATTAGGTTGTCAGAAAACAATAGCCCAAACTGTCATAGATAAGAGAAAAGGAAATATTCCAAAAGTAGTTTTAAATTCTCACTTATATAATTTTGTGCAGTTTGGACCACTGACTTGCTCTGCTGCTTCCCCTGTGAAGACCACCAGTTCTTTCATCTGCTCTGTATCAGAACCCTCCTAAATGTGTATTATCCTTCTCATAAAATGTGAGCTCTGAGAGCAGGAATTGTTCTGCTCTTCCATTTGGAAACCCAATACTTAGGACACTGATTGAGTTTTACTCAACACTTAATAAATGTGCACTTTTTACACTTATTTTCATTGATTTTTCAATAAACAAGTAGAAAATAATGAAATAAAACTAAAGCTCTATATTTATATTGGTTTAAAATTATAAAATTCTGTGGCTATATGTTGCCAATTTTAGGAATTATACTAAGCTATCTATAATTCTGGAAGGAAGGAAACATTGGATTTCAATTCTGGGCCATGGTGATCTAGGCTGTCCTTCTTTGTACCTCAGGTCTTGGCAAAACACTCTAGACACTCAATCTTAAGCTAGATAGTGCAGTGGATAGAATACCAGCCCTAGAGTCAGAAGGATCTGAGTTCAAATCTGCCCTCAGACATTTAATAATTGCGTAGCTATGTGACCTTGGGCAAGTCACTCAACCCCATTGCCTTAAATAAAAAAAAAATTAATGGTATGATACTAAGGCAACAAGTTCAATTCATTTACAGAATCATAAATTGAGGCCCATAGAGTTAAAATATTATGTTCAAATAGTAACCGAGCTATTTATTTGCAGCAGAGACCACAGTAGAACCCTGGTTTCCAGAATTCCAGTTGTTTCTCTTATTACACCACATAAGACTTCTTAGAAAAGAGTGTCAGTCACTATTTTTAATCAGTTAAAGTCACATTTAAATGAAAGATAGGGGAGAAGGTATCTGTTGTGATCTTCCTAAGCAATGGGTGGGAGGGAGTAGGGGAGCAAATGGTTTGATGTTTGTAAAATGACTTTGGATTTCTTAGAGAAAGGTAATTTCCCAATAAAAGTTTTCTTCAGTCTTTCTGAAATGTTTATTTTAGGAAAGGGGCTGTTTTCATTAAATACTCATATTTTAATAGTAAACATTCACATGAATGCATCTGAAATTTATTTAAACAAAATTGTTTTTTTTGTTCCTTTAGACTTAGAGATTCTCAGACTTCAAAAGTGGATGAAATTGTTTTCCTCATCAAAGCAGTTAGGATGTCTTTTCCTTTTCCTTCCCGTTCTTTCTTCTCCCCTTTTCCTTCCTCTTTCTCTTTCCTTTCCTTCTTTTTTCTTTCTCCTATTCTCTTTCTCCTTTTCTTCTTTTGGTCTTCTTTCTACTTCTCTTCCCTTTCTTCCTGTTCTGCTTTTGCCTCTTGTCCTTCTTTCTTTTTCACAAAAAAAGTAAATTTGGCAATGAGCAGAAATAGGCAGCTTGGAAATAACAGCACACCTAAGGGATAGTGCATGTCTGCTTTGAGGGAAAAGCGATCTTTAGTATGGAATAGTGAATAGAGGATTGGACTAGACCCAGAAATCTGGGATTGAAATCTTGGTTCTGACAATTTATATCCAATTACTTTAGTTCTCTTAGCTTCAAGCTCTTTATCTGTCAGTTAGGGATAAGTTATACTTTTGATATCTGCACCACAGAATTATCGTGGGGGGACTCTGGTAAAGGGGCTTTAGAACATCGAATTGGCTTGCTAGAATTCAATTCTTTCTCTTCAGTTATCTCTACTGAATAGGACAGAGCTAAATTTTCCCAGGTCTCTATTGTTTTCTCTGTCTCTCTGTCTCTGTCTTTCTCTATCTCAGTCTTTGTTTCTCTCTCTCAGTCTCTGTACCTCTGTCTCTGTATCTCTCTGTCTCTCTCTCTCTCTGTCTCTGTCCCTCTGTATCTCTCTATCTCTGTCCTTCTCTCTATCTGTCTCTGTTTCTCTCTGTCTCTGTCCCTCTCTGTCTCTGTCCCTCTCTGTCTCTGTACCTCTGTGTCTCTCTGTGTCTCTCTGATTCTGTGTCTCTGTCTTTCTCTTTCTGTCTCTGTCTCTCTGCCTCTGTCTTTGTCTCTCTCTCTCTCTGTGTCTCTGTTTCTGTGTTTTTCTGCTTCTCTCTCTCTCTCTCTCTCTCTCTCTGTCTTTCTCTTTCTATCTCTCTGTTTCTCTCTCTGTAGAAGGGTATAATCTTTTCTTTAGCTATTACCTCTCCCCCTGACTCTTTTTACTCCCCTTTGGATATGTAGGCAGCCACATCCTGTTATAACAATTAGCTTGTTTAATCTAGAGGCAGCATAATAGTCCACAAGTCCATGTGGTGCCCTTTTCTATTTTATGGAGTTTAATAACAGAAAAAAAGATATTATACAATCAGAATAAAGCAGAGCCCCAAATTATGGAAATACTTAACGTTCAGGCAGTGATTTGGCTTCCTGAAATATTTAAATTGTCTGAAAACCCTCCCAACACTCCAGCTAATTTCTGACCTCTTTATGTTTGAGGTAAAAATTAGAATACAGGAAATCTTTAGCCAAAAGTGGTGAACAGTGTTTTTGCCTAGATGGGAAATGGTTGAGGGTGAAAGTTGGGAAGAGAAGACTTTTTTTTTAACTTTTAGACAACAAAAAAGATAGGCAAAATACGAAGCTTAAGTTTGAGGTTTTTGTGTTCTTTAAGTCTTTCAATTTGATCCCTCCTTTTGCCTGTTGAAGATTCTTTCTGGTTCTGCTTCTTATGACATGAGCTGAGCAGGGCATGCTATCATCCGTGAGCACATGTATATTTTAAGTGACAAAATTTCCTTCCACTCTTCCTTCCCACCCCCTCCCTGCAGCAGCAAACAGTCAGGCTAGGATTGTAATATACATTTTTGATAAATATGTTTATATGAGGAATTAGAATCAAGGGGCAAAGATATATAAGAGATAATTTTTATAGAGTTTTCATCAGATTCTGAAGAGTTTTTTTGCATTTCATTTTGTTTTGTTTTTCTTCCTCGGGATGGGGATATCATTGACCATAGCTGCTCTAATAGGGTTCTAGCTCTCTGAATTGCTGGGAGCAATTGCATCCATTGAGGTTGTTCATCTCACAATGTTGTTGTTTATGTGTACATTGTTCTCTTGGCTCCCTTCGCTCAGCAGCAGATCCTGTAAGTCATTCCATGCTTCTCTAGAGTCTGACCATGCATGGTTTCTTACAGAACAATCGTATTCCATGGTTTTCACGTATCATTTCAATGTGCTCTTTAGCCATTCCCCAATTGAGGGGCATCCCCTCAATTTCCAATTCTTTGCCGTTACATAAAGAGCTGCTATGAATATTTTGGAATATGTGGGACTTTTCCCATTTTTTTTATAGTTTCTTCTGGATGTAGCCCTAGAATTGGAATTGCTGGGTCAATTTATTGCTCTTTGGGCATAGTTCCATATTGCTCTCCAGAAAGGCTAGATGAGTTCACAACTCCACCAGCCATGCATCAATGCCTCAAATCCTCCCACAATCTCTCCAACACTGATGATTTTCCCTTTTTCTCATCTTGTCCAATCTGAAAGGAGTGACGTGATACCTTATTGTTCTTTTAATTTGCATTTCTCTAATCAGTAATGATCTGTAGCACTTTTCATATGATTATATATAGTTTTAAGATGTTGCTTCATTCCCACAGGAAGGGACTCCTCTTTCAATCCATGTTTCATAGACCCATTAGGAACTGCCACCTTTGAGTCAGGTCTACCTTCTACTTCAAAGGTCCAAATCACTCTCCGGGCAAAGAGGGAATACTGGGCCTGGTCAATTATGAATCCTACAATCTCCTTCAGTTTTCTTTTTTTTAATTATTATTTATTCATTAAATACAGGCAAAAATGAAAAAAAGCAAACTGCCATATACACACCAGAAGATCAATATAAAATAATAAATTTCCATTTCAAAAAAATGCATATGTACTAAATCCTACACATTATTTTCAAAACAAGCCAGGTTCTCTCATTCAGTTTTGAAACATTTATTGTATTCAGAAAATGCATTGTTCTGAAAGTTCTACATGAATGTTATTATGATAGGTAATAAAAATGATGTAGTTTCCTTCCACTATCACAAGATTTCAAGTAGCTTTTGTATTCTATCTCACAATGCTATCAGAACTTTGCAAAAACTGTGCCTTAAGCTTGTCCTCCATCTTCATCTCTACCTTTTAGAATTCTTAGCTTCCTTCAAGGCTCAGCAGAGATGCTTAAATTATGGTGGAAATATTTATGAGTATATATATATCTTGAATTATTTCCAGAAAAGTAGAAGTCCTTAGGTAACAGAGATTGGCACTTAATAGTAACTATAGATGATCATTGAATTAAATGATTCAATGCAACAAGGCAAGAAAGGTAAAAGCATTACTTTGCTTTAATAAATGCCAGATGCCCTTGTTCCTTGACACCAGTATTCATTTTTTAAAATTTATTTAAGTCAATGGGGTTAAGTGACTTTCCCAAGGTCACACAGCTAGGCAATTATTACATGTCTGAACTCAAATCCTTCTGACTCTAGGGCTGGTGCTCTATCCACTGTGCCACCTAGCTACCCTGCCACCAGTATTCTTATGAATCACTCTCCCCAAAGACATAAATATCTTGCAAGACTAGAAATCAGAAATATGTCCCTGTGGCTATTTAGAAGATGAAGTTAGAGGTAAACAAATAAAATATTTTTTTGTCTCAGAAAGTTTCCATAATATTGAGTGTGGCAAGAATACATTCATTTGTAGCCTGCTGATTTAAAAGTTATGATAACTTATGACTCAGTGAGATGATTTGTCTTCTCTCATATGGGGAAAATGTATATTAAGTGAATAGAAAAACAAGGTTTTCAGAAGGAATGTTTAACCTCCTGAAGAAAGTAAATATTTCATACATTTCAGCACTATTGCTTACATTGAACAATGTATTCTTGTGAAGAGCAGATAGAAACCTCTTGAAAATGGGTTTAGTAGTTCTCTTTTGGGGGCAACAATTGGTTAGCCTTATTGAATCTAAAAAAAATGTGGTTTGAAAAAATGAAGTTAGAAATCTTTAGATATTCTTTAATCAAACTTTTAATTATTGTGGTAGAGGCATACAAACACAATCAGCTTGCCTCTTTTGGCCACATTTTTATAGCTGTCCCATTCTTCCCACACACAAGGCCACCAACCAGCTAGGTGATATAGTGCTTAGAGCAATGGGTCAGAATTCAGGAAGAGTTGAGTTCAAATATCACTTCTAACACTTCAATTCTGTCTGCCACAATTTTCTCATCTATAAAATTGAGGTAATGATGGCACCTAACTAGGGTTGTGGTGAGTTTAAAATGAGATTATATGTAAAGTACTTTGAAAATCTTAAAGTGTTAGCTATCATTTTTTGTCATCATCATCATTACCATTTCAAGTTCAGATCATCATTTCTTCTCTGGACTGTTGCAATAGACTTAATAAATCCTCTTATTTCCTATCTCTTCCTCATTTGAATGATCTTATACACTCATTTGTGTCATTTTTGTTTCTACAACATAGTACCCTGCCACTTCCCTGCCTAAAACATTTCAATGAATTTC
This sequence comes from Macrotis lagotis, assembly GCF_037893015.1. NCBI lineage: Eukaryota > Metazoa > Chordata > Mammalia > Peramelemorphia > Peramelidae > Macrotis > Macrotis lagotis. The sequence continues at coordinate 151,136,102 of NC_133665.1, forward strand.
TATTACCAGTGAACAAAATCAGCAATTTTTATTCTACCTTTTAAAATCATTCTTCAATATGACTTCCAATTATGCTTCAATTCATTTTCTATTGCTCCCCTTTTTGTATCAGCTTTCCAGTTAAGGTAGCCTATCTGATATTTTCTGCACAATTCAATCATTCAGTCTTCCATCATGGCCACACAATGACTAGACTGCATACCTAGAATATATTCTTTCTCTTCTCTTTCGAATCTCCATCTTTCTGCTAAGTCCAGCTTAGCTAGGTCCATCTTCTTCAGGATATTCACTCTAATCTCTGAAGTTGGTAATCAGTTTTTCCTGCTTAAATTACTTTGTACTTGCCTATCTCTTCATGCTGTACCCCACTGACCCCATCTCTGTTTCTCTCCTTGTCATAATACAAGGCAAGTTCCTTAAAATTCAGGACTGTTTTGCTTTTGTTTTGATATCTTTTGACTCTAGAAAAGTGCCTAGAATATAGTAGGCACAATAAAGGTTTGTCTAATTGAATTGATCTAACTGGTCTATTAAGTAATTTTTAAAGAGTCAAATTGGATTGGACAGCATCTTCCATCTTTAAACCCTATGTTATTTTTTGTTGCTATTTTCTGAGTTAGAATTTTTCAAATGTGAATCAATCAAAATAACCAAAGTAGTTTATTGTGTAGACACACCCTATGCTACTCCAACGAGTGTGTGCAAAATAGAGGACTTGAGAATCAGCATGAATCTCTGTCAATATAATTTAGTTTTCTTCTGTTACTCAGCAAAGACCAATGGTGTTGCCTTGATTCTTATAATTCTTGAGGGAAGTCAAGATAGTTTTATCCATTATAGCCAATCAATCCAAACTACTAATACTTGCAAAGCAGTTTACCTCTGAAGTCAATGAAGATGGTCTGGTGAGAATAGTGGCTGCTGGCTTTGAACTTTGATTGTTTCAGTTATGGGACTGGTTAGCTATTTTCTTGGAAACTGTGTAGAATCGTTTAAGCCGAGTGAAATCAGATAATCTGCTATGTTATCTTTGGTTTAAATTTTGGTCCTTTTATGAAGTGGGAACGTGGGCAGGATGCGTGTCTTCATTCCGCTAGGCTGCTCCATGCTGACCTGGCCTATTGTGCCATTCTGAGAACTGGAAAAATATAGCAAAAGTAACAGTAGGACATGCTATCAAAATAGATAATTGTTAAAGATGTTTTCCCCTCCAACAATGGGAGACCAGATGTTGCAGCTTTAATTCAAAAATCCTCTTCTAAGGGGAGTTTGTACAACTGTTCATGCACCTTACCAACCTGTTCTTTTCAAAAGAATCTATTTGGTCTCCAAAGATAATTCTTAGTTTCAAAGAAAGTACTTTTGTTGTTGGAAACTGAAAACTGTGTTTTGCTGATAGTTGTCCTGAAGGTTTAAATTTTTTTTTTGCAAGGCAATGGGTTTAAGTGGCTTGCCCAAGGCCACACAGCTAGGTAATTGTTAAGTGTCTGAGTCCAGATTTGAACCCAGGTACTCCTGACTCCTGGGCCGGTGCTTTATCGACTATGCCACCTAGCTGCCCCTTAAAATCTGAAACTTATAGTCCCCTTGACCTATTGAAGGATATAGGATTGGAGCAACTAAGTTGTACAGTGGTTAGAGCACTGGCCCTCGAGTCAGGAGTACCTGAGTTCAAATTCCACTTCAGACAATTAATAATTTCCTAGCTGTGTGATCTTGGGCGATCACTTAATTCTATTTCCTTAAATAAATAAAAAAATAAGAAAAGAATGATATAGGATCATTCTCAAAATACTTCATTTAATACAGAAAGATTAATAATACTTTATTTTTTAATTTTATATGAAATCCATTTATATTGAAAAGAAAAGCTCAAGAGTTAGGAGGGAATAATTGAGACTAGATTGTTCATTTCTTCTGCTCCACTTATACACAAATCACAAAGTATGAGGTTACAAAATCATAGGTGAAGAACTTGAAAAGACCTTGGAGACCAGAAAATGCAGCTGTTTCACTGTTTACAGATGAACAACCTGAAGTCTAGAAAGGTTCAGTCACTTGCCAAAGGTCTCATAGATAATAAATGACCAATTTGGGAGTTGAACCCGGGTTCTCTCCTTCCAAATCTGTTTTCCCCCTCTATATTCCTTATATTTTAATCGCTACACTTCCTATGATACCTAGATACTGTTATGACACCAATAGTCAAGTCGTTATTCTCATTCAATTATTTTAATCATGTTAAATCTTGGTGACACTAGTTAGGGTTTTCTTGTCAAAGATACTGGAGTGGTTTGACATTTCCTTCTCCAGTTCATCTTACGGGGCGGCTAGGTGGCACAGTGGATAGATCACGGGCCCTGGAGTCAGGCGGACGTGAGTTCAAATCTGCCCTCAGACACTTAACAATTACCTAGCTGTGTGGCCCTGGGCAAGCCACTTAAACCCATTGCCTTGCAAAAAAAATGTATTAGTGTCCAGTTCATCTTATAGATGAGGAACTAAGACAAACAGAGTAAAATAACTTGTCCAGGGTCACACAAATGGGAAATACCTGAGGCCAGATTTAAATTAAGGAAGAGAAGTCTTTGACTCCAAGACTTCATTCTATCATCTGTTATACCTAATTGTACTGAGACTGTCAGTATTAACCATTAAGTTGAATTTTAATGAAGAGTGAATAAATAAGAAATCTTTCATTTTCTACAAAAATTGTTTCATTAGCAGTGTGTGAATAAGCAGTGTAGTAGTTAGATATAGTTGCATTTTCTATACTTTTTTTTAGTTTTTTTGCAAAGCAAATGGGGTTAAGTGACTTGCCCACCACACAGCTAGGTAATTAAGTGTCTGAGGTCAGATTTGAACTCAGGTACTCCAGGGCTGCTGCTCTATCCACTGTGCAACCTAGCCGCCCCTATACTTGTTTCCTTATTGTCCAGAATGCTTGATAATCAGTTCTTGATTGGTTGTAATGAAGATAGTTCCTGACCTGGAGAAAGAGTTGAATTCAAATACCGACTCCGATGCTTACTTACCAGGTAACACTTGGCAAACCATTGAACCTTAATTTACCTCAAGGAACTACCTAGTCTTTCATAGCCTACTCCTTTGTAAACTGTTCTCCTTTGTGGAGCAAATCCCCACACTGAGAATTAAGCTTGTTCCTGCTTTTGCTGATGATAAATAAAATGTCTGCTTCCCATTATAGCTTTCTAACTATGAAACACTCAAGAGTTTCTTCAAGATGAAATGGAGACATTTGTTTGCATTTCTGAAATAAAATATTTTCAGGAGTTACTTAAATTTTCACTGTTGATATTGAACATGAGATCTGTAAGGGCAAGAGTAATTTTACTTATTTCTTTGTATTCCCAGAGCTTAGTTCAGGACTCAGCATACAAAAAGTGCTTAATGGATGATTGCAGATTGAATGTTGGTAAGCCTTCAGTGCATAGATATCCACACATTCTGTTTATTTGTACATCTATATTCTTTGAGGGTTTATAGTCTTGTATTGACTGAATGTTCTATTTAAAACAAGCTTTTAGTGAAATCCTTGATGAAAGGAATCAGCTAGGAGATGTACTCGACCTCTTTGAAGAAGCAATGTGGAATAAGAGTTTTCAAAACAAGGTACTGAAATAAAAATCTTGACTCTGGTACTTTCTATTTTTATTACTTTGGGGAAGGTAATTTAAAAATAAAAACTAACATTTTTGTAACACTTTAAGGTTTACAAAGGACTTTATTTTCAAAATCCCATTTGATACTCATCATAATCCTATGTGGCAATTGCTATTTTTAATCTCCACCCTACAGATGAGGAAACTGAGTCTCAGAGTAGTCAAGTGACTTTCCCAAAGTCAATAGAACCAGCAAGAAAATAAAAAATTGAACCGAAGTCTATGAATTCAAGTTCAGCACTCCATACTCTGTCTCTCATAATCTCTCTGCACCTCACTTTCCCTATCAACAACATGAACATGCTGTACCATATGTGGTCTCATCCAACTGATTATGTTACCAAAAGATTTCTAATAAGACTGGGTTGGATAGCATAAGTATCTAGGAAATCAGTTTCCAAAGCTATTTTATATTTGACATAATATTATAACTTGGAATGGGGAAAGAATGACTTTTGTTAGTTGAGGAAATTAAAATGAGTCAGTAAGCATTTATTAAACCTTTCTTAGGTATCAGTTACACTAGAGAAGGACAAAAATGAAATTTTCCTTGCCTCCAATAATCTTATATCCTATTGGGGGCAACAATATGTATAAGTATATCAAAAGTAAATATGAATACTAAAAAGGTAATTTCAGGAGTTTGAGTTGTACTACCTGGGGAGATCAGGAAGAACCTCAAATGGGAAGTAAGGCTTGAATTGATTTTGGAAGGCAAAGAATCCTGAAGGTGCAACAATTAAGGGCTTACTTTATAACCTCATTGAGAGCAGTTTGACTTCAGAAAAATTAAATTATAAGTAGAAAGTTGTTTTGTTGTGCTGATGTTGTTTTGGAGGTGCCTTTCCTTTCTTCTGGGAACTTCTTTCATTTCCTTTAACTCCTTCTAACCTTTTCCCCAGGAGTAAATAAATGATCAAATGACATTTCAACATTCTAGGTCAAATCTAACCCAGTTTAGTATACTAATGTAGGCTCAGAGCTTAGAAAGCAATAAAGTTCTTGATAATAAAAGAACAAATTTATAATAGCAAGAGGTTAAAAGACTATAATTCCTAAGCTTATAAAGATGTAATTAAAACTCTTCTACTCATTGACTGCACAGATCATGGCAAATAGCCATGCTAAGTCAGTAAGGTGTTCCCTCAGTAGGAACTTTGAAATCCTTTAACAACAGCCCACCTTAAGTTGGTCTTTTATGCTTCAACTGACAAGGGAGTCAAGCAGTTTCCTTGTCTCTCTAAAGGACTAACCCCACCTACATAAAATAAGTGTCTTTCCCTCCCCCACAAAGTGAGGAAAAAGTGCATTCTAGCCATCAGGGACCAGCCTGTGCAAAGGCACAAATAGAATGTTACATGGGAGGAATAGCAAAAAGGTAGTTTTGCTGGACTGAAGAATGAATAAAGAGGAATGATACCAAATAAGCCAAGAGATATAGATTGAAGTGGGGCTGTAAAGTATGTGAATGGCCAAACAGAAGGTTATGCATGTGATTCTGTCATTAATAGGGGAGTACTGGACTTTTCTGTGTAGGGGAGTGACATGGTCATCCCTAGCTCTGTGAAGGATGGATTGGAAAGGCAAAGAGTCAAAATAGAGAGATCTATTAGGATGTCATGACACTGTTCCAGGCAAGAGGTGATGAATGTCTGAATTATGATGGGAACTCTGTAAATGTAGAGAATGGGACAAAGTAGAGGGATATTATATAAATAGAATGAATGAAACTGGCAACTAACTGTAGAATGTGGGAGTAAGAGTTAGTTATGACTCTGATGTTATAAACCTGAATGACTGGAAGGGTGGTGTGTCTTCAGCAGAAATAGAGATAGTTGGAAAAGTGGGTTTTGAAACAGAAAGGAAATGAGTTCTTTTTCAACTTTGAGAAACCTACAGGATTTACAGTTCAAAATATTTAACAGGTAATTGTTGATGTGGAAGCAGAGGTCAGGAGAGAGTCTAGGATAAAGTTGGAAATCATCTGCAAGAAGATGAGAATCAAAATTGATGAAATCACCTAAAGAGAGAGCGAGCAGAGTATGGGATGTAATACAGGGATGTGCTTACAGAGAGCAAGTTGGATCAGCATAGGCAGAATAAGAAGGAATGATCATACAAGGAGGAGGGAGGGAGGGAGAGAGAGAGAGAGAGAGAGAGAGAGAGAGAGAGAGAGAGAGAGAGAGAGAGAGAGAGAGAAGAGTGGGGGGGGGTAGGTAGAGTCTTTAAAAAGGATAAGAAGAGAAAGTATCCAGAGGAAAGGATAATTATCAATGTTAGATGACAGAGCAAATTCAAGGAAGAAGAGGATTGATAAAAGGTCAGTATATTTGACAATTAAGAACTTACTGGTCATTTTATAGATATGTTTCACTTTAGAAAAAGTAAAATCAGAAAATGGAAAGGTATTTTGTTGTTATGGTTATTGTTGGGGAATGGGTGGGAGGAGACAAGGTGCACCATTCCATCTTTCTTTCTTTGACCTTTTACTTTCATCTCCACTCTAACCTTTCACCAGGGTCACCATTCTGTCCTTCGAGCAATTCTGCTAAATAATCATTCTTTTAGATCTGTCTTTTCCAAAGGTATACTAGGTTTAAGATGACTCCATCCTTGCCATCCTGACTCAAAACTGTAATTCCCTCAGTGTTAGCTGATTCAACAAGGGGCTAAGAAGAAAAAAAAACTCAAACTAATTCACAGTAAAGTGTGAATAACTAAGAGCCTATTTAACTTACTTGGGGAATTTTTTATTTTTTTGAAGTGGAATTTGTCAGCACAACTTTACTGTTGAGTGTTATAAACCTCGGTCCATCCTGAGGGCAATTCTCTTGAGTCATTTTATAGGGGGAACCTGGCATTTTAGTTAAGTGGGTCAGTGAATAGAGAGCTCCAGACCTGAAATCAGAATGATCTGAGTTTAAAACCTGCCTTAGAAATTCACCAACTGTGCAACTCTTTTTTCTTCATCTTTACAATGGAGATAATAATATAGCCTACCTCACAGATTTGTTGTGTGGATCAATTGAGATGGCATGTAGTATGGTTTATAAAGGTTTAGTACTATAGAAATGCTAGTTATGATGATAATAACTATTATATTCCAAATAATAAGAGCTCTAGGAGGTCTTCTCAAATCTGAAAAGCTTTGCACTCAAATTTTGGGCATTTGTCAAATGAGGATTAAGTCAGTTGATATTTTGACAACTGTTGAAGAACAATTTATTTCCTGGTTATTTCCAACCAAGTCAGTAGTTAAGACTAAGCTAAGACTAAGCATCATCACTTTAGTCATCAGTGGACAATCTAATGATGAATTTGATCTACCAGGTGGAGGGTAAGATTGACATTTGAGATGTTGGGGGGATAAATCACAACCACAAATTGAGTATCTTTTAGATTTTCAGACTTTGGGAAGGGGGTGTTATAAAAACCTTTTAAAAACCTTACTTAGAAAGGTCAAGAATATCAAGGGGATCTATTTAAAAATGTTAAGAAAGGTGGCCTAGCCATACAAGAGCTCAATCTGGTTCTAGCTAAGGAACAGAATAATGGATCAATGGAATAGATTAGGTATATAATAAGCAGTAGAAAGTTGCAATTGTACCACTGTGATCTAGTGATGACATACCTAAAGATTCAAATTTGAGGGACAATAACTCACTATTTGACAAAAACTGCCAGGAAAACTAGAAAGCAGTTTGGCAGAAAGTATATTTAGACCAAAATGTCATACTGGTGCCAAGATAAATTCAAAATCATTTAGGCATAGGTACATGATTTAGGTATAAAGGATGATACCACCCAAAAACCTTTAAAAGCTGTCAGATTATGAGTCTAGCCAAAATTTAGAGGGGCAGAACCCACAGAAAGATTGAGTGATACAATTTCCCAGTCCAAGATAACTTAGAAGTTCTATGGGAAAGGTATGTTTCACTGGGACCAGGGGTTGGAAAAAAGCCATCACTGCAGTGCACAGCAGCCCAAGGATCATTGGAAACAGCTTGAAAACGCAGTGAGAGAACTCTGCTGCACCAGAATGAGTGTGGAGTAAGGCTTACCAGCCTCAGAACAGACCTGCAGAGAGAACCTGCAGTAGGAATTAAGGAAGCCAGGCTGTACCTCCAGAGCAGAGCCCATATAATAAGGGAGGGAGACTGCTAAAATCTCTCTGCTCTCCCTGGGGTAGTACTCTGCTGTTAGCCCACACTAAGATCAAGGTTGCAGTTTGGGCTTCCATACTAAGATAGCCAAGCAGGTATCCTAAACACAGCTCCAGGGCAGAGGGCAGGGCCTGTGGTCATCTACATATCAAGGCATAGACTAGAGAGAATAAGTCCTTGGAGAAATAACTGTCCCAGTGGGGTGTTCCAAAAAACCCTCAAAGCCTTGGAGGTATGGTAAATTAGTCTTAGGCTGAGTAAATGAGCAAACAAAAGAAAAAGAAGAATGTAACCATAGAAAATTACTCTGGTCCCATGAAAGAGACAGAAGATGAAAAATTTGAAGCTTCGGTATCCAAAGCCTCTAAGAGAAATAGAAAATGGTTTCAGGCTATGGATAAGCTTTAAAAAGACTTTGAAAACCAATTAAGGGAGGTGAGGAAAAAGTGGGAGGAAAAATGAAAGTGATGCAAGAAATGATGATGAAAGAAATACAAAAAATACTGAAGAAAATAATATGCTAAAGATCAGTTTAGGATGAATGGAAAAAGGAAAACAAATGGCAAATGAGGAGAAGAATGCCTTAAAAAGAAGATTTGGTCAGCTGGAAAAGGAGACAAAAAGCTCTCTGAAGAAAATAAGTCCTTCAAATGCAGAACTAAAGGAAGTTGATGACTTTGAAAGAAATCAGGAAGAAATACAACTCTTCCAAAAGAGCCAAAACTTAGAAGATAGTGTGAAATATCTCATTGGAAAAACACCTGACATTGAAAACAGATCCAGAAGAAATAATTTAAAAATTATTGGGCTACTTGAAAGTCATGACCAGGAAAAGATTCTAAACTTCAAAATTTTCCTGAGATCCTAGAAGCAGAGGGTAAAGTATAAATTGAGGGAATTCACCAATCACCTCATGAAAGAGATCCCAAAAGAAAAACTTCCAGGAATATTATAGCCAAATTCCAAAACTCCCAAGTCAAAAAGAAAATACTAAAAGCTGAAAGCAATTCAACTATTGTAGCTCTATAGTCAGGATTACACAGGATCTGGCAGTATTTACAGTAAGGGCTCATAGGCATTGAAATATATTCTGAAAGGCAAAAGATCTTGGTTTACAACCAAGAATCAACCATTCAGCAAAACTGAGCATCCTCTTTCAGGGGAAAAGATGGACTTTCAATGAAACAGGGGACTTTCAAACATTCCTATTGAAGCAACCAGAGCTGAACAGATAGTCTGATCCCCAAGTACAGGACTCTGGTGAACCATAGAGGGGTTGGCTAAGAAGCACTAACTATGAGGAACTTAATGATGTTGAACTGTTTGTATTCCTGCATGGTAAGAAGATATTGATAACTCGTATGAACTTTCTCATTTATAAGAGCTGTTAGAAAGAGCATATATAGACAGGGCACAGGAAGGAGCAGAATATAATGGTATAATATAGTAAAAAGATGGAGTCAATGGGTGATAAAGGAAAGTACTGGGAGGAGGGGAAAGGAGAGGAAGAAGGAGCTAAGATATTTCACATAAGAGTCAAGAAAAAGTTTTTTCAATGGAGTGGAATGGGGAAAGGCGAGGGGGAAGGAATGAGCCTTCATTATCATCAGAATTGGCTCAGAGAGGAAATAACATGCACACTTAATAGGGTATAGAAATCTACTTTACCTCAGAGAAAAATGAGAAGCAAGGGATAGGATAAGGGGGAATGGGGGGTGGGAAGGAGGGAATAAGTGATACAAGAAAGGGAAAATTATAGGAGAGGGCACTCAGATATAATACACTTTTGGACAGGGACAGGATGAAAGGTGAGAGATAATAGAATAAATGAGTGTGGAGAGGAATTGAGTGGAGGGAAATACAGTTAGCAACTGTGGGAAAGATATGGAAGCAACTTCTCTGGTGGACTTATGATAAATAAGGCAACTCACCCCAGAGACAGAGCCATTGGAATCTGAACACAGACTGAATTACCTTTTTTTCTCTCTCTTGAAGTTTCTCATCTTATTGGGGGGGGTTATGTTTACTCTTATAACAAGAATATTATAATAATATAAATTAAATAAATCCCCAAAATGTAAAAAATGCAAACAAAAATTGATAATACCATAAGAAAATTTGGGGAGCTTGAAACAGTTTACATGTCACATTACTTCTCTCTGGATAAGGGAATAATTTTTGACCAAATAAGAGATGGCATTATGGAATGCAAAATGGATAACTCTGATTTTAAAATTATTGCATAAACAAAATAATATGGAAAATTAGGGAGAAATCAGAAAACTGGGGAATATTTAAAGCAAGATGCTCTCATAAAGAATCCATTTTTAAAACATATAGATAACTGAATCAAACTCATAAGAAGCAAGTCATTGCCCAGTTGATAAATGGTCAAGAGATATGAACAGACAGTTTGCAGATGAAGAAATCAAAGTTATCTATAGTCATATAAAATTGATTAAAATACTATTTATTAAGGAAATACAAATTAAAACATACTTGAAGTACCACTTCATACTCATCAGATTGGCTAATATGAGAGAAAAGGAAAACAACAAACGCTGGAGAGGATGTAAAAAAATTTGGACCCTAAGGCTATACTGGTGGTATTATAAACTGCTCCAATTATTTTGGAGAGTAATTTGCAATACAATTCAAAGAGCTATAAAGCTGTGCATATCATTTGACCCAGAAGCATTAGTATAAGATCATCCCACAGAAATAAAAAAAAAAGAAAAATTTATAAAAAATATAATTTAGGAGATTTTTTGTGGTGGAAAAGAATTGGAAATTGTGGGTATGCCTATTAATTGGAAAATAACTAAACAAGGTGTAGTAGAAGTTTGTGATGTAATACTGTTGTACCATAAGAAATGACAAGCAAGATTATCTTAGAAAAAACCTGGAAAATTTGTATGAACTGATAGAAAGTGAAATTAGCAGAATATTGTACAACATTTGTAGCAACAATATTGTATGGATCAATTACGAATAACTTATTCTCAGTAATACAATGATCTAAGACAATTCTGAAGGGCTCATGATGAAAAATGCTATTTACAAAAAGAGAAAGAACTGGTGGAGTCTGACTATAGATTGAAGCATGCTTTTTAATCATGTTTTTCTTGAGGATTTTTTTTTGGTCTTTGTTGTTTTTCACAACTTGTTATGGAATGTATGACTGCACACATATAACCCGTACCAAATTGGCTGCCTTCTATCTATGAGAGGGTAGTGAAAGGAAGGAGAGAGAGAGAAATTGGAACTCAAAAAAATTTTGAAACAAATATCAAAAAACTTACATATAATTAGAAAAAAATGAACTGTTTTTTATTTTTTTAATTATTAAAAAAATTTAATATATTTTAAAAATTTATTTATTTTGAGTTTTTCAATTTCCCCCCCTAATCTTCCTTCCCCGCCTCCCACAGAAGGCAGTTTGTTAGTCATCACAATGTTTCCATGGTATACACTGATCTAAGTTGAATGTAATGAGAGAGAAATTATATTCTTAAGGAAGAAAAATAAAGTATAAGAGCAGAATTGCATAGTAAGATAATGGGTTATTTTCCCCCTTAAATTAAAGGTAATAGCCTTTGGTTTTTTTTTCAAACTCCATTGTTCTTTCTCTAGATACAGATGATATTCTTCATCACAGATACCCCCAAAATATCCCTGATTGTTGCACTGATGGAATGAGCAAGACCATCAAGGTTGCTCATCACCCCAATGTTGCTATTAAGGTGTACAGTATTTTTCTGGTTCTGTTCATTTAGCTCAATATCAGTTCATGCAAATCCTTCCAGGCTTCCCTGAATTTCCATCCCTCCTGTTCTCTAATAGAACAATTAGTGTTCCATGACATACATATATCACAGTTTGCTAAGCCATTCCCCAATTGGAGGACAATTACTTAATTTCCAATTCTTTGCCACCACAAATAGGACCACTATCAATATTTTTGTACAAGAGATGCCTTTTTCATCATCTCTTCAGGGTATAGACCCAGTAGTGTTATTGCTGGATCAAAGGGTATGCACATTTTTGTTGCCCTTTGGGTGAGTTCATAGCTTCAACAAAAATGTATTACTATCCCAGATTTTCCACATACCTTCCAACATTGATCATTGTTCTTTCTGGTCATATTGGTCAGTCTGAGAGGTATGAGGTAGGTATCTCAGAGATGCTTTAATTTGCATTTCTCTTATAAGTAATGATTTAGAACAATTTTTCATATGACTAAGGATTGCTTTAATTTCCTCATCTGTAATTTGCTTTTGCATATCATTTAGCCATTTGTCAATTGGGGAATGGATTTTATTTTTAAATTTGACTCAGTTCTCTGAATATTTTAGAAATGAGTCCTTTGTCAGAAATAATAGCTATAAAATATTATTTCCCAATTTACTACAATTCTTTTGATCTCGGTTAAAGTGGTTTTTATCTGTGCAAAAGCTTTTTAAATTAATGTAATCAAAATTATATAGTTTGCTTTTAATGTTGTTTTCTATCTCTTCCTTGGTCATAAGCTGCTTCACTTTCCATAGATCTGACAGGTATACTACTCCTTGATCTTCAAGTTTGCTTATGTTTTTTTGGTGTCTAAATCCCATATCCATTTTGATCCTATCTTGGTATAGAGTGTGAGGTGTTGGCCTAATCTAAGTTTCTTCCACACTTCCAATTTTCCCAATGGTTTTTTATCAAAGCGAGAGTGTTTAATCCCAATAGTTGGACACTTTGAGTTTATCAAACAGCAGATTACTAAAATCATTTTCTGCTGTTGTACCTAATCTATTCCAATGATCCACCACTCTATTTCTTGGCCAATACTAGACAGTTTTGATGACTGCTGTTTGTAATATGCTTTTGCACTTTTTTTCATTGAATCCCTGGAAATTCTTGACTTTTTATTTCTCCATATGGATTTACTTACAACTTTTTCTAACTCATTAAAGTAATTTATTTTTGGTAGAATTGTCATTTTATTATATTAGCTCAGACTATTCATGAGAACTTGATGTTTGCCCAGTCACTTAAATCTGATTATATTTGTATGATAAGTGTTTTGTAATTGTTTTCAAAAAGTTTTTGAGTCTGCCTTGGCAGATAGACTCCCAGGCATTTTATTTTGTCTGAGGTTTCTTTGAAACAGCTTTGATACAAAGTTTCTTCAACTCTTCTGGCTGTATCTTGTTAGTTATATATATACATATATGTATATATACATATATAAATATTGAAGGTTTATGAGGGTATATTTTATAAATTTTATAACCTGCAACTTTGCTAAAGCTACTAATTATTTCTAGAAGTTCTTTAGATGATTTTGGGGGATTCTCTAGGTATACTATCATGTCATCTGCAAAGAGTGAAAGTTTTGTCTCTTTCATCCCAATTCTAATTCTTTCAACTTCTCTTTCTTCTCTTATTGTTGAAGCTAACATTTCTAATATGATATTGAATTGTAGTGGTGGGATAATGGGCATCCTTGTTTCACCTCTGATCTTATTGGGAATACATCTAGCCTATCCCCATTACATATAATGCTTACTGATGGTTTCAGATAGATACTGCTTATTATTCTAAGGACAATCCATTTATTCCTACACTCTGGTGCTTTTAGTAGGAATGGGTGCTGTATTTTGTCAAAAGATTTTTTAGTATCTATGGATATAATGATATGATTTCTGATAGGTTTGTTATTGATAAAATGAATTATACTAATAGTTTTTTCCTAATATTGAGTCAACCATGCATTCCTGGAATAAATCCTATTTAATCATAATGTATTATCCTAGTGATAACTTGTAATCATTTTGTTAAGATTTTATTTAAGATTTTTGCATCCATTTTCATCAGGGAGATAAGTCTATAATTTTCTTTCTGTATTTTAACTCCTCTTGGTTTAGGTATCAGATGTCATAGAAAGAGTTAGGCAGAGTTCCATCTTCACCTATTTTTTCCAAAGAATTTATATGAAATTGGAACAAATTCTTTCTTAAATGTTTGATGGAATTCACTTTTAAATCCATCTGACTGGAGATTTTTTTTAGGAAGTTCAATAATGGCTTGTTGAATTTCTTTTTTCTGAGATAGGGTTATTTAGGTTTTTAATTTCCTCTTCACTTTAACCTGGGCAATTTTTATTTTTGTAAATATTTGTCCATTTCACTTAGATTATCAAATTTATTGGCACAGACTTGGGCAAAATAATTCCAAATTATTACTTTAATTTCCTCCTCATTGGCGGTGAGTCCACGTTTTTCATCTATGATAATCGTAATTTGGTTTCCTTCTTTCTTTTTTAATTTTTTTGAGGGCTCCCACTAGTAGAGTTTTGTTTCCTATGTCTTCCTGTAGTGCTTTCAATTTCTCCTCTAAGAATTTGGATGCTATACCATCGGGTGCATGCATATTTAGTATTGGAATTACTTTATGTCTATGGTACCTTTTAGGAGGATATAGTTTCCTTCCTTATCTCTTTTAATACTCTCTATTTTTGTAGCTACTTTGTCTGAGATAAGGATTGCTACCCCTGCTTTTTTCACTTCAGCTGAAGCAAAATATATTTTGCTCTAACTTTTTACCTTTAGTCTATATGTATCTTTCTGCTTCAAATGAGTTTCTTGTAAGCAGCATATTGTAGGATTCTGGTTTTTAATCCACTCTGCTATTTGCTTACATTTTAAGGGAGAGTTCATTCCATTCACATTAAAAGTTATAATCATTAACTCTTTATTGCCCTCCATGCTATCTTTACTCTCTTTGTATTTCCCCCCCTTTTTTTCCCTTTATCCATATTCCTCAGTATTTTGTTTCTGAATACCACCCATCTTCAGTGTGTTTGTCCTCCTATATCAACCCTCCTCCCCCTTCTTTCCCCGTTTCCTTTTCCCCTTCTTCCCTCACTTCCTTCCTTCTTTTAGTTCCCCTTTTTCTCGCCCTTCCTGTCTCCTCCCTCCCCTTTTCTCCTTTTAATACTTGAAAGGTAAGATAAGTTTCTTAACTTAACTGAGTGTTTGTGTAAGTTAACTTTAAGCCAAGTCTGACAAGAGGAAGATCCTCCCTTCTTCCCCTCTATTACAATAGGTTTTTTGTACTTCTTAATGTAATGAGATTTATCCCATTCAATCTCCTCCATCCTCCCATTTCCTTACTATCCCCCCTTTTTAAGGAGGTATTGTTTTTAAGTCATTCTGAGTCACAAAAAATTAATGAGTGTCCATCACTTCTGGCTAAGTATATTCTCACTAATAGAGTTATAATTCTCAAGAGTTATGAGAATATTTCTCCCAGGAGGAGTTATAGTCAGTTTCATCTTATTGGATAGCAATATTTTCCTTTACATTTTTTTCACTGTTTTTTGTGTCTCTTGATCCTCCTGTTTGATGTTCAAATTTTCTATTAAACTCTGGTCTTTTCATCAGGAAATGTTGGAAGGCTTACATTTCTTTAAATTTCAACCTTTTCCCCTGTAAGGGAAGGCTCAGCTTTGCTGGGTAGTGGATTCATGACTGCATTCCAAGCTCCCTTGCTCTTCAGAATCTCTCATTCCAGGTCTTTTGATCACTTAATGTTGATGCAGCCAAGTCCTGTGTAATCCTTACTGTAGCACCTTGTTAGCTAAATTGTTTCTTTCTGACTGCTTGCAAGATTTTTTTCTTTTATCTTATAGTTCTGAAATTTGGCCACCACATTGCTTGGTGTTTTCATATTAGGTTCTCTTTCTAGAGGGGATCACTGTATTCATTCAATAACAATTTTGCCCTCTGGTTCCATGATATCAGGGCAGTTTTCCATCACTAAATCCTGTAATATTAAATCCAGTCTTTTTCTCTTTCTTTCTTTTCTCTTCAATGTTTTCAGGAACACCTATAATTCTCAAGTTGTCCCTTCTTGTTTGGTTCTCAAGGTCAGTGGTTTTGCTGATGAGGCATTTTACATTTTCTTCTTTGTTTTCAAATTTTGCTTTTGTTTAACAGACTTTTGTTGTCTCATGAAGTCATCAGTTTCCACAGACTCCATTCTTTTTTTTAGAGAAGAATTTTCTTCATTTACCTTTTGAAGTTCCATTTCCAATTGGTCAATTCTATTTTTTGAAAGAATTTTCCATTTGACCAATTGATGTTTTCAGAGAATTATTTTCTTTTTGCATTTGTCCAATTGTATTTTCCAGTGATTTGTTTACTTGTTGCAAGGTTTTAATTGTCTCTCCCAAATTTTCCAATTGATTTTTAAACTCCTTCCTGATTTCTTCAAGGAAGTCTTTCTGTGAAGGAGACCAGGTCATATTCTCCGCAGAGGTTCTAGGTCTCTCTGTGTTAGGGTCTTTTCCTTCTAGGAATTTTTCTATGGACCCTTCTTCTCTGAACTTTCTTCATTTTCCTAAGACCTTATGTTGGCAAGGGGCTGGTTCAGAGAGTTTTGGTGTTGAAATCCCTAGAGGCTTTACTCACTGCATTCAGTAATTCCAAGTAGACTGGCCTTTAGACTTTGCTGGTTGCTTTCTCTGGAGTGTCTGTGACCTTAATTTGAGGCTCCCTCCATTAGCCTGGAGGGGGTAAATGAAGCTGTTGAGTAGAACATCTTTGTCCAATGGTGGGTTTTGCCCAAAGTAATTGCTCTCCATATTCACAGTTGAGGGAATTCTGCTACTTTTAGCCTAGGGCAGAGGTGGGCTGTAATTGTGTTTGTTCTGGGAAGAGTCTTCAGCTGAAATGAAGGTATGGCTGCTTCTCTCTTGCACTGGAACTCACCCCCAGCTCTGCAGGCAAGCTCCAGACTGTCAGTGCCACAATACTTCTGCTCCTTAGATGGCCCATGCACCTGTGGCCAATCAAGCTTGCCCCACTTTTAGACTCCATCCTACTGATCAGGCTAGTTGAGTTCTCAGGCTCTGACCCTGCTCACCCATGATCCTGGAGGGCAAACCCTGAGGTTGATCTTCTTCTCCTAGTTTCTCTTTCTGGGTTTTGTAGATCAGATTTCTGTTAAGAGGCTGTGCCTGTCTTCTTTCTGCCATCTTGGCCGGAAGTTTCAACTGTTTTTTTTAAAGAAATAATGGTTAAAAAAAAACTTCTAGTCATGCACCACTTATTCAAAGGGCCAGGTCAAAAAATATAATGGGTCCTCATTTTAAGGAGATTAATTAAGCTCAACCTGAGTGATTAACTGGAAGTTATTAACTAAAGAAATTAAATGGGGCTGTGGATATGCGTCAGCAAGAAATGCTTAAATGGTCCCACATCTGATCTTTCACTAGTCTGCTGTGCCCAGAAATCTAAGACTATGTCTGTGTTGATCTTATCCCCTTTTTTCTGATTTGTGAACTTCTTAATATTGTAACCAATTGTCAGTCAAAAAATTAAGATTAATTTTAGAAAAGTTTCTCATTATAATTTTGGATTAATCAGCATTTCTTAGATACTTCTCATTGCCAGATTCTATTCTAAAAAGAATAATATAATCCTTACTTTCAAGGAGCTTATATCTAGAATAGCTTATATCTAAAAGTTCAAGTCAAACCTCTTTGGTAGAGAAAGTCATGAAATGGGTAGAATTCAGGTTACTTCAGCACTGTGTCTGAAATTTTGTCATTGCACATCCCTTTCTTTGCATTATAGACTGAAAGAAATTGTTTTAATAGTCAGGAAGGATAATTTCTAGTCTTGCTTTGGCTATTACTTAGTGGGACTTTGGTCAGTCTCTTAGCATCTGTGGGTCTTCGTTTCCTCAGGGTAAGAGGAAAGGAACAACAATTATAAAATACATATTATGTTTGAAACACTGGGTTAAGTATTCTTTTTTTGGGGGGTTTGCAAGGCAAATGGGGTTAAGTGGATTGCCCAAGGCCACACAACTATGTAATTATTAAGTGTCTGAGGTCAAATTTGAACTCAGGTACTCCTGACTCCAGGGCCTGTGCTCTATCCTCTGTGCCACCTGCCCTCAAGCGTTAAGTATTCTTTACAATTGTCATCTCTCTTTATCATTATCAATAAAATAAGATTGGGTAGATAAGTTTTTCTGAAGTTCTTTAAATTTTCTTGAATTCCATGATTTTCTTCCTTTCCTTGTGGTCCTCCTTTAAGTATATTTGTCTTCATGAGAACAGATAATACATTAAATGTAGTTATGCTGAAGGCATTAGTCTTTACCAGGTGTGGACAGAAAGTAAAAATAGCAGAATGGGTTTGAAAGTAGTGAGATATATACTCAAACACCAACCTCTATATGAAACCTTAGTCACACAAATACTACTTCCTGTCCTACATAAATTATTCTAAGTCAGTAGATAGAGAACTAGTCTCACAGTCTACAAGACTGCCTCTACACTACCTCTAATATGTATTGACTGTGTGAATTTAAACAAGTAATGTAGTCTCTCTCTGCACTAGACAACTTATTAAGGTAAAAACCCAACATTGGTAGAGAAATTTTCCTCACACAGGAGTTTCCTAAAATCATAAAATCACAGGTCCCATCCCCATCTTTTTCTATTTTATGTATACTTACATCTTCTCTGATAAAATAGTTTGTTACAGACAGGTACTAGTTTTTTTAACTTTTTTATCATTAATAGTTGCATTACTACTGAAAAGGTCAGTATCTAGATATAAGAAGATCATGAAAAACTGAATGCTGGACGTGAGAGAGTGCAGTGCATTTATTTTTTATTCAATTCAGTGAATATTTCTTAACTCCTAATTTATGTGAGGTGCTGTCCTAGGCACAGGGAATACAAGGACAAAAAAAGTGAGTGAATGCAAAGATGTCATAAAACACTGTCTAGACAAAATACCCCCCAAAATAAGTTGAACCTTTCTAGAATTTGGCTATCCATCATCAAATTTAGTGTAAAGCATATCTGATCAGTTTGCATTTGCACTTTGCATCTAAGGATTGTACAGGCATATCCCATGAAACATCAGGAAGAAATGATAGAAGAGAACTCAGGAAGGGATGTGGAGGATAAGTATAGAGATGGGATTAGTTCCAAGTCAATGACTGGAAATTAAAGACCAGAAAGAACAATGACCTGAAGAAATGGTAGATAGTTTCTCATCTATCAATTTTTCACTAGGCATAATAAAATATAATGGCTCTAAGATTTCCAATGACTACATAGTAGTCTAATCTTCTTATGAAATATTAATATTAAGTGGCTTGAAGTTCAAGTAGGGAACTGGTTTCATGTGCTTCCACACCACTTGGAAAAAAACCAAAAGGACCAATTTGAAATCAACTGGCAATATTTCAAAGCTATCCATTGGAGAATTCAAAAATGAAATGAAGTGATCTTTATGTTACTGTAAGCAAATTTTAAAACGGGTTTGGTAATTTAAGTTTTTTTCTCATTCTGTTGTAAGCCAGAGTATAATGAGGATAGTTAAGACAATATTATGAGAAATTGATGATTTCATTTCAGCTAGATTTTTATATAATGGATCAGCACATTGGAACCATCATTATTTATTGAAAATGAGTAAGCATGGGATGTCTGTCAGAATTGACTCTGGGTCAGATACCAAGCTTTATTACTATTTTAGGAGTACATCTTCAGCACAAAACCCAGTTTGGAGGGAGTGTGGGATTTATATGAAATGAATGCATGCTAGGGATCAGTTTTCCAAACAGAAATTGCTCTCTTTGTGTCAAGCAGAGTTTATTTTGAATTTCTGTGTCCCCCACAAAAATCAGATGGGAGAAGAAAGAGAAAAGTAGAGGATGGTCCAACCAGAGTAGTAGTAACCTCTTGAGAGGAGGAAGTCCAACTCTCTCCTTAGCTTCATCATCTAAAAATTGTGGGAGCTGGACTGAAAGGTCTTCCAAATCCCCTTCAGCTCTAAATGATTCTATGATCATATAGTTCATCTCCTTGAGATTATGTCCATAGGGGTAGGGAAAAGAAAGTGAATCCTGTAATGAGGGCTTCATAGAGATGGAACTTTAGGAGTAGCACTAGCAGTTTCTGGTGATAAGGATGGGAAGTTATTTGGAGCAAAGATATGTTTATCTTGTGTTAAACAGAGCTATGGTCCTAGGTTGCCCTATCAAAATATTTTTGAAAAATCTAAAATGCATATTAGGGAATATAGGCCAAGTCCCTCAGTTTACTATTGTGAAAACTGATGATCAGAAACATTAAGGAAGTTAGAGGAATTTATTTAGCTATTGAGTAGCAGACCCAGGACTAGAACCTGAATCTTCTTATATTGGACCTCATGCATGCCACATGTCACTAGAATTCAGCATACTTTCTTAGTTCCTTAGTCTCATTCTGTCCTTTCCTGTCTTCCATGTCCAAATGAACATTAAAGCTGTGTTTCTATGTGACAAGCAGACCATGTGAGGAGTATGTATTTGCCCTCAGTAGTATTAACCACAAGCTCAAAATATCTTTCTAGATCAGTTTTTAAACTTTTCAATGACATGAACCCCTTTGATAGTCTGGTAAACCCAATGGACTTGTTCTCAAAAATGTTTTAAATATAGAAAATGAAATATTTAAGATTAAAAAGGAATTCATTATATTGATATAGATATATAATATAGTATGATATGACTTGATATGATACTACATGATATAATATGATGCAATATGACATGATATGGTACAATATGGTATGGTATGGGGTAACATAATATAAATCAACATGAATATATTTTAAGTTCACAGATCCTAAGTTAAAAACTCCTAAGACAAAAGGGAATTGATACCCTTTTCACATGATGCTTTGTTATTAAATCACCTGCCTCTTTTCAAAGCACAGCATAAAATGTTCTTCTTCCAAGAAGCTCTCCTTGATTCCTTTTTTTTGGGGTGGGGGGAGGAGTGAATTGATGGCTTGCTGCCTAAGGTCCTCTTCTGGTCTCTAAAACCATTGAGCCATCTTTACCCAACTCCTTTCCATTTCTGTCTATGTATGTTTCTCTGTATCTCTCAGCATACACATATGAAGTCACACAGACACAGACATAGACACAGATCCAGACATACACACACATGACTGCAGCAATTTCTTCCTTGCTTCTGGAAGCAATATATTATATTTTCATGTACTTGTATGGTATTTTGTAAATGACATAAGACTTTGTCATTTACAATGCATCCCAGGTAGCCCAAGGTCTTCAAAAGTCTGTATTTATGTATTCTTTTCCTTTGCCCTTCTTCCCATAGCACAGAATGTACACATCAATATGTCCTGGATGAAATATAAGGGGGAAAAAAGAACCAAGTGGTAGGTAAAAACATTGAGATCACAGTGGAACTAAGTCTGAAGAGCCAACTGAAGTCTTTTAGCTTTGTTAGTGCTGAGAATTGGGTTTCCTCTCTGCTTTCAGTTCTGGCTCTTTATAGATTTCTGCACTGATTTTTCATTCCCTTCTTTTTTTGCTTTGAACAGGATGGCCAACCTTTACACATTTGCTTTTTCAGTCCAACTAGATTGCTGACTCCTTCCAAAAAAAACAGTTCCTACTTCTGTGTACCCACATAAACCATCCTCCTTTTTTTAGAATGCATCTCACTCAGCACCCTCTTCCCTTTAGATTCATTTCAGGATTCATTTCCCATTCATTTCAGAAGCCACTCCCCACCTCAATCTGTAAATTTTTCCTGATTCCCCTTACTTGGAGATATTTTGTCCTTCCACAAAATAGGATTCATTTCTGGGATCTCTCCTTTTCTTCCATCATGTCTCACCTTGGACAATACTTCTCTATGTATATGACTTATCCTTCTCAGTGACTCATACATGGTCAAACTTTGATCCAGAAGGCATAGGTGCATAGATCTAAAAATAAAATGAATCTTATATGCCATCTATTTCATTTTGATTAAAGAGAAACTTGAGACACAGGTAAGTTAAAGACTAGCCCTAGGTCTCATCATTACCAACTATGTACTAAAGATGGAATTTGAACCCAGGTCTTTTGACTCCATAGTCAATGTTATTTTCATACTTCAAGCTATCTCCCAAACTTAATAATTATATTGGTTGTTCAGAAGTCTTCCTGTCACAATTAGGTATTTCCCAGAGACAGAATATTTTTTTCTTATAAGAAGTTCTGACAAATAACTAAGCCCAAGCAACTTAAAAGTCTTTGAGTTGTTGAGGAAGGTCTAAATTGTCAGTCTTTCTGAACTCTCCAGCACTTTTGGGCTTCTGAGTTCATTAATTAGCATTTCGTATGTACTTTCTATATGTCATTGTACTTTGCATCTACCATATGAAGAGAAGCAAAAACCATCCCTGCCCTCTATGAGATAATAGTCTAATGAGGCAAATAACCTGCAATACAGGCAGGATAAATGGGAAATAATGTTAGGAGAAAGTGCTAGCTACATATAGAACTGGGACAGGTCTTTTTGTCAGCCACAGGATTTGAGCTGAATCTTGAAGGGAGCAAAAGAAGTCAATAGTTGGTGGGGGGAGTCGATACAACCAATAATTAAAATAAGGAGGACGAGGCATAGGGTGTCATATGTCCTCTAGGGTTAGAAGACAGCCATTGGAAGGAATTTGTGTGTGAGAGTAGTATTTTTTGTTCAGATTTTTGCAAGGCCAATGGGGTTAAGTGGCTTGCCCAAGACACACAACTAGGTAATTATTAAGTGTTTGAGGCCGGATTTGAATTTAGGTACTTCTGACTCCAGGGCTCTACCCACTGTGCCACCTAGTTTCCCCATGAGAGTAGTATTCTAAGTTTTAGAACAGCAATAGGGCAGACCATATGCTGGGGAGTACAATGCAAGAAGACCAGAGTGATAATAAGAGATTATGTTTTGAAGGGTTTTGTACACCAATAAGAGAATTTTTTTTATTGATTCTGGAGGTAATACAAAGCCAGGAGTTCTGTCTATATGGTATATTAGATATGTTTTCGGTTTTTCACTTTGGCAGATGTGTGAAGGATGGTCTGAAGAGTAAAGAGATAAATTAGTAGGCTATTGTAATTGACCAGAAGTGAGATATCTCCTTTTTTCCACTGCCATTTCCATTCTTCCCTCACTATAGGCATTTCTCATGTGAAAGCTGGAAAAGATCTTCAAAGTCATTCAATGACAACAGTAACAACTCATGTTTCCATGATGTCTTAAGATTTGATGGGTACTTTTACTTTTAGATATGCCAACTCATCTGAACTTCATAACAATCCTGTAATATAGTGGTCATCATTATTCTCCATTTAAGACATAAGGAAACTGAGACAAACAGAAGTTAAGTGATTCAGGGTTACATAGCTAGTGATTCCTTGAGGGAGAAATCAAACATAGCTCATTTTGACTCCAAGTCTAACATCCTCTAGCAACCAGACTATGTCCCTTTATACAAACCTCCTTGTATCATCATCATCATCATCATTTTAATATTAACTGATATTCATAAAAATTATTTATATATTTCCTTTTCAAACTATTAAAAATCTTATACCTTGATTGGATGTGTTTATCTTCATTTCATAAAAAGTATTGAATCTTCCCAACATGCATTTTTCTTTCAAGTCTGGATATTCATTTTCAGTAAGCTGACTGTTTTAAATCAGTGGGTACCTTTTGGTATTGCTGATGTGTATCTTTCTTTTTTTTTCACATTTGCACCATGTAGATTGATTTCTTTTATGTTTATTCAGTTCAAACCTGCTTACTTGAGAGAGAGACTGAAATGCAATGCCATTTGTCATTTTACCTGGCCATGTTTTTAAGTGACCTTCCTTTTATTGAATATTTGAAACATTATTTATTTATAGCATTTATATGAAAACAGCTTTTCACCACATTAAAATATCCTTCATTCACTGACCTCACACTGCATCTCTCCCCAATTTATTCTTCAGGAGTGAATTCTCAAGGGGATTTGTGGTTCTGCAGTTCCTGTCATGCTATATTCTATCTTCAAGAACTTACCTCTACCAATGGTTGCTTTAGGTCCATAGTTGAGGAGGCGGGGGAACAACTTTAGTGCAGTTTCCAAATCTTATCTTCTCTTTGAAATTGTAAATCTGGATTGGCAATTTACAGCTTGGCAGCCTGAAATTACAATGGCCCTGTCTTCTTTGCTCAGGTCAACTGCAATGCTATTTGATGCAATGCATCTAGCGTTATATTGGTCTGAATTTTCTAGATCATCTCAGAAAATAGAATAATCATAATAATGGAATTTACCTTGGCAACTCCTCACTACATGGCCTGTTTTTTTTGTCACTAGGAGGTAGGGTCACAAAGGCACCTACCTTAGCTCAGATCTAATAGGAATTCTGATCTTCTAAGAATAAAAATATTCCTAGAATACTGAAAGTCAAAGACTAGCATGGTAGAGACTCATGTGGGATTAGTCCAGAAACATCACACAGTTGCTTAGTGAAATGGGAGATGAAATTTGATTTCTCTGAAACTTTTCTTTATTAGTTGATAATTCTTTGCTTGACAGAAAAAATGTGGTATAAATGAGATGATGATACTTCATTGATTTTGAGAGGATGCTCTGCAGATCGCTGCCACCAAAACATTCAGGTTTCCTCCTCCATGGCTTTGTACCATTCTTATGTTGCTCAGTCATTTTTCAGTTGTGTCTGATACTTCATGATTCTTTTTCAGGTTTTCTTGGCAAAGAAACTGGAGTGGTTTTCAACTTCTTTCCCCAATCATTCCTATACTTGCAAGTATAAGCCTAAGTGCTTATTATCAATAATTTCATTTTCTATCACAATGGTGATACAGTGATACAATTCTCATCTTTTGGTTGCTATTCAAAACTGAAACAGGCTAATTAAGAGTGTTACTTAATTTAGGAACAAAACTTGAAGAATTTAGGTGAATATTTCATTTTCCATTTCTTTTTTAATATCAAAATTTAGAAGCAGCAAAATTTGTATACTTCAACTCTTACTTTTTAGGAGTTCATAGAATGATAGGTCCTATATTTAGTCTTGAAAAATTTCTTTCAGTTCATCTAGCTCAACCCCTTCATTCTTAGCTATCTAATGAAATAGAATCTCAGTTTAGGAACCAGTTAACATTTTTTTTGTCTTCAAGGTTCTTATGATTATCTTTGGCAAATAGGAAAGGACTAAGGAAATGTCAACTCAATGACAAAGCTTGTTGTTCCCTTATTTGATACACTGCCACTCTGGTAGAGGCATAAATGGGACTAAGGGATGCTGAAGAGGAAATATAATGTAGAGGAAGGAGCTAAAACATAAAAAGGACATCTCTTCAGAAGTATCCAGGGATACTGTGATTTTTCAGCTATTCACATTCACTTTTTTGTAATATATACCTATTGTCCCTTGAAAAGCTTGTGATCTCTCTTGGGTTCTGAAATATTAAACATAATCTCCTTTTACATTCAGGAATCAGAAAATTACTAGCAGAAAATGAGCAGAGACTTAAATTTAAAGGGCAATGGACCCATCACCAAACAAATCACAATTAATATCATATTTCAGCACAGTTAAGTCATTGTCTGAGCTGAATTCAACCTTGTTTGCAAGAAAGTCACTTAGAACTAAAGGGTGGTCAGAACTGTTAAGACTAGACTTTTATCCAGGATGGAAGAATCTGATGTATTTGTGAGAGATGATTTTTAAATTCAAACTAAAGATGGCCCTGGGAGCTATAAATAGGATTGCAATGCATCAGAAGTGAATGCAAATGAGTAGTACAATTAATTGGAAACCAATCAGTCAATAAATATTTATTAAGCACCTACTATTTATTAAGCACTAAGAGCTGGAGATATAAAGGGAGTTAAAAAAAAGATCCCCACTCTCAAGAAATTCACAGCCTAATAGGGGAGGGAATATGCAAACAAGTTTGATACAGTATTAATTAGAGATAATCAACAGAGGGAGAACTCTAGAATTAAGTGGCCTTAGAAATGGCCTATGGTAGTAGCTGGGACTTTAAGGAAGCCAGAGACGCCAAGAGGCAATAAAGAAAAGGATGAGAATTCTAGGTGAATGAAAGCACCAGGAGTTAGATGATGTGATGTTTGTCCTTGATTTGATTCTATGACAAGCACGTGAATTGGATTTGAGTAACCCATGCAGAGTCACCAGCCTGACTTTCTCCCTCAGAGCCTTCTGTGACCAGTAGCCAGATATGAATTAGGACAACTGGAGATGAGCCTGGATGGGAGGCAATAGCCAGTAAGAGTCAAGTGTCTGAGGTTGGATTTGAACTCCTGTCCTCCTGACCCTAAGGCCAGTGATCTATCCACTATGCCACCTTGCTTCCCTAAGGAATAGCAAGGAGACCAGCAGCCTGGATCTCTGCGTAAATAGGGGATGATTGTATTGACTGATTTTCCCTTTCTCAGTTTTAGTTTTCTCATTTGTAATGAAAGAATGCATATGAAAAGACTGTGGGATGTGCTATTACAAATTTGAGTTGCTCATTATTTATTTGGCTAAGGTATGTCAATAACAAAGGAGTTAGTGAATAAATGAATGACACCTAAAACCACAGAATCATGGTTTTAGAACTGGAAAGTGCCTCAGAGATCAAGTCTAAATTTGCAAGTCCTCTATTTGCCTTCCATCCTTTATGTTTCTTCCCTCCTTTGCTGCCTTCCTTCCCTCACTCCCTTTTTTCTTCCCTCCTTCCGGACTTCTTTACTTTCTTCCTACTTTCTTTTTTCTCTCCTTTACTTTCTTCCTTCCCTTCTTTCTTCTTTCTTTCTTTCTCTTATTCTTTCCTTTGTTCCTTCTGTCCCTCCTTTTTTTACTTTCTACCTACTTTCCTTCCTTCCCTCATTTCCTCCTTCCCTCCATCCTTCCTTCCTCCCTTTTCTACTCCCTCCTTACTTCTTTCTTTCTAGCTTTCTTTCTTTCTTTCTTTCGTTCTTTCTTTCTTTCTTTCTTTCTTTCTTTCTTTCTTTCTTTCTTCCTTCCTGCCTCCCTTCCTTTTCTTCTTCTTCTTCTTCTTCTTCTTCTTCTTCTTCTTCTTCTTCTTCTTCTTCTTCTTCTTCTTCTTCTTCTTCTTCTTCTTCTCCTTCTCCTTCTTCTTCTCCTTCTCCTCTTTCTCCTTCCCCTTCTCCTCTTTCTCCTTCTCCTTCTCCTCCTCCTCCTTCTCCTTCTGCTCTTCCTCCTCCTCCTCCTCCTTTTTCTTTCTTTTTCTTCTTTATTTCTTTCCTTTTATACTTTTAAAAATATTTTTAAAAATTTTCTTATATCTTTTATTTTCTCCTCCAGGCTATCAAACAATAAAACTCCTTTCCAAGAACACAAATGCCAATATTCTCCAAAGCAGCTGGCATTCTCTCCCCAATGTCTTACTCTATTTCCTTGTGTCATGATGAGACTTCAGGAGTCTCATCAGACCCTGATGGATCACAGACACAAATCAAATCTGCATCTTCTCCATAAATCTGAACTGGACCAATCCTAGAGTTATCTACTTTTTCATTTGTTTAAGCAGATCTCATGGAGTAGCTATTTTTAGTAAGGAATTTGAATCTTCATATCTAATTTCTTGAGGGAAATCCCAAGCAATTAATTCAAGGGAGGGATCCTAGAAGAGAAGAAACCTCAGATTCTGGGTCTAGTTTTGCTATTGAGTCACTTTGCATCCTAGAATAAGTCACTTCCCTACTTACAAATTCAATTTCATTATTTCATAACTTTAGAGCTCATTGGCAACTCAGAGTTCATCTGGTGCCATATCTTCATTTTACAGATGAGGAGACAGGACAGAGACAGTAAGCCTCAATATGACCAATATCAAATAGGATATTAGTGGCAAAGCTACAACTTGAACCAAAGTCCTCTGAATTTCAATCCAGCAACATTTTTTTTCCAATCTGTTATGTTACTTCTCAATAGTAAAAATGAAGATGGGATTAGTTGAGTCAAAGTTTCTTCTGGCTTCTTTCACTTGCTATCACTGTTAAGAGTTTTGAAGTAGGAACCTCAAGTGTTTTCTTATTCACAAGAAAGATCATTGCCATCTTGAATGCTTGAAAACCTCTTCCAAAGGTGAACCTGTCTTGGCAAAGATTTGTAACTTGATAGCATTCCTGAGATGGATAGTGTGGGGGAACTGAGAATGATTTTTAATAATACCATGAAGAAAGTTGATATTTATATATTGCTTAAAGGCTTCTACATATCCTCTCCTCTGATAAATTTCATTTGCGATTTTACAATTCTATTACGTATTTCACCAAACTCAACATCACACATGTCTTAGAGTATGATTGTCCCCTTTTCATAATGGTGAATTGAGTTTCTGTCTTGGACATTTGCTCTTCCAGTTTTCTGTGGAATCTGTGATTTATAAAACTATATCTTGGAATTATATTTCCTTGATGCTCCATGGTTAGTGATGGTTTTCTGATACTGACCTTCCTCCAGACATTGGTGGGTTCACTCTGCATGGGGTTTGGGGTGGGGGAAGGTCGGCATCTTCTCTTTTGAGGCAACACTTGGTTTCTTTTTCTACCTATGTCCTATGCCAACTTCTGAGCATCTTAATCCCACTCACATCCAAAATTTTCCACTATCATCTTCACCTAATGTGAAGAAATACTTAAATAGCATTCTGCCTACAAGGGATCATACTCAATATCTATGTGCCTCACATTACTACCAACTCTTTATCTGAGTATCCATTGACTATAAATGGTTTTCTGACCATTTTTAACCCAATTTCATCATGTGAGTTCCAGGGATATGGCCTAATTAATCCCAATCAAATCAGTCTCATCCCTGAATAAAGTCATCAACCCATGCTTATTTGGTTTATAAAAATTTATGTTACATAAACTCAAATTGTTCAGTTCACTCTCCCACTCTTCATTCTTTTCACAGTGCCATCTACCCTAGCTGAGGATCTTGCCTTATACTTTCTTGAAAAGACACTCAATGAGAAATTCCTCTTTTCCCTCTGATTTGTCCCTCAGACATCTTCCTCCACTATCTCTTCCATCAATGCTAATTCTCCTGAAGAGATGATTCTTTTCCTATCAAAGCCAGTCTCTCTACATGTACTCACGATCTCAACTCATCCTGTGTTTTTCAACAGTTTTTCCCCTGCAAAATCCCCTTTCTTGAATTTTCATTCTCTCCCCATCTATTGACTCCTTTGCTGCCTAAAACTCATCTCTGTATTCTTATCCTTAAAAACTCTGTTAATCCTACTGTCTCAGCTAGTTGCTGGACTATATCTCAACTCCCATTTACAGTTAAATTCCTGCAACTCAGTGACTCACTTCTTCTCCTCTCATTTAATTTTTGAATCTCCTACAATCTGACTTTCAGCTTCCTCTTTAACTGAAATTTCTTTTTTCCAACGTCATCAGCAATCACTTAATTGACAAATCTACTCTAATGATTCTTTCTCTTCAATTCTCATTCATCTTGGTCTCCATTCATGCTTCAAGACTACAAATTATGCTCTTCTTCTCAATACTCTCTCATCTTTAGGTTTTCATGAAAAGTTCTGTCCCAGGACTTTTCCTACATATCTAACCATTCCATTTTAGTTCTTTTTTTCTATTTCTTTTTTCCAAATCATGTTCATTAATTATGGTTGACCCCAGAATCTGTGCTGAAATCTCTTGCTTTCTCCCTATTATGCTGCCTAATTTGATGGTCATCATTTATCATGGGATTGATTGTCATCTCTACGAAGATGATTCCCAGATTCATATAACCAGCCCTGAGCTAGCTAGCCTTGTACCATTGGTTGAATTTTAAAAATCTTGAAGTGAATTTCTATAGGCATCTTAAACACAGCATATCCAAAGTAGAATTAATTTTCATTCATCTCAAACATTCACCTTTTCTGAATCTCCTTGCTATTGTCAAGGACAATACCATCTGCTCAGTCTCCTAAACTTGAACCTCAATATCCTCCAATGCTGGTACACTTTCACTTCACACTTAGATAATTGAAATAACATTCTAGTTGGTTAACCTATTTCAAATCTCTCCCCCTTGCAATCCATCCTTTACTAAGATATAGAAGTGATTTTCCTATAGCTCAGTTTAAACTACATCACCTCTCCTCCCACACCCACCTACTTATGCTATAAACTAAAGTGGCTCCCAGGACCAAATCTTCAAATCCAGTTTGACATTTAAAACCCTTCATAGCCTGATTTCTTCTTACCTTCCCCTGTCTTATACTTGCTGCCATCCATATTTATTATGATCCAGTGACATTGTTCTTGCTGTTCTTCCCACATTCAAATTCTGGCTGCTGTGCCCTTTCACTGCAAAATACCTTCCCTGTCTAGAATTCTTCCTTCTCACTCCTGTCTCCTAGGTTCCCTGGAGACAGAACATTGCTTAAATCCCACCTTCTGGAAGAGACATTTTTCCAGTCCTCTAATCTCCAATGATACTGACTTCCCTCTTAGATTACTTCCATCTAATCTGCATATAGGTTTTGTAAGTAAGTTGGTTATTTCTATGTCATCTTTCCCGTTAGCATCAGAGCTTTCTGAGGAAAGTCACCATGTTTGCTTTCTTTAACTTACTATTGTCTCTGACATAGACTATGCTTTTTGTACGTGCCTGCTTACTGATGTAGACATTTTAAATTCAACATGTCAAAAATTGAACTCATTACCTTTCCATCCAAATTCTCTCCTACTTCTAACTTGCTTATTACTGTTGAGCTTCTTCCAACATCCAGTCATAGAGGCTTTCAATCTAAAAATATCATTCTTGACTCTTTCACTCTGTGTGTGTGTGTGTTTGTCTCCCTCTTTCTCTGTTCCTCTGTCTCTGTCTCTCCATCTCTTGCACTCACTCTCTCTGTCTTTCTCCTTGTCTGTTTGTGTCACTCTTTGTTTCTCTATCTCTCCCTCTAACTCTCTCTGTCTCTTTTTGTCTTTCTTTTTCCCTCCTAATTTTCAAGTAATGGCAAGTTCTATTATTTTTACCTTTGCACCACCTTGCATATACTCTCCTTTCACTCCTATGAATTTATGACCTTCTCTTGCCTGAACTGTTGCAATCGTCTTCTGGTTGGTCTTTAAACCTCTAGTTTTTCCTCACTCCAGGCCATTGTTCACTCAACCATCAAATTGATTTTTTTAAATGCAGGTCTCATCATATCACTGCTATATTCAATAAACTCCAGTGGCTGCCTATTATCTCCAGAATCTACTTTCAAATCTGTCTAGATTTAAAGTCGTTCACAATCTGACATCTTTCTACCTTTCCAGTCTTCTTATACCCTTTTAATACCCACATTACCTTTTTTTCTCTCTGCCCCTCACTCATGCTCTAATATTCTTTTTTCATCTTTTTATTGTTCCTTGCATACAATACTCATCTCCTGACAAATAGCATTTTCAATAACTGCCTCTCAAGCCTGGATCTCTCTTCCTCCTCCACTCCACCTTCATCATTTTAGCTGAGGTGCCATTTTCTGAAAGAAATCCTTCCAAATATTCCTTAGTTTTAGTATGAAATTTCCTTTGAAATTATGCCCATTTTATCCTGTTTATATCATGCTTGTAAATAATGATTTACAAGTTATCGCCACCATTAAATTGTGTACTCTTTGGGAACAGGGACTGTCTTGCTTTTCTTTGGAATTTGGATACTAAGCATTGTTCTTAGTATGGAGTAGGCATATTATAAATGCTAACTGAGTGAATGAATGAATACTTCAAAAAGTTCTTAAAATCCAATAATTAGACTGGAAAGAACCATCTAGTCCAACCTCTTCATTTCACAGCTGAGGAAACTGAAGTCTAGAGAGACTGTGATTTGCTCAAGGTCAGATAGGTTGTTAGAGTCAGATCTAAAATCCATACTCAGATTCTCTGACTCTATAGTCAATTCTATTTCCCATGTATAACAATTGTCCAGTTCTTTTGGAATTAGCTCTTCTCAGAGTTGTTTCAATTTTTGGAAGCATTAGGAATTCCCAGTGCATCTCCATATACAAATATGTATTTAAAAATATTCCAAAGACAATTATGAATCTTACATTATTTAGATTTGAATTATTCCCACTCTGTCTCTTCTATATCAGACGTGCAGTCTATTGTTTGTTCTAAAACATTAACTATGCATTAACATTCAAATGAAACACACATTTATTAAGTTACTACTATACTCATGGCACATTCCACAAACATAAGCACACATATTTCTCTCTCCTCTTTTCCCCTTTTCTGTTTCTATCCTAACAAACATGGCATCTTGCAAGAGAGCCTTTTGTCTAGTAGGAGATATTGTATTCAATAGAGTGAAAGAATCAATCAGAGTTAGGGGTAGAAGAGAGACACAGATGGGAGCAGAAAATGGTTTCAATAGAAATCAACCTCTGAAGGGAGTTAAATATGGATTCCAGAAAGAATTAGCTTTGAAAATTGAAAGTCAAAATATGGAGAAGAGTAGAGTTAGGAAACACACCTGATAATCCACCTAGCAGAGATTCTATATTAGGGAGAAGTGCAAGGACACCATGAGAAGAGCATAAATATTGGGGCCCTGCTAAATTGTTTTTGCCAAATTTGTTGCCTGTGCTGCCAGTGTACTCTATACTATAACTCTTATCATTGATACTATATACTTAAGATAGCATACCCCCAATTCAGAAAGGGGATTTTTTTTAATAGCTACCTTTATTTCTATGTTATCTTAAAGAATGATTTGTTTTGAGTCAATAATGACCTATTAGTTGAAGTAAGGGAACTATAGCTTTCAGAGTAGTCTTTGGAGCATGTAAAGATTCCTCAACAGAGAACTCTTTTTCATCCTGTAATGTAAGGGTATAGGTAATCTCCTTTTAGTGTCTGTGCCTGCATTTTAAAAAGTGGCAAAACTGAACTGAAACTCTTTTTCTGATTCTCTCTTGGACATTCATTTTTGTTGCATTCAAAGGGTGAAGATCCCAATTCATTCATAGGAAAAGAGCTTTCCTTAGGTTCTCTTTGTTTTATTCTAATTCTGTGATGAGGCTGTTACTGTTCTATGTTACTTGTTTTCTTCAGTTTAAGGGGCTGGTGGTGATCCCTAGGAGACCCTTATTGATCTTGGAGTGATGGTACAATCACTCAGCCTGGCATAAAAGCTCTGGGAAGCCAGGGTACCCAGGACTCAAACCCCAAGGGTTTGGGAATTGGAACTGGGACTGTGCTTTATAGGAACTGAGTTAAACTATGAAACTAAATCCCTTTCCTTTTCCCAGAGATTTAAAATGGTTCAAGTTGGAAGTGAGAAAGGGAAAGAGAAGGAAGGGAGATTTGGTCTCTCACTTAATTAGAGAGGTAAGTTTCTAAATTTGTGTTTGTACCTTTTGAAATAAATGTTTCAATCTAAAAATTAAATTTGACTGTTAGTAGATAATGGAACTGGTGGATAGGGGACCACCCTTAGAATTGATAGAAATACATCAGTGGCAGCTGGAACTATGTGCTGAGAGCTTAGGTACCATCCAATCCCCTAACAGTTACTTAAGCACCAACTTGACCTTTAGGAAGGGGAGTCCAGGATAGTTTATGTTAGAGGAACATGGACCCACTGAATACCCTTGAACATTGAATTCTCTTTGTGTTCAAGAAAATCTGATTCCTCATACTCGAACTATAAACTTGTGAATTCTAAATTGAAGAAGAAGTCCAAGGAGAGCTCTCTACTTATAACTTACCAGACTTAACAATTGGTTGGCAAAACCTTTGCAAATCCAGGGCTGTTTCCACATCATACTGAGATATTAGAAAAAAGCTTTGGTAAAAGACAATGTAGTATAGTGGAAAGCAAACTTAATGAAAGAAAATTAACTATGCTAATGATTTCAATGAGTTCCTTTTTTTTATATTTTTCCATTAAAATAAAAAAATCCTGATGAAAAATGTTCCTGCTGGAAAATAATAAATGACATTAGTTCTGCATTATTATAAAGCTGTAGCATGCAATTGAGTCTCTCTGACAACAGATTGAAGCTGTCATCATAGAAATAGTATCTATTAACCAAATAAAATGAAATTTTTCTTTTTTGGGTTGCCCTAATGGTTATAGGTTATTATTCATTATAACTGTGTCCTGTAAGTATGTCTACTATATTAATGTAATTAAATGAGTCATCTGGGAGTGTGTGTTTTATAAGGAGGATGACATGTTGGAAGAATTGAGCTTTTAAAATATATTAATTGAATTGAGTGTTAATTATGAAGTAGGTTTTGGAATAGAGAAAGAAGTTGGTGGATTGAAACAAAAATAATGCCATAGAAAGCTAGGATGGTAGGGTGGTATTTTGAGAGAATCTGATGGAATGCTGAAATATATGGTCAGTTGACCAGATTAGGTGACCATTACACCTAGGAAAGTTTTCATTTCCATGGTGATAAATGAACCTTTTGTTTTGCATAAGCATGGAAAATACTTTGAGGCATAAGAGGAGAAAACAATGAAAGGAATGAAGTAAAGAGAGGAAAGATTAAAAGGTATGATATACCTTTAGGCATATAAGGGCTTATCAGCCACTCTATATAGCATTTAATAGAGTATTTTGAATATGATTTTCTTGCTCATTTTCTTCCCTCCTTAATTTAATTTCCCAATTGGAACTGATTCTCATACTGCCTTGACTCCCCTGGAGAGAAATTTTCCCCTTTTCTTAACAGAATGAAGATATTGTTGGAGTCATCAGAGTCCATTGCTTTCTATATCATTCACCAATTTATCTCTGCCTTAAGGTGTGAGAACTAATCTTAATTCAGGAAATTCACAGTTTCCATCTTTTCTCCTGCCTCTGGCTCTTGCTGTGCACCTGTGATTTGAGTAACATATTTTTTTTAAACAGGTGAGTTCTTGTTTCCTCCTTCCTATGAATAAGTACTACCATGATTAAATTAATATTTATGGGCATAATAGATCAGTATTGATATAGGACATGGCAAAGAATGTTGGCAATAATGCAAGAATTGCCTTTGCCAGGCACCATTCGTAATTTTACATGCACAACAGACATTATTAAAGTGGTTTAAAATCATTTGGTTCATTTTCAAATACCTAAAATTGAATTCAAGAATGCTGTTAAATGGAATCTTACAATTGACTTCAAGAGACATTGCAAATTTTTTCCTTTCATTTTTTTTGTCAGCGCAATGTCACAGCTAAAAAATAGCAACTTTTTAAATGAGGGATAGGGGTTATTCTTGCTTTTGGATGGAAGAGGAGCATATTGGGACTCTGGAGGGGTTGCTGCCCAACTCTTTATTCTGAGCACCTCCTTGACTGGTTGATTTACAGAGTCACTCTCACAATGACTGTCTTGGGGATGATAAAGACTTTTAAAGAAGGGAATTATGGAGACCTAGTCATTTCCCCACGCATTCTCCTGTACAAGAGGAGACAATCTATGCTTTTTTCCTTGGGATGACAGTACCAAATAGCATATTATTGGATAATAGAGCAGAAGGCACATCTGACAGTGCTTGGGGAATCTTCACAGTAAGAGGTTTAGAGACTCCCCTGATCATCAATGGGTATTTATTGAGCACCTCTTATATTCAAGGAACCTACTGTGCTTAGTGATTTAAGTGTTCTAAGATACAATCCTTTCCCTCTAGGAGACTAAGTTCTAATTAGGGAGATAAGAGATAACATATCAAATATGCATTTGTGAAATGCTTTCTGTGTATCAGAGCCCATGTTGAGAAAAATACACATGAACAAATAACAACAGTTAGAAATTATATAAGAGAAGTTCCAAAGGAGTGGGACAGATGAAAATGTGCATAGCAATTCATCAATAGACAGCTCACTTCCAGCTATATTGCTCTGAAAAAAACTTTGTAGATGAAATAGCATTTGACCTGAGTCCTGAAGAATGGGATAGAAGCAAGAATTTGCTGGAACCAACCCATACTGCCTCCCAAGAGTTGATTGTCAAATTATCAGTTTGAGCATGTCCATCTTGGAAATTGTTAAATGCTAAAAATCAGGGCTTGCTTTACAATTTTGGTTCTTCACTAGACTTAAGAAAGTAGTGAAGAAAATATTAATAATTCACTTAAACTTAAAAGTATGTTGTATGTTGTATGAACTTTTTTTTTATTTTCCTAGATTTAGTTGTTAAATATTCACAAACATTCCATGTAAAACTTCAGAAACTGGAGAGGAAAGACTTTCCAAATGGAAAGAGAAGGAATCTATAAAGGAGCCAAAGTAGAAAAGAATTAAGTATATTTTACTGAATTTAACTTTCTGTATCCTATCTTTACATCTTATCCTTCATCTTTAAAGGCTATCCTTTCTCATCTATGCCTTTTAGAATCACTAACTTCTTTTAAGGAAGACATAACCTTAGAATGAATCACTAAAAAGAAAGATGACAGAAATAGTATCCCCAAAGACATCAAACAGCTACAATGTTGGGCCAAATTCAATGAGATGGAATTTATTAGTTAAAAAAAAGTTTATCCCTTGGGTTCACAAAATTCTTTTTCACAAGTGCAAGATGAGGATGTGTGACTATTTGTCTTAACATGATCCAGGGGATTTGTGGAGTGAATATCACTATAAACCTATAAGTAGCTATAGGACCTCATCAAAGTTAATATATTATTGGGTTATATTAAAATGTATATAATGTAGGATTGGGAAGGCAATGTCTTTCCAGCAATTTTTATCCTCAGAGAACAACTGAAAATGATATTTTGTTCTATATGGAGCATATTAGGAAGCACATTGTTAAGCTAAAGCAGATACTAGAAATGCCATATGAGAGTTGCTTGAATCCACTCGATATGTTTGGCCCTCATAAAGGAAGATTGAGGTCTGTTTTTTGACTATCAACTTTTTGCTGGTGTTATATGGCAATGAATCAAGGGGGTCCATTATCTTCAAAGACCAAAAGGTGATTATCACACAAAGAGAGAAATGAAATAATGTAGGGTGGGTGTGATAGACTTAAATTTTCTATCAAATTTAATAACTAATAAAGGTTAAAGCATATTGACTTAATTTTTTATTTTTTAGAAATCATATGTATCAGACTAAAATGTTTATTTTTATTATTGTTTTGTTATTTATTTTTCCAATTATATGTAAAGATATGTTTCAACATTCATTTTTGTAAAGTTTTCTCCTTCCTACCATTCTCTCCCCCCAACACTTTGATTCCTACCATTCCCTCCCTCCACCCTATGATATAGGTTGAATATACAATAGTCACACTAAGACTTTTGAGTCATCCTGTATAACAAAGGTGAACAGAAGTCTAGATAATCGTTAGGATGGCAGAAACAAGGCATATATCAACATCTCATATTATATATCAAAATAAGGTCAAAAAGGGTAAATGATTTAGAAATAAAGGATGATAGCATAAGCAAAATGGGAGAACAAGGTATTATTTATTTGATAGATCTAAGGAAAAGGGAAAAATGAACAAATAAGGAATAGAGAACAATACAAAATGCAAAATGAATAATTTTCATTACAATAAATTAAAGTTTTTACTAAAAAAATAATAAATCAAGATTAGGAAAAAAGCAGAATTTCAGGAAACAATTTTATAGCCAATATTTCTGATTAAGCCTTCACTTCTCAAATACATACAAAACAAAATCATATTTATAAGAATATAAGCCATTCACCTATTGATAAATGGGCAAAGGATATGAGTAAGTAATTTCCAGATGAAGAAATTAAAGTTACTTATAGTCATATTAAGAAATTCTCTAAATTATTGTTGATTAAGGAAAGGCACATTAAAACAACTATGAGGTACCATATCACACCTAATTAGATTGATTAATATGATGAAAAAGGGAAATGCTACATATTGAAGGGTATGTGGAAAAAATTGAGACAATAATGCATTGGTAGAACAGCTTTGTGCATTCCTTTGATCCAACAATACCATTATTAGATATATATTTCAAAGAGATCATAAAAAAAGAGGAAGGAACCAACAGGTATAAAAATATTTTAGCTGCTTTTTTTTTTGCAGTGGCAAAGAATTGGAAGTGGAGAGGACATCAATTGGGAAATGGTTGAATGGTCTGTGGTATATGAATATAATGGAATATTATTGTTTTATAAGAAATGATGAGCAGGAGGATTTCAGAAAAACCTGGAAAGATTTACAGGAATTGGTGCTAAGTGAAGTAAACAGAACCAAAATAGCATTGTACACATTAACAGTTACATTGTGTGATAATCAGGTATGATAGACTTCTCAGCACTCAAATGATCAAAGACAATTCCAAAAGACTTATGATGGAGAATGCCATCCACATCCAGAGAGAGAACTATGGAGGCTGAATGCAGATCAAAGCGTACAATTTTCACTTTTTTATTTGTTTTTGTTTTATTTTAATTTCCCTTTTGTTCTGATTCTACTCTCACAGCATGACTAATATGGAAATATGCATATCATAATTATGCATATATAATATATATTCAGTTGCTTGATGTCTTGAAGAGGGAGGGAAAAATCGGAACTCAAAACTCTTATGAAATGAATGTTGAAAACTACATATGTAATTAGAAAAAATAAAATACTATTAAGTAAGGGGAAAAGATTTTTCACTAGGGAATACTATGATGAAAAGACAACGAGACCATGTTCATGTACCAGACAGAGAGCCTTAGTGCTCCACCGATAAATATGATGTTGGGAGAAGACAGAAAGACCTTTGGCACATTTTGTGAATCTTTGGTGAACTCATAGGAGAACATAGGATAAAATTTACATAGAATGAACATATAGAAAGTGAATGGATTGTAACCTGCATGAAACACAGAAAACTTCCTCATGAATGAGAGCAGAGATCCATTTGTAGTATTGATGATGATATTTGTTTTCAAATTTTTAAAGGAATATCATGTGGAAGATCTTTAAAATTGTAAATCAGTAAATGGCATACATTAGAGTAATACTATAAAAGAAAAATTAATGTAGACCCCCACAAGACATTGGCATGCTCCAGGAATGGTAGAGAATTAATATGATATAGTGAATCAAATAATCAATTTGGATTCAAATCTCAATTTTAATATTAGTTATGTGGATATGTGCAAGTCACTTAACCTGTCTCTGAACCTCAGTTTCCTCATCTATAAAATCAAGATAATAATACCTAGGGTACATGCCAGATGGGATTGCTTCAATGTTCAAAGGAAATGATTAATATTTCAAGCACTTTGAAGATGTTAAATTTAAAGTGGAAATACCATTTTTATGAAGTATAAAATATTAAGCTGGACCTTGAAGTGTGGATAAGAAATTGATGGGCAGAGAAAAAATGAAAACAGCAAATTCCAAGTGAAGGAAACAATAAGCAGAAGAAATAACAATAACATTGACTAACATTTATGCAGCACTTTAAACTATTCAAAGCACAGACATCCGGAACATTTGTGTTCAAATCCAGATTCAGGTAATTACTAGGTGTGT
The DNA here is from genome assembly GCF_037893015.1 of Macrotis lagotis. Classification (NCBI taxonomy): domain Eukaryota; kingdom Metazoa; phylum Chordata; class Mammalia; order Peramelemorphia; family Peramelidae; genus Macrotis; species Macrotis lagotis. Next base: position 151,175,329 of record NC_133665.1, read on the forward strand.
GAGGGCAAATCACTTTACTTCTCTTTGTTTCAATTTCCTTATCTGGAAAATGGGAACAGTAATACTATCTACATCACAAGGTTGTTGTGAAGAGGAAAAATGAGATGATGCATAAAAATCTTTGTAAACGTTTATGAATGCTGAATATTCTTGTTTTGTAGTTTTCTCATCTGATCATCACAGATGAGAAAAGTTTTAGCAGCAGAATTCCTCAAAATTGGTGTTCATCAGTTATAATTTTATTTTAACTAGGTCATATTTTTGTCACATAAGTTAAAAATATAATTGAAAAATGAATTAAAACTGGGCAAAGATAAAAAAAAATTCTCTTCTCTTCACTGCGACAAATCCCAGACCAAAGATGCTTTTCTATGCCCATTCAAGCAAGTTTCCAAACTATTTCTTCACTCTTCCTCTGCACACTATGTTTCTTCCTATGCTCTGCCATGTCTATGATTCCTTCAGTTGAAATTTAAGATAGTGGGGAATAAATGGTAACTGATAAATGGTCTCTCTATACTTTCCACATTTCTGAATGACTATAATTGTACAAAATACAAGATTGATGTTGGTTGGGTATGTGTGTAACCAAATGGATTTTAGGAGCCTGATGTTTAATCCTTTAGATTTGTTTAAATTTGTTTCATTTTTCAGAGAGAGAATTGGAAGAAAAAGAGAATGATGACTATTGTCTATAATGTGATGACAAGAGTATCCTAAGAGATGGTGGAGAATAGTAATATATTTCTGGGAAACTTCAGTCCTTGCTGAAAGGTGGCATGGTACACTGGAAAACATATTGAATTTGGAATCAGAGTAGCCAGTTTCAAATACTGACTTGGCCACTTACTATCTTTGAGATGTTGGGCAAGTCCAAATGCTCTGGTTCCCAGAGCTGAATTTTTTTCTTCTCATCTATATAAGGCAGTTGATCTCAAAACAATGAAAAAGGTTCTTTTTAGTTCTCAATGTATTTTCCTATGAATTGGATGGATTTGTTCATGTCTCCCTGTACAGGCAAGTTTCTGGTCTTTATAAAAGCCTTTATTTTTTTCAGTTTATATTACACACGAGTAGGTTTCTTATGTGGGCCATCATGAGACCATGGGGAAAAATGTGAATCTAGAGATAGAGATTGTGGGATCAAATTCCATTTTACTTATTACTGTACTTACTTTACTTTAACTTCATTTTATTTTATTGTGTGTACAACCTTTCTGAGTCTCAGTTTTTTCATGTGGAAAATTAGAGACTTGATAGAGATGCCCTCTGAAGTTCTTTCAAGCTCCACATATGATTCTATGATCTCATAATACTATTCTATATGCCATCACACAAAGAATATTGGAGAGAATATATACATATAATGTATGTCTTCAGAGAACGTAACCTAGAATGTATGTAAATAATAAAAAATAGAATAGCCACCAAAAATCCAACATTCATGGGAGAAATTGGGAGACCTTAGTTTGGAAGAGAGAAGATGTGGTGGATGATGAGGCATGATAGCTTTCTTCAAATATTTGAAGATGTGTCATTCATATGGAGGAGAAATAGTTTTGTCCTGCTTGGTTCAAAAAGATAGAGTTACTAAGGATGCACAAGAATTACAGAGAATCAAGTTTCTGCTTAAAATCAGGAAAACTTCCCACCAGTGACAGATATCTGAAATTTCTTGAAAGTCTGGACCAGTCACTCATCAGAATTTTTTGTACAATTGTTTTAGAAGTGGATATTGGGTTGAATGGTCATTAAGATCATTTTCAGAAACTTAGAAATTCTAGAAAGGAAATGTTGATACTTTTGTGAAGGAGGCCTGCTGATTATTGGAAATACGGTAATAATGGAACATACAACAGAGAAAAGATCATTTTTACAAATTAAAAAAATCACTTTAAGTTCTAATTCAAACTAAAATTGTGCTTAATAACTCTAATATTTTTATTGATTTACCCCTGGATAGGTTTAAAGATCTTGGGCTCAGTCAACTATTTGGCTTAAGGTTAGAAAAATTCCCATTTTAATAATTGCTAAATCTCTCACTGTCAGATCTTCTCTCCATAAACTATTTTGTGAATTCTGTTGCACAAGATGAAATAGGATCTGGGGTGATGGAGCTTTCTAGAATGCTCCCTGATTGGCTTGAAGATGAATTTAGAGTCAATATCAAAAGAAAATAGTAGCTTTAGCGACATTTAAGTATGCTCTGCATTTGCTATTAAAAATGCCAATCTTAGTTTTATTCTAGAAATAATAGTCTCTTTCTATTGTCTTATTTTGGGGAAAGTTCTGAGAAGTGCTTTTAAGAAAGGGTGCTGAATAATGTGCTGAGGACCTTTCCTTGCACATGGGCATCCAGATTGTTTGGGGCTCTTAATTTCATTGTATCATCAATCATTTTTAAGATTTTCATCAATCCATTTCTAATGAGATGCTGTTTTTTTTTCAAACATATATGGGCTTCTTGTGCTTCTGAACAAGCATCAATTTTAATGAGTGACTCCAGGATGAAAAGTTTGCTTTCCCAATTACACCCCAAGACCATGAATTAATGTTCTATAACTAGGGTGGCCAAGTGTGTAATTTACATATGGTGGTTCTTTATGGAAAAAAGAGTTATATTTGTCATCTTGGGCAGAGATACACTGCACCAGAAAAAACAATCCTGAGCAAACAAAGGATGAACCTACACCCTGAATATCCCTGATATGTCAGCTCCATTCTTTGTGGGCAGTTATTTAAAGTAGAATGAGAGAAATAAGAAAGAATGAATAGGCAGGAAGACTTAAGATGGCGTTAGGAAGCCCATGTAGGCATGTGGGTGGACTTTAACATAGTTTTACTGCTGCATAAAGTAATGCACCAAAAAGGGAAATGTGTTAAATTTCTCCAAAATCCACTTTTCTTTGGTGCTTCTGATTTCTGAAGAATAAAAAAAAATTAGCTGAATAAGATGTTTATTCTGTGACTGCTTAAAATAAAATTTCAGTAAGGCAAAAAACCCCAACTAGAATGGATTTAAATTTAACATTGGGAATGTCTAACAATATGTACAATGTGTAATTAAACTCTAATTTATCTGCCCTAGCATTCATTAATGACATCTAAACCAGAGGAACATTGGAGTTCTTTCAGAAGCAATCAATAACCCATTCTGGCGGTGACACAAACTCTGGACCTAATTACCAGTCACAAAATCATCATAGCTGATTGAATAAGGTGCTTGGATTAGAAGGGAGTGGGGGATGCTATGTGAGGCTATTAGCCTTTGGTTGCTACTGAATTTCAAACTCATGCCTGCTTTTTTCCTTAGCTGTGGGAATAACTGTTTTGAGGGGAAATTCTAATTAAACCTTATGTTTTTCTTAAACTATGGTATTCTCAGTGAAAATGTTTCTTTTCATCTTTCCCTAAAGAACAGATATTTTTCCACCATATTTTTCAAGATTGACAAGGTACATTTCTTCCTTTCAACAATCTCATTAATTGTATTCACTACCCCTAATTTTCATTTGTTTGCTTTGCTTCCACAGAAATTCATATATGAATTTTCAGTCATATTTACAGTATGATTCTATCATCCGACATAAGTTCTTGAGTCCTCTGTGTTTCTGACTCTGGATGCTGAATTTGAAGAAGATTCTACTAGGCAACTAGTTGTTGTAAGTGGAAACTTGGGCCTATTTAGGAAAACTTGAATTCAAATCCAACTTCAATCACTCATGGACCAAAGGATCCTGAACAAGTCACTAAATTAATGGCTGCCTCAGTTTCCCCATATGTAAAATGAGAATAATAATAATCACAGCGTTTCTGTAATGATAAAATGAGACTACTTTTAAAGTGCTTTGCAAACCTTAATGTGACATATAAATGCTAGTTTTTAATTATTATTTTGTTGCTGTTGTTATTCAGTTGTTTCAGACATGTTCAACTCTTTTGTTGGACACATTTCTTGACAAAGATACTGGAGTGATTTGTCATTTCCTTCTTCAGCTCAAATTAAAATTAAGTGATTTCATCATGGTTGTACAGCTAGTGAGTGAGAGGACAGATTTGAACACAGATCTTGATTCCAGGTATGATGCTTTATCTTCTCCGCTGCCTAGCTATCTACTAGCTATTATTACTAATTATTTTGGTTTTATTATTTATGAATTATTGTCAGTGATTTTTGCTTTCTCTTATGCATATGGCAGCTACCACCAAGAGTCTTCACAGTAGTATGGTGCAGTGAAAAGGGCATAGCAATAATAATTCGGAACCTTACTTTGCTATGTAATTATGTAATTTTGACTGGTTATATTATTCTAGACAAGTCACTTAATGTCTCTGAGACTCAGTTTCCATTTCTTTGACATGAAGTGGTTGAACTGGATCATCTCTAAGATTAATTAGAGCAAGAACATTTTAAGAGCTTCTGGTGGACAATTATGCAAGTACTTTCATAGTACTTCTAGAGTGCACAAGGGAAGGAAATGAGGCAACCAAAATTTATTAAGAGCCTATGAGCCACTTAAAAATATTATCTCATTGAGTTTCCAGTAACTCTGCTCGATGGGGGGGGGTACATGCTAATAGTGTCAAAATTTTGCTTTTAGAAAACGGAAGCAGAAAGAATGACTTTAAATGACTTGCCCAGGGTTACACACTAGTATGTGTCTGAGGTCAAACTCACTTCTTGATTCTAGGTCTAACACTCTATTTATTGCATTACCTAGATGCCTAGATGAGAAAGGGATTTTTGAGGTGATACTTGTTGGGAACAGAATGGAAACTTGTGCCCTAAACAATGAAAAGGAAAATATTGTTACAATTTTTCTATCTATCTATTTACTATCAATCATCTATCATCTATCTCTCTATTTGTCTATCATCTGTCTCTCTATATCTATCATCTATCTATCCTTTATTCTCTATCAGTTATCTATCTATATATTTATCTATTGATTGATCTATATAATCTATCTATCTATCTTTCTATCTATCTATCTATCTATGTATCTATCTATCAATCTATCTATCCAGTATTCTAAAGTTGGCAAAGATGTTCCCTCTCAATAACTCTCTGAGATACATAGTTCAAGTATTATCAACATGACAAAGACTTATGACTTCTATAATTCTTATGTCTGCAATAAAGAACAAAATTCAGGATGGTCACCCTTTCAGACCCCAGGCCTTACCATCCAACCTACCACTGAACTCTTCAAATTTTTGGATTCTGGCATCTGTCCTGACTTTGAACCTTCTAGCTTCATAGCTTTGTTATATGTCTTGCCACTGGACCCTAGATAACACTGGGTTTTCCCATTTGCCCCATACCTTCTATATGTTGCTTTTCCACAACAGAATGTAGGTTCCTGGAGGGTAGGAAGTCTTTTATATTCATATTCATATATTTATATCTACATCCCTTGCACTCATCACATTATTTGGTCCATACTAATCACCTAGAAAGGACTTTTCCTTTCATTCATGATCAAATGTAAATTCTTTGAGTGTCAAGATTATTCCATTTATTTTATCTGTAGCCCCAGTTCTTTCATAATACCTATAACATAGTTAAGTTCTTAATAAATTTTCTTGATTAATTCTTTCTAATTTTACAGCTAAAGAAACTGAGGCTCAGAGTACTCAGACATGTAGCTTAAGTCAAAATTGGTGCTCCAACTTGACTATGTTAACTCCATCTAAGTCTTTTTCCATAATACTATTTGGCTGCTGCTGCTAATTCCCATTTGAAACACATCTATGTCATTCTTTAAGGTTTACAAAATCCTTTCCAAAGAGGATTGTTAAGGGATTCAGGTAAATGCCCCCCCCCAACTCCAGCATAACCTCCTAGTGTGTTGCACAGTCTCACCTTCCATTTTGCAGTGTTATTTCAGGAAGCACAGATCTACATAAGGGAGGTTAGGTGACAAATGAGCTTATAGGATAAGGCAAGAGTGAGGAAAGAGCAGGCTTAAATTGTACATAGCAGTTTTTCAATTGTGTCTCTTTGGGGGCAGTTTGAGTATCTAACTGACAATGATTTTGCTTATAGAATAAGTAACCTTACCATAAACTGTGCCTTTAGATTCTGAATTAGAGCTTCTTGCCTTAATATCGAGTTACTGATCTAACCTGATTGCTTTGTTTTAGGCATGATAAAGGTTATTTACTGTAATTCTTAACAAAATGCACCAGAACCTTAACAACCCTGACAGTCATGATTCATATGCCCTGTTTTTTTTTTTTTTTTTTTGTGTGTGTGTGTGTGTTGGCTTCTTTTCTCTGCATTCATTTTCTATTTTGTAAGCATTATTATTAAACTTTAAGATGATGCTAAGTTTTGCAGTCCTATGGGCTTTAATTAGAAGTTCATTGGCCATTTGGGACTGTTTGCATGGAATCTACTTTCCTAAGGCTTAAGTCCTGTAAATAAACATGATTAGTTGCTTGCCATGCTCTTAAGCATCTCTGATGACAAGAAAGTGATCTTTGCCCTTCATAGGTCATTATATATTTTTTTCTTTCCAAAGTCAATCCCTTATCTATCTTATCTTCTAGGTTGTTGCAGCCTTCTTTTAGCAATGGATTTTTCATTTTTCCTTGTTTTGGAAAAGCATTTATTTGGAAAAGTCATTTATTCATTCAATCAACAAACACTTATTAAGCATTGCCATGCTTAAAATGCTGTGCTAAGGGGTGGGGGTGGGAGAGGTGGAGATACAGAGAAATTAAGACATGGTCCCATCCTGAAAATTAACAATTTAGTGGGGGGGAATCAAGTGATGTATACAAACATGATATAATAAAAAATATAATGACTATATGTTAAGCTTCAATGTCAAGGATCTGTGATTTCCTTGGTAGGCTGCCCACATAGGACTTAACCCATCCATAGCTTATGAGATAAGTCTGAGAGACATGTCTGATGCTAAATGACACACTTGTGGTCACTCAGCACCAGAATAGGTTGACTAAAAACCTAGCCCTTTATCTATAATGCCAATTCAGATAGAGCAGCCATAATACTACATGAATAGAATCAAAAGTATGAAAGGTACAGAGCTCTAGGTGAGTTAATTTCTGACTAGAGAAATAAAGGCTTATTGGAGTTGGCATTTAAACTGAACCAACCTTTAAGGAAAAATGTGATTTAAAAATATAGATTTGGGGCAAACAGGCAAAAATATAAGCAAAGTTAGGAAATCAGTGGACACATACAAGATAAAGTGAATGATACAATTTTGCTAGAGTAAAGGATAGCCTGGAGGAGAGGAGAATGGGAGATACCTAGAGAGGTAAAAAGACTTTTTAAGTGTTGATTAAATCCTCTTTTGGTTGCCTTACAATGAACATAATATATCTTTTAATTTGGTCTGGTCCAGAATTATTTCTCCATCTTCTTTATTGAAAATACCTATGTAATGGAAGAAGAAGAAGAAATAGAACCTTTGTATGTGAAAGAATTAGATAAGAAAGGGTGAAAAAGGTCATGGAAAGTGTGAAAAGAAGAGAGATAACATTCCTCTTTCTGAATTTGAATGAAAGAACAGCATTCTCCTTTTTGAAAAAATGAAGAAGTATGTCAATACTGGGTAGAGTACTATGTCCTTTATTTGATTTTATAGATGAGAGGATCCTGATGTTTTCCAAATACCTCAAGCTTATTTGTCCATTTAAGAGCCTAGGCTTTATTTATTAGCATCATTTTGGATGCAATCCTTTTCTTATAAGATATACTTCCTTGCCTTTTCACAGAGTGTATATTGATCTTAATTCATTATTTTTCTAATGATGCTGAACTCATTATCAAGAGCTTAGAGTCCTCTAATGTGCTATTTTTTTTCAAGGACACTCAAAGTCCTTCCTTTGGCTATTGAGCAATACAAGGTAATTTGCTCCTTATTCTAAATGTCCCAAACCATTATGCTTTTTGAGTTTTTTCATTAAAAATCCTCTTCAGCCTCCTTTTCCCAGGAAATTTAGGAGCTACTACTTACAGCTGTAGCAACTTACTGTAACAGGTTTCCCTTGACTTTATCTTTCCCCTCCTTATCCTCCTTCCTCTTTACTTTCTAATTTGATGATTTTAAACTGCTATGGGCTGAAATAAAGAAAATGCCAAGTCTATTAGAACTGTGTCTAAAATAAAAGCAAATAGACTGTGAGTGAGGTCAGAGAAGGAGCAAAATGCATTGAGCTCTAAAGAGTGAATTTCATGACAATCATCTTGGTTGCTCAAAGAATTTTGGATTGGTTCTTGGTTTTCACTGGTATTGTAAATAACTGAAATTTATATATAAGTGACTTTTGGATATGCAATGTTATAGTATTCTTAGCAAAAACATAAAGAGACTTTTGAAAATTACATCAAAAAAAGCCAGCTTAAATTTAGATTTACTCAGATATTAGCATGGCCATGTCCACCATAACTTTATCCACAGTGCTAGCTGTGAGAGTACCATTAGTATGATTTTCTAGTGTGTGTTGACTTTTAACTGCCATGGAATCTTTGTATAGTACAAAGTTGGAAAGCTTTAAGTGCATCCAAAATCTCTGTGTTTGCTGGTGCATGGTTCTGCAGACACCTCCCCTGGAGACATGGTAATTTTGCAACTTTATATTCAACACAATTCTAATTATAAATTGTTCTCTTTCAGAAGCGATAGCCAGACTGTTGGCACACGCTGCCTCTTGTTATATTGGTAAGGATGACAGCATAATGACTGATGATAGGCGTTGGCTTCTCTCATTTCTCCTAATTAGAAATTTCTCGGCATTATCATGCTTTGTAAGTAACCAGCTTACTCTTGACAGTGGCTAATGTGTTTGGAATGGTTCTAACTTTTATTTCATCAGAAGGAAGTAGTCTAATAAGCTGACCCATTATGTAGGCAGTTTGCCTTGGCTGGCACAACTCCTTCTCACTGTCTTGCTTCCTGTGGACCTGGGCTGATTCAGCCAGGACAGTAGTCCAGCTTTGAGGAAAAAGTCTGATGTATTCTGTCCCTAGTTGCAGATGAAAAAGGCAATATGGGGGCAACTACATGGGAAAGTATTGGGGAAGTTAGGTGACACAATGGATAGTAAGGACCTGAATTCAAATCTGGCTTCAGACACTTAGTAGCTGTATGACCCTGGATGAGTCACTTAACCCCAAATGCTTCCAAAAAAAAGAAAGAAAAGAGACAGAATAGAAGTTGACCAGAAAATACCCAGGCAGCAATGGCAGTGTTGTATGAATTCTTAATGAGTATATAAACATATAATAGAGAGGCAGCAGGTTAGGATGTCAAAGAGTGTCTGTCTTGAAATCACAAGAGATAAAGATTTAGGTCCTGTCTCCATCAATTGTTTGTGTATATTATTCTATTAAAGTTATTTAATGTAGGTGACAGGATCAAAATACAAAAAGATTATGGCAGACTATACCACATTGAACTGAATTAAACAAGGTTACATTTTTTTTTCAAATTAAAATCACCATTCTCTTTCTCTCACCATCTCTCGACTCCATTGAGAAAGCAAAATAATCCCTTAAAATCTTTTGTTATAAATATGTACAATTACATAAAGCAAATTCCTGCATTGCCCCTGCTCTCCTTAGCCATATCTCAATCCGCACTCTCTGTCATACCTAAATTTATTAGGGATAAATGTAGTCTTAAACTGAGGTTTGAAAAATCATCTTCACCCAGAGGGATAAGGTGGCACAGTAACAGTGCAAAAGCAAACAAACAAACAAACAAACAAACCAACAAGAAAACTCTGGTGTCTTGGTGAGCTTCACCCTCAGTATGAATCAGCTACTGTGGATTCTGTAAGGGCAGTCAAAAAGCAATTATCAGTCAATGAATCAGTCAAAACATTCATTAGATACCCCCTTCATGCCAGTTAAGAGAGGAATCCCATCCAGCACTCTAGAGGTGATGATTCCTTTCTACCCTGCCCTGGGAAGGCATCCTTTGGAAGTGCTCATTTCTTATAAGGTTACTGATAGGTGAGAGAGAGATTGCATAAGAGGGAAACTAGGATGATGAAAAGGTAAGTATACTTGATGACGACCCACTGGAAAAGTAATTATCCTCAGTTTTCAGTGATTATGACATAGAAAACGTATACAGTTTGAGTTGATGCCTGAAGGCGTGGCTAAATGCAATAGGGTGGAAATTCCAAAGGCATACGTTAGAATCCATTTAAAAAAAAGTTGGTAATTATTTGAACTATCTCCAAACTAAATGGACAGCTCCTGGAAGTTTTCATGCCCTTTGCCTAGATCTTCAAAATAATGAATAGATAAACCATCATTTGCTGTATACTTGACTTTTCAGGAAAAAAATGCTTGCTCAGGTTGGACAAATTGAACAGGTAAGTGTTCTTAACCTGGGCTATAGACTCAAAGTATACATGGACAGATTTCAAGGGGTCCATGAAGCAGAATGGGAGAAAATCTTTATTTTCACCGAATTTTAGTTACACTAGTAATCCTATGTATTCTTTAAGTGCATTGAAATAGTCTTTAAAAGAAACACATGGGCATCACTAGGATGTCAAAAGGGTCTATGATGAATAAAAGGTGAAGAATTTCTAGCCCACTTGGTCTCTGAAATTTCTTGAAGCTAGGAGATCTTATGATGCTTTAGTTTCTTTGCCCTTCAATTTCCCTAATCTGCAAAATGAGGGTAATGATGATGCCTTCCTGCCAAAGTTGTCTTGTACCTGAATGTTTATGTTCTATATATTCCCCTACATAGTGTCCCAAAAGTTTTGTTGCAGTTTTAAGCTTAAAACAAGTCTATTACTGATATTTATTAAAACTCACTTTAGTTATCAAACTATTAAAGCTTGAAACTGCTCCAAGACAATTGGGACACCCTGTACAAGTTTATGGGCAGCTAGCTGACATAGGCAATAGATTGCTGGAGCCTGAAGTCAGGAAGATTCATTTTTGTGAGTTCAAATCTGGCCTCAGGTACCTGCTGTGTGACCCCCCCAGTAAGTCACTCAACCCTGTTTGCCTCTATTTCTTCATCTGTAAAAAATGAGCTGGAGAATGCAATGACAAACCACTGCTGTATTTTTGCCAAGAAAACCAATAATAGAGTTACCAAGAGTCAAACAAGACTGAACAACAGCAGCAGCATGGTGGGAGCCTCATTAGATGCATACTTCCAGAGACCCCAATTTCTTCATTTGCCTTCATATCCTGTGGGCATAATCAGTTAATGAGTGTTTATTTTATAATAAGCACTTATTTACTGTCTACTGTTTGTGGAGCTCTATGCTAAATGCTGAAGACTCAAGAGCAGAGAAGGAGCTTACATTCTAACACATCCCAGGTATGAAATATTTAGGACAAGCCAAATTTCAGTGTGTAGGAGAGATAGAACAGGGAAACCAACCTAACCGGGGTAAGATTATTCTAGAGAGGCAATCAGAGATCTGAGGGGTTAGTTTGGATCTGATTACCATGGGATAAGGAAGACTAAGGATAAAAACTATATCCTGGTGTGTTGTACACACCCTTATCCTTGCAGATAGGAATATTGGGGAGAAGGTAGAGAGAAAGGTGGTTCCTGATTGGTTGTCAGAAGTGGTGAATATAGCCATCATTTAGGGCGTGAAGCCATAGTAGATGTTTAATAAATTCTTGTTGGATGATTGATATGTTTATGGTTTCCTGAATCTCTTTCTGTATTCATGATCCTCTTTGGACCTTTTATAATCCAGAAAGTTCAGAAGAAAAAAAAAAGAATGATTTCTGGCATCTAATGGAAGAAGACAACGGAAAGACAAAAGGAAGAAGACATAAATTTAAAAAAAAGTTGGAGAGGGGAAGTATGTAGAGGATGGGTTAGGACAGAAAGTCCGAAAAACTGCTGCCTGGAGAACAATGAGAAATGACTACTTTCAGAACTCTCCTAAAACAAAAGTTCCCAGAAGAGTCATCCAATCAGAGGGAGAAGCCTCAGGGCCAGAAGGCTCTTCCATAGGATGAATTTCCCATCTGGAGTGAGGCTTAGGGATGAAGAACTGGGAGATGGAAAAGGAGATCTGGAGCACAGCCTGGAGAGGATTGAAGGATTTCATTGTTGTGCTTCTGGCCAGGATGCAAACCTTTCTATTGACAATGATGACAGATCACCTAGATTAATGATGCTTAATGACGCTCACATAGAGTGTATTTCGGGTAACCCTTCATGGTCACTTTGTTGGATACCTGAAAAAGGTAGCTTTTAAACCAGGAGCCATTAAATTTGGGTTTATAACAAAAGCTATAAGGCAATAACTGGAGTGAATTTGATAGTGTCAGATTGGGAGTCAGAAGCCCCAGGTTCAAGTTTGACTCCACTACTTATTAGCCATTAGACACTGAGAAAATCATTCAACTCCTCTGGATTTAATTTTCTAATTTTAATTAGAATGTCTAAAATTAAATGTGAATGGTTAGACAAGATCTTGTGTACAAGGCAGAGAATCAGCAACTCTACATTGAATTATGGATAAGATCTCACTGGTTGAATGATCAGTCACAAAGAGTAGTCTCTAAAGAGTAGCTTTCAGATTCGAGTATTAATGAGTTCCAGGGAAGAGGGAAAATAGCTTAGTGAATAGAAAGTTGATTTTGAGTCAGGATGTCCTGGTTTCACAACTTGCTTCTGATATCTTCATGATATGGGTCTCTGAGCAAGTGCCTTAACCTTTTTACTTAAAGACACTGTTTTAAGCATCTTAGTTACAAAGATTTTACTGAAGTAAGTACTGGAAATACTGGCTCTCACTTGGAATTCCCTCCTCCATTGAAATATGGATCTAATGAAAACAAACATGACCCCCAATGTCATAGATTCCAAGGTGGGCAGCTAGGTGGTGCAATGGATGGACCACTGGCCTTGGATTCAGGAAGGCAGGAGTTTGAATCCAGTCTTAGACATTTACCACTTACTAGCTGTGTGACCTTGGTCACACAAGTCACTGGTTGTCTTGCATCCAGAGCCTTCTCCAATTGTCCTGACTCCTATCTGGTCACTGGACCCAGATGGCTCTGGAGGAGAAAGTGAGGCTGGTGACTTAGCACAGCAACCCTTCACTCAAATCCAATTCATGGGCTTTTCATGGCATCACCTCCTTGATGTCATGGTCTTCTTTGAAAATGAAGGACAAACATTAGGTTCTGAGGACTGGACTAAAGGAAGACAGTTCTACAAGTGGAGAGAAGGGGTAACAAGTAGGGACTTCATAGTCCATCAAGTCCACACATGTCATTTGATAAAGGAAGGAACTGAGACCAAAAGAGGTTGAGTAATTTGCCCAAGATCAGGCAAGTAATTAGTTAATAGAGATTTGAACCCGGGTTCTTGGATAATAAAGCTAGTGCTCTTTCCACTGTACTGTCCTGTACTGTACTGTACTGGGAAACAGAGTGAAGAGATATAGGGTTTAAGAGCTGATAGCTGTTTAGATCTAAAGGATGAGATGCACATTGTTAATTTAAATCAAGGTAAGTGACCTGACCAAGGTAATTGAGCTAGTTAGAAGCCCAGAAGAGTATCCTGATCCCCACTTCATCTTCCATTCCCTTACACTTCTATGCCCTCATGGTCTTCCCTAGTACAACTCACTAATTTTTCTTCCAATAATTATTTCCACATTTTTAGACTCCTACTTATTCACTTCATTTAACTTTTATTCCTCATGACCTCATCCTCACAAGCTGTTGGAAGAAAGTTTGCAAACCCTAAATCTCTCCAAAAATGTGAACTATTTTAAAGAATAAATCATTTGCTGTTTATCTGCACTTGGAAAAAAGCACCAATATTGATGCCATCTTTCCTCTCATAAACATTTCTGAAGTGGAAACTGAGTCCTAGAAAATTTAAGTGATTTTTTGTCTAAAAGTGACATTGTCCGTAAATAGCAGAGGGAATATTTGAACCCAGGCCCACAATTCCACCTCCATCACCATTTTCACTCTTCAAACTTTCAGTAAATTCACATTAGCCCATTTCATTGTTACTTGCAAAAGCAATTAGAGGCAAAGTTTAAACAATTGCTTACAATATGATTCTTTTTTTCATTTTCTTGAAATATATCATGGGTGACTTAGATTAAAGGGTCATTTGACTGAGCATTTACAAACCCTTTCTACCTTACTGACTTAAGAATTATTTTGCACATATGCATGCTCTTCTACTTTCTGTCAGAGATGGGGAGCCTCTAATGATGGGTGAAAATATTTCCCAAAGTGCCATTTTCCACCACTGAATTCTCTTCTCTCCTGGCTACTGATGGGGAACATTTTTCCAGAGCATTATAAATTGGATTACATTTTCCAATAAAATAATATTTAAAATGATGGTTAGGTTTCCAGGCTGCTGCATAAATACCAATGTCATCCACAGGGTGGTTGAAATGGAAATAAATGAATTTGGAGTATTTTCGACCTCGAAATTGACTTTGGGACCCCATGCTGCTTCTACGTTGTGTGACTGCATCAGGGCTTTGTAGTCACTGTTCATTTTCCAAACATATGTTTTCTACTCACCAATTTGCTCAGTAGGACTTGTCTTCATGGTACAAATTCAGCTTTGTAATCCTCTCCTGGTTTGTAAACTTAAGAAACTATGGACATTATTTGAATTTCCATATTTCCATTTCTATTTTTGTTTCCATATTCCAAATTCATAAATTGGATGATCATGATCTGAATGAGGGATTATTGAACTGGGGTGGGGTGAATTCAGCAGGAAATGAGAGAATTGGGAGGCAGAGGCTTAGATTTGGGGTAGCATTATCTTCCAGCCAGTCTGGCCCATGCTCTTGAAAGGACTGGGGAGGGGAAAGTGGAGTGGAAGATGGCATGTAGAGGCTCATCACAATTATGGGAATCTGGGGATGGCAACCTGGGGCTATCATGTTGACAGGTGTCACATGCTGCCATAGAGGATATAGTCACTGTGGAAAGGCGAAAATAACGTGCCCTCAGACGGCAGTGCCTTAGGTTAAAACCGTATTCTACTAGTAACTTTGATCATGGAAATAGAATTGTAGGTATAGTCAGGTAACTTGGACTCTAAGAAGCCCCTAGTAAATCGTGTGAGTTTGGGCAAAGTCACCCTGCCTCTTCTTGACTTGCTTTCTCTTATTGAATATAGATCGTGTGACCAAAGTCTTAACAGTACTTTTAAGCTTTAAAAACTTCATTTATATATTTCTAGAATGCTTATAAGTTATCATTCACAGAGCAATTTAAGATTAGCAAAACATTTTACACATATCATCATATCATCTCATTTTATCCTCATGACAACTCTGGAAATTTGGTGTTATTATTATATCATTGTATATATTATATCCTTTTATAGATGAAGAAACTGAGGCAGACAGGTTAACTGATTTATCTAGTGTTGCATAACTACTGAACATCTGAGGTTGGATTTGAACTCTGGACTTCCTGGCTTAAAGTAGGGTGTTTTATTCACTTTGTCTTATATATATATATATATATATATATATATATATATATATATATATAGATATAGATATATAGATATAGATATAGATATAGATATAGATATAGATATAGATATAGATATATATAGATATATATATAGATATATATAGATATAGATATATAGATATATAGATAGATATAGATAGATATAGATATAGATAGATAGATAGATAGATATAGATATAGATATAGATATAGATATAGATATAGATATAGATATAGATATAGATATAGATATAGATATATATGGATATACATGTATATGCATATACATATCTAGATATATATATGTGTGTGTGTGTACATAAATAGACACATTATGTATTTAATTTTAAATAATTAAAAAGCTTTAAAAAAGGACAATCTAGCCTAGATTGTGAAGGGGTTCAAAAATCCTTAAAAGCCAAATAGGAATTTAAACTTCACTGAAGGAAATAAAGAATTACAAAAAGAATATCAAAAGAAGAGAGTGTGTACTGAGTCATGTTTTAATGTTTTTTTAGTGACTTTTCATGAAGGGCAGATAGCTGGCATAGTGTACAGGATACCTGGACTGAAATAAGAGGATAACTCATCTTCCTGAATTTAAATCTGTCCCTGGAAACTCACTAACTGTGTGACCCTTGGCAAGTCACTTAACCCTGTTTGCCTCAATTTCCTCAACTGTAAAAATCAATTAGAGAAGGAAATGACAAACCACTCCAGTATTTTTGCCAAGAAAACCCCAAATGGGTCATGAAGAGTCAGAAATGACAGAACAACAGTCTTAGAGAAATAGTCATATTATAGATACCATCTAAGAGAAGTGGTTCACCTCTAGACAATTTGAGAGGGTCACATATATCAAATATGCATATGACCATGGCAAGGGTGTTTTCCCATTTATTTCTATTTCTGTGAAGTTTCTATTGGAATGAAAGCACTTCTGAGGACATATCATGAATGCAGTACTTTGCTGAGGGCTGGATGAGATGCCAAGAAAATATACAATTCCAGGTTCTTTGTTCTGGAGAGGGTTACAGTCTAGTGAGGACATCTTAGTGCTAAACTCAGAAGCTAAGGCTAAACTGTCAGAGACTGTCAGAGTCTTCTATAGGAACTATTTAAAGAATTCGTATAGCCTTTGAAAATATTAATGTCATTGAAACATTAAGATTGTTAGTAAGAATAATTATATGGGGGAAGAAAGTGTAGCTGATGACTTAGCACATCCCCTCACTCAATTCCAATTCACATGCATGCGCTAATATCACTTCCCTGATGTCATGGTCTTCTTTGATATCATGGTCTTCTTCAAAAATGAAGGACAAAGATTTTTTTGTAATGATTCTATTTATTCCAGTCACAGAAATTCCTGTATTTCTCTCAGGTTGAACTGTGTGATTCTTTAGTTAAGTGTAATAGTTCAAAAAGGGAAAGGTGACTTTATGGAAGATGTTAGTCAAGTCTCAAAGGTTAGATTGTATTTAAATAAATATTAAAGAGTAAAAGACCTATTTGGAGTAGAAGCAAAGTGGAAGGAGTAAGGAAAGCATTTGGAATGGATATCTTTTAATCTCCTCAAAATAAGATTGACTAGGTAGGGTGATGATTTATCACAGAGAACCTTGAAAGTAAAGCAGAGGACCTTTATATGATTCATATATCCTGAACCTCACTGCCTCCCCATCTTTCGGTGTTCATGTTCAGAAGACTAGATTAATAGTGATAGAGAGAGGCATTGAAGAAAAGATGGATAACCTAAAAAGGTGAGATTTGACCTTAATCTATTTAGCATATATCACACCGCATGAAGCTTAAATCCTGGGCTATTTTACATCTTTGCTAGGTTCCCTTGGACTTTGTGCCATAAGACATGATTGAAGAAAAGGTCATTTATAAAAGTAATAGTAGGTGTGTTCTGAAATGGGCTACTGAGACTCTGATAGTGGATCAGATCTTTTCCTGAAATATCCAATAAATTATAAACACATGATAGATAAATCATTGCTTTCAATATTTCTATGTGCTTACTACTAAACATTGTGTTTTGTATGGCATTGAATATGTAGGAATGGAAGAATAGAACTTAAATTAATGAAAATTGTATTGTAGAATATTTAAAAGGAAAAATCATTTTTCTATTCAAGTACATTTAGAGCTGGTCAATAAACTTCAAACATTCTTGAGAATTTTAATAAAGTAGATAGGGAGAAATCTGTTATTTTATTTAGAATACCTTCCAGGGGAGAAAATACTCTTCACCAAGGCAGGTCATTCAGTACCTTCTCTTTAACATATCAGAAAGAGTTGCCTGGAAGCCCCATGAAGCAGAATGACTTCTTTGGTCCTGCATGACCATGATCTGTTAGACAATATTTGAACCCAAGTTTTCCTGGTTCCAGGGTCATCCTTCTCTCTACTATGCCCTGCTTCATAATAAAGTACAGTGATTTGTAATTAGTTTATAGAGAAACGGTAGTTTGAAAATGATGGAGGATATTAGCAAGTGAAAGGAGCTAAACTTCCAATTTTCTGTACTCCCCAATCATTTAATTAAACTATCAAACAAATGCTTATTAAACTATTAGGTATGTATGAAGGACCATGACCCTGTTCTAGGTCCTGGGTCTACAAAGGCTAAAATAAAACAAAACAATTGGGACAATTATGTTCTCACATTTTCAAAATAAATGCAACATAAATTCAACTTATGTTAGCCAACCATTGTAGTTCTTCTTAGAATTAGTTCCACCAGAGTGTTTAGTCCTAAAGTCATTCCTGAGGGTTCCCTCTATTCATCACTCTATTTTCTGTAAAGAAAAATAAAGATGCACTTTAGGCCACAGACTCATCATTTTGAGAGCTGAGCCTCATCTGCTCTTTCTACCCCCCTTTCCTATCTCCACTCTTCTTCACTCTCCCCCTGTTATTTTATAGAAAGGATTAGAGAGAGTAAGGGTCTTTCCTATGCCAATAAGCTTTAATGACTGTATGGGCATTACCTCAGTTAAATTGAGATCTCTTAAAAACCTTAGATCTTTAGAAAATCAAGATTTCCCACCGTATCCAGGGACATCTCCAGTGATCTCATTTATATCTTGCCACTGGACCCAGATAGCTTGAGAGGGGAAAGTAAGGCTGGTGATGTTGTACAGCCCACCCTCACTTATTCCTATATGTCTTCTATATAGCTTGTTTTATATATATATATATATATATATATATATATATATATATATATATGTATATATATATACATATATATGTATATATATATGAAATTTTGAATATTGTCCTATATTTCTTCTATATAGCAAGTTTATATATATTTAGCATGTCTTCTATATAGTATATTATATATGCTTAGCATTAGATTATAAACTATAAGGGTAGTTCAGAGTTTGTCTTTCACATCTTTCTATATCCCTAGCACTTAGGAAAGTGACTGACTTACTGTTCAGGAATTGATAAAAATTCTACCCTTTCATATCTCTATACCTGTGTTTCTACTCACCACCCCTCCTTATGCTGGAAATAGATACCATTGTCCTTCTAGTGTGACATAATCAAAAGAATGTCCAATTTGGAAAGATAGCACAGTTCAAATGTAGCTTTGCTTATTACCTTTGTGACCTTGGATCAATCATTCTTTAAACCTCAGTTTCCTTGTCTGTAAAGTGACATAATTAGATTAGATAATCTATAAAATCTCATCTAGAGGCCATTATATAATCCTATCATTCCATTCTCCCCTATCTCTCTCTTTTGGAAATATATTTCTTTTCTCAATGTCTGACCTGAGTACAACCTCGTTCCTGAAGACTTCTGAGCTCCCTTCCTCCCAAACTATCAGCTGTAAATGAGTATAAGAGACCTTTCCTGGTAGCACCCCACCACCGCCACCAGTGCCCTTCCTTTGAGCTCACATTCTATTTATTACCGAGCAAAATTTCTGTATCTACTGCATTGACCTCCCAATTGATTTCCATTCTTCTGCCTCTCCATTCTAAATTCAATCCTCCCCACAGCTGCCAATTCAATATTCCTAAAGCATTACTACATCTTAGGGGGTAAGCATGGAACTTCCCTGCTCAAGGAATTTAAAATTTCCTTATTCCCTTCAGGATTAAAATCTAAATTCCTTTGTTTGGTATTGAAAATCCCTCTCCAATTTCACTCTAACTCATGTTTCCAGACTGATTTCATATTTCCTTTTAGAGTCTCTAGCACTTGTTTTTAGTTGTGTTTTTTTTAGTAAATGGTATTTTGCTTTTCTCCAATTACAAGTAAAGATGGTTTTCAGCATTCATTTTTTAATAAGAATTTGAGTTGCAAATTTTTTTCTTTCACCCTCCTCCCCCAAAATGACATGATATCTAATAACTCTATGTGTGTAACTGTAACTGTAACTCATGTAAACCTGTTTCCATATTAGACATACTGTGAAATAAGAAACAGAACAAAAGGGATATAACATGAAACCAAAAATAGAAAACTTAAAAAAAGTGAGAATGTATGCATTCAGCTGCATTCAGATACCATAGTTCTTTTTTAGATGTGGATAGTATTTTTTTTTTGATGAGTCTGTTGGAATTTTCCAATTGTATTACTGAGATGAATTAAGTCAATAATAGTTGATCATTACACAAAGTTCCTGCTAATGTGGCCAAAGTTCTCCTGGTTCTGCTCATTTCACTCAGCATGCAAGTTTTTCCCAGATTTTTCAGAAATCTACCTGCTCATTATTGCTTATAGCACAATAGTATCACATCTCCATATACTACAACTTTCTCAACCAGTTGCTAATTGATAGGTATACCCTCAGTTTCCCATTCTTTGCCATCACAAAAAGAACTATTATATTTGTGTATGCATGGGTCCTTTTCCCTTTTATGAAATCTTTGAGATACAGACCAAATAAGAATATTTCTAGATCAAAGGGTATGCAGAGTTTGGTTACCCTTTAGGCATTGTTCCAAATTGCTCTCCATAATGTTGGGATCAGTTCACAACTCCATCAACAATACATTAATGTTCCAATTTTCCCACATCTTCTCCAACATTAATCATTTCCCTTTTCTATCACATTAGCAAATCTGATTTGTATGAGTTAGTCTATCTCAGAGTTGTTTAATTTGAATTTCTATAATCAATAGTCATTTAGAGTATTTTTAAAAACATGACTATATGGGGTGGCTAGGTGGCATAGTGGATAAAGCACCAGCCCTGGAGTCAGCAGTACCTGGGTTCAAATCTGGTCTCAGACACTTAATAATTACTTAGCTGTGTGGCCTTGGGCAAGCCACTTAACCCTATTTGCCTTGCAAAAAACCTGAAAAAAAAAACATGACTATAGATAGCTTTAATTTCTTCATTGGAAAACTATCTGTTCATATACCTTGATGATTTATCAGTTGGGGAATGTCTTATATTCTTGTAAATCTGACTCACTTTTCTATATATTTAAGAAATGAGGTCTTTATCTGAAAGACTTACAGTACAAATCTTTTTCTCATCTTCCTGCATTCCTTCTAATCTTGGTTGTATTGGTTTTGTTTGTGCATAAACTTTTTCATATAATTAAAACAAAATATCCATTTTGCATTTTGCAATGTTCTCTGTCTCTTGTATTATCATAAATTCTTCCTCTCCCCATAGCTCTGATGGGTAAACTATTCCTAGTTCTTCTGATTTGTTTATGCTATCACCTTTTATGCCTCATGTTCCCTTTTGGACATTTTGGTATATGTTAGGAGATTTTGATCTATGCCTAGTTTCTGTAATATTATTTTCTGGCTTTCCCAGCAGTTTTTGTCAAAAAGTAAGTTTTTAATCCCAGAAGTTGGAGTCTTTGGGTTTACCAAACAATAAATCATTATAGTCATTTAACCCTCTCTCTTGTATACCCAGTCCCTTTCATTGATCTACCACTCTATTTCTTAGACAGTACCAAATAGTTTTGATGGCTGCTATTTTATCATATAGTTTCAATGTGGTTCAGCTTGATTACCTTCCTTTGTACTTTTTTTGCATAAATTCCCTTGATATACTTGACATTTTGTTCTTCCAGACAAATTTTGTTATTAGTTTTCTGGTTCTATAAAATAATTTTGGTAGTTTGATTAGTATGGCATTGAATAAGTAGATTATTTTAGATAGAATTGTCATTTTTATTATAATAGTTTGACTTACCCATGAGCAACTGATATATTTCCAAGTTTTAAATCTGACTATTTGTGTGAAAAGTGTTTTGTAATTGTATTCATAGAGTTCATGGATTCATCTTGGAAGGTAGACTCTCAAATATTTTATATTGTCCACAGTTATTTAAATTGGAATTTTTCTTCCTATCTCTTTCTGGTAGTCTTTTCTGGTAATATATAGAAATGATGATGATTTACATAGGATTATTTTATATCTTGCAATTTAGTTAAAATTGTTGTTTCAAGTAATTGCTTATTTGTTTTTCTAAGGTTCTATAATATAGCATTTTAGCAGCTGCAAAGAGTGAGAGCTTTATTTTCCTTATTGTCAATCTAAATCCTTTGATTTCCTTTTCTTCCCTTATTCCTAAAGTTACCATTTCTAAAAAAATATTGAATAATAGTACCAATAATGAACATCCTTGCTTCACCTCTGAATTTTTGGGAAGGCTTCTAGCTTATCCCCATTACAGATAATGCTTGGTGATGATTTTAGATGAATGCTAGTTAGCATTTTAATTAAAGCTCTATTTATTTCTGTCTTCTCTGGTATTTGATTGAGGAGTTTTGGTTTTGAGTTGCTCCTATAAAATGCCACATTCACACCAACAAAATTAAAAAGAGTATATTTAATAAAGTAATTATAAAACAGGTAGAAATAAATCAGTTTTACAGCAAAAGTAACCAATAAGTCTCAGTATAATCAAAAGAAGAGCAAAGGCTACATAAATATAGATATTAAAAGAAAACATTACCAATCAGGGGAGCTTCAACATCTGAATCAACAGTGGCTGAGCAGTCCCGGGGTATGGCCTTTAGAGTCCCTTTCGCGAAGGGTCCTAGGTAGAGCATCCTCTCCATGGACAAAACTCCAATTAAGCTGGGGTCTAGTTAGATCTTATATAGCTTGAGAACATAGAAGGCTTCTTGCCAACGTTTTGTGGAATAAAACCAAATTTTCAGTTGTCTGAAGAGGGCGCCACCCCTCCCCGTACCCCCAAAATTATGGTGTTTAAATTCAGGAATGACTAGTTCCTGAAGAGACAGGCAATGTTAATCAAGTACAGCCTTGAGGGTCTGGCCAGTACCAGTCAAGGATATTCAGCGGTTCTTTTAAATATTCAAACTATTTTAAATATATGCCTGAGATCAATTCTGCTCATCTCCCCTCCCTGTACATCAGGGGTGAATTGGGGATCAGTGATTTTTTGGTATACCAGAACTAAATTGAGGGTCAGTAATTCTCTGTAGCTAAACTATGAGACCTTATCATGGAAAATCTTACATCTATGTATTAACTATACAGTGTTATTGATAGAAATGGGTGCTATATTTTGTTTTAAAATCTTTCTGCATCTATTGAAATAATCATATAGTTTATGTGGTTTCCTTATTGATATTATCAACTAAATAGAATTTTCTTAATATTGAACCAGTAATACATTCTTGGTATAAATTCTGCCAGGTCATAGTGTATTATTCTGGTGGTACATTGTTGTAATCTCTTTGCTGATATCTATTTAAAATTTTTGCAAAAATATTCATTAGAAAAATTAGTTTATAATTTTATTTCTTTATTATTTTCTTCCTAGTTTAGGTATCAGCACCAAATTTGTGTCATAAACATAATTTTGCAGAAATCCTTTAAAAAATATTAAAATTAATTATTCTTTCAATGTTTCCATGGAATTCACTTGCAAATCCATCTAGTCCTGGAGAATTTTTCTTAGAGACATCATTGATGACTTATTCAATTTATTTTTTCTGAAATGGAGTTATTTAAGTATTTTATTTCCTGTTATAGTAATCTGATTAATTCATAAGTTTTAAAAATATTTTTTTCCAAATCACTTAAATTATAAGATTTATTGACATACAGTTGAGCAAAACTAGCTCTAAATTATTACTTTAATTTCATTCTTATTGGTGCTGAATTTGCCCTTTTCATTTATGATAGAGGTAATTTGGTTTACTTTTTTTAAATCAAATTAGTCAAAGATTTTTCTATTTTATTTTTCCCATATCACTAGTTCTTAGATTTATTTGTTTTCTTACTTTCAGTTTTATTGATCTCTCCTTTGATATTTAGAATTTCCTAAATGGGAACTTAAAATTTTATTCTAATTCTTTAAATTCCATGCCCATTCATTGATCTGTTCTTTCATTTTTTTATTCATATAAGCATCTAGAGACTTACAATTTCCCCTAAGTATTACTTTGATTTATAAATGTTGGTGTTTGATCTCATTATTGTCAATATCTTTGTTAAAATTGTTGATTCCTTCTATGATTTGTTGTTTGATCCATTCATTGTTTAGGATTAGATTTTATATGCATATATATATATATATTCTAATTATTGATCTATCTTTCTATAGTACTTTATAAAATATATTTTTATAATAGCCAATTAATTATTAATATATCTTTATATGGTCCTTTATTATGTATAACTTTTATTATATCATTATATGAAAAGGATGCATTTAATATATCTTCCTTTATGCATTTTATTGTGAGATTTTTATGTCCTAATACATGTTCACTTTTTGTTTGTTCACTGAGAAAAATGGTCTATTCCTTTCTATCCCCATTCAATTTTCTCCAGAGGTCTATCATATTGAATGTTTCTAAAATTATATTCATATACTTAACTTCTTTCCTATTTTGTGATTAGATTTATTAAGTTCTGAGAGGGGAAGGTTGAGATCCATCACTAGGATCATTTTGCTCTCTGCTCCTATAATTGACTTAACCTCTTTAAGAATTTGGATACTATACCACTTGGTACATCTATGTTTAGTATTGCTATTCCTTCATCATCTAGGGAACCTTTTGGTAAGATGAGCTTTCTTCCTTATCTTTTAATTAGATCTATTTTGCCTTTGCTTCGTCTAAGATCATGATTACTATCCTTGTTTTTGTTTTTATTTTTATTTTTTTTTGCTTCAGCTGAAGCATAATAGAATCTATTCCAGTCTTTTATGTTTACTCTGTGCACATCATTCTGCTTCAGATATGTTTGTTGTAAACAGCATATTGTAGGAGTCTAGTTTTTAGTCCATTCTTGTATCTGCTTCCATTTTATAAGAGGGGTTCATCCTATCATATTCACAGTTATGATTACTGTCTATTTCCTTCCACCCTATCTCCCCCCATTTATACTTTTCTCTCTCTCCCCTCTTCATCAATATTTTGCTTCTGACTATCACTTCATTTAATATTTCCTCTTATGTATCATCCCCTGAAACTAATTTTTTCTCCCTACTTTATTTTTTCAATTACATGCAAAGATAGTTTTCAACATTCATCTGTTCACAAGATTTTGAATTCCACATTTTCTACAATCCTCTCTTCTCTTCCCTCTCCCCATGGCATTGAACAATATAATATAGGTTGTATATTTACAATGGTATTTAATATATTCCCATTTTAGACAAATGTGAAAGAAGAATTAGAACTAAGGGGGGAAAGATTTTGAGAGAGAAAGAAACAACATAATAGAAATTTTAAAAAGTGAACATAGTATGTTTTACTTTACATTCACACTTCATAATTTTGTCATTGAATGCAGATAGCATTATACATAGCAGATCTCTCAGTATTGTCCTTGATCACTGAACTACTGAGAGGAGTTGCATCTGTCATCATTGATCATCTCACAATGTTGATATTAATTTGTGTAGTGTTCTCCTGGTTTTACTGATTTCATCGAGCATCAGTTCTTTGCAAGTCTTTCTAGGCTTTCCCAAAATCCATCCACACCGTATTTCCTATAGAACAATAATCTTCATGTACCATAACTTGTTCAACCATTCCTCAATTGAAGGGCATTCCCTCAATTCTCAATTCTTTGCCACTACAAACAAAGTTGCTTTAAACATTTTTTGTATATGTGGGCCTTTCCCCCTTTTTATGATCTCTTTGGCATATAGATCTAGTAGAGTTATTGTTGGATCAAAGGATATGCACAATTTTTTGCCCTTTGGGAATAGTTCCAAATTATTCTCCAGAATGCTTGGATAAATTCACAGCTTCATCCATAATGTATTATTATTATTTCAACTTTCCTTCATCTTCTCCAATATTGATCATTTTCCTTTTTTGTTATTTTAGCCAATCCGATAGGTGTGAGATGCTTCCTCAAAGTTGCTTTAATTTCTATTTTTCTGATTGTGAAAGATTTGAAGAATTTTTCACGACTATAGATAACTTTTCTTTCTTCATCTGAAAATTTCCTGCTCATATCCTCTAACCATTTATTAGTTGGGGAATATCTTGTATTCTCATAAATTTGATTCAGTTCCCCATATAGTTTAGAAATGAGTCCATCATAAACTATGAAAGTTGTTTTCCAGCTTTCTGTATTCCTACTGATCTTGGTTGCCTTGGTTTTATTTGTGCCTAAACTTTTTCTTCTCCCTATTTGTATTGTTCTCCTTTCCCCTTATCCTCTTCTCACTAATGTTTTGCCTTTGACTGTTGCCTGATCTATATTATCCTTTCTACTGTTCCTTTCTACTTCTCTGTTGTGTAGTATAAATTCTAAATCCAATTGTGAATTTATAGCATTCCCTCATTAAGCAAAATCTATTAAGGGTAAGATTTACCAGTGTTTACATTCGCTCTGCTTTCCCTTTATTATATTAGGTCCTTTGTTACTTCTTCAGGTGGTACTAATTATCCTCTAATAACTCTACCTTCTTCTCCCAGTATGATCTTTTTGTCATGTGTTAATTCTCTTATATCCACACCCTCTGTCAAAGTTTACTCCTTTCAATTGTGCTATCAGAAGTATAATTTTCAAGAGCCATAAACATTAATTCATCAAGATCAATTTATACCTTCAGCCTCTGTCTATCTAATTGTAATGAGAAATACGTTTATCAAAAATTACAGATATTTTCTTTCTGTTCAGTCTTTTTGACTAACATTTATTTTCCTTAGTCTTATTGACTAACTTTTTTCTTCCCATTTACCTTTTTACTCATCTCCTGAATTTTGTATTTGAAGATCAAATTTTCTGTTCAGTTATGGTCTTTTAGACAGCTAAGTTTGAAAGTCTGCTATTTTGTGGAAAATTCATCTTTTCTCCTGAAAGAATATGCTGAATTTCGCATTGTAGTTAATTTTTGCTTATAATTCAAGCTCCTTTGCCCTAAGGCTCTCTAATTCTTTAACGGTGAAGCTGTTAAGTCCTATGAAATCCTGACTGTGGTTCCCTGGTATTTAATTGCTTCTTTTTGATAGCTTGCAGTATTTTCTCCTTCAGCAGATAATTATGAGGTTTGGCTATATTCCTTGGCGCTTTTGTTTTGGAATGTGTGTCTAGGGATGATTGATGAATTGTTTCAAAGACTATTTTATCTTTTTGATCAAATAGGGCCATTTCCATGATAATCTCCTGCAAGATACTGTTGTGAACTTATTTCACTCATTTTTTTTGTGGATTCTGTAACTTTAGGGTCTATTTAGGAACTTCCTGACTTCATTCTACTATCTTGGTTCCATATCTGAAAGTCACTCTTTGACTAATTCTTGTTGTTTCACAGAGTCATTAGCTTCTACGTGTCCAATTCTAATTTTTAAGAAATCATTTTCTTTAGTTATCTTTTGTCCTGCCTTTTCCACTTGACCAATTCTATTTTACTGTTATTTACTTCAGTGGATTTTTTTTTCCATTTGACTAATTCTATTTTTCATCATTTGTTTGTCCTTCCTTTTCCAAGTTATTGACTTTTTAATAATTCTCTTGCACAATTCTATTCTTTTCCCAAGTTTTCTGCTTTTTTAATATTTAAAATCTTTTCGAACTCTTCTAAGAGGATATTTGGGTTTGAGATCAATACATATTCTGTTTTAAGACCTCTTATTCTTAAGCTTCTTTCACTGGGGACCAAGGGCCAGGTCACTGGCTTTCTGCTCTAGCTACTCCTGGACTGGTGGCTTGCCCACTACACAAAGGTGACTTGGCTTAGTCATGCCTATTGTGCTGGGATCCTGGTGCTGGTAATTTGCCTTCTGAACTAGAACTAGAGGCCTCACAACTGACCTGCTTGACCACTGGTCTGCTGAGCCAAGACTGAACGGTCTCAGTTGTTGATTCATACTGCAACTGAGAGCCCCCCACTGCCTTACCCAGATATCACCTGTGTAAATGCTTGTTCAATTAAATCAAAACTCTATCTTTAGTCATTTCGTCTCCAAATACAGGATTTATTGCAATGGTCCAGATAATCATAATAAATAGTATTTAGTATGATATCCTTCTATCTATCTATCTATACTTAGATATAGATATAGAAATAGATAATTTAGAAATGAGGCAGAAAATGGTTTTTTAAAATTGACAATAACAGTCCTTTTGTACCCTGGTGATGTCAGGATGAAGCTTATAAATTCTAACATCTCATTTGGATTTAAATCTGCCCTTTCAATTCCTACCTGATCTGTTTTTAAGACACATTATCCATGTCTGTGTATAATATATATATTTAAAGCAATTCTGTTTTAACTAGTGTAGCTGTTACTTTCATGTGTTATTATAAAACAGTGCTTCAGCTGTCTGCCTGCTGTTTTCAGACAGATGTCCCTCTTGTAGGAACAATAATGTGACTGCCCTCTTTAGGGGAAGAAGGAGGTGGAGAAAAGGCTTTGGCTTGCCTTCAGCAAATCCAAGGTGGGCACCAATGTGTAACCTTGTCTTCTCACTTATTGCTTTTTCCATATTTCAGCTGTATCAGGAAATTTCTTTCCCACATACTACTCACTGTCCTGAAAAACTCTGTACATTTCCATTTTTATTGTATTTTTTTCTTCTTTGGGTAGCATGTACTAGAACCCAACACAATTTAAGTTTAAAAAAAAGCTTATTTTGCAAAAAAAGAAGCAATCTCCAGAGAATCTGTGCAGAGAAAGGGATTGTAAGTGATGTTTCTATTCCTGAGTTTCAATGACAGTTCTGAGAGTCCACTGACCATGGTCTGAGATATCCACAGAGAGCCTATGATCATGGATATATTTACAGAAATTTTGTGTTATGAGGTCATCTAGTCTAAACCCTTAGGCACAATATGGCACAATAGATAGGCAGACAAGCTGGAGCTACTGTCAGGAAAATCTAGCCTCAGATACTAACTAGCTATTGGACCTTGGTAAATTTACTTAGACTAGTTGATTCACTTTTCTCATATATAAAATAGAGATGATAATAGCATCTACTTCCCAGAATTTTTGAGGGGATAAAATGAGATAATATTTTTCAAGAGTTTAATAAATGTTTTTTTCTTCCCCTTTATTTTATAGATATTTTATGGATGAGAAATTATCCAGAGAAATTAAATGCCTTGGCTGAGAGTACAGAGACAGAAGTGACAGAACTGATATTTGAATCTAAGAACTCCCTATTTTTACAGAACCATTGAGGGCTGCCTTTGTACTACAGTGGAAAGAACAATGGATTTCAAGTGCAGACTCAGGTACAAATCCTACTTCTTTCAGCCCTGAGATCGTGGACAAATCACTTGACCTCTCTGGGTCACTGTTTTTTTTATATGTAAAATGAGTAGGCTATACTACATGGCCTTTGAGATCCCTTTTTGTCCTAAATTTATGATCCTATGACTATGTTCCTTTGTTTCAAGTATCAAAATTAAGTTCCTCTCATAATAATAATGCTAATAGATCACATTTATAGATTGCCTTAAAGTTTACAAAATCACTTACATCGATTATTTCATTTGATTTCCCCAGCAAACCTAGGCAAGTAAGTCCTATCATTGTTCCCAGTTTTTACTGACAGGGAAAATGGACTTCAGAGAGATTCTTTTTTTCTCGTAGCCATAGAGCTGGTTAGTATTGAGACAGAATTTGAAAACAGGTCTTCTTGATTCCAAGTTGACCACTCTTCTTGGCATAGATTCTGTTGTAACAGAACTCACATTTTGTTAAGATTTTAGTTGTTTTAATTTGGTTCATTGATTCCAGAATTGTCACTTAAATACATAAATATTTGACTATGAATATATGTCTATGTCATAGACATATGATATATAATATATGAATTAATACATTTAAGTATACATAACATATAGAGAAAGAGAAAAAAAAGATGGTCAGAGAAAGACAGAGACTTAGACAGAGACAGAGAAAGAGAATCAAAATCATATATGACCTTTCCTAAAAGAAACACTAAAATCTACTCAATGATAACCCACAGCCATCAGTGTCCATCCTGAATCGAAAGCACTTACGGGGAGAGGGTACTCTACCCAAGATTCCTGATTCAGAGACATAAAAATGAAAAAGTGAGGATATAGAAAGAAGAATATCAGACCAGAGCAGCAGCAAAAGACGTTTAAAATTAGCTTTTATGGCTCTCTTATGTTCAATGAATAAACTCTGCAATGTATTTTGGGAGCATCAGGATTGGTCTCCTGTGTATGTTTTAAAATTAGGCTATAGTTTTCCCATAGAGTTCATTTAAAAACTTTGCCACCATGCAGGAAATTGTATTTTATGTGAATGCCAGAAATTGAAGATGGAATATTAAGTAGCACCAGGATGTTAGAAAAAGCACATTATGAAGATTAATTTATCTTAATCAAGATAACCCCAAAGGCAAATGGTTGAAAACTCAGTGATCCAGCAAGGGAGAGGCAATTGTATTACCCCTACCCTATTCACAAATAAGGATACATTGACCTAGAGAGGTTTAGTGATCTTTTTGTAGGCCATATAGCCTGAGCAGAGAGTTTTCTTGTCTCTTACTAGAATGGGCTTTTCATTCTACAGCCTCCCAAACTTCAGTGGACATAGCATGCCTTTATATTCAAGGTAATTCATTCACTCAAAATGATAGTTCAAGATCCTAGATCCTTTGATTTCTATTTAGTCAGAAGAACCAAATTAGTTCAAAGTAAGACATTCAGTGAAATAGCATGGTAATTAGATTGGCAATAGATCATTTTCCAATTAAACCTAGGGCACACTCTCCTGAAAATATGTATAAATGTCATTAGTGGAGAGAATGAATGTGTAAATGGAGCACACATGAGAACAGTCACCACCGGTCTTAACATGCTATCTCTGTTAGCATGTTGTTCCTCTGGTCCTTGTTGGTCTCAACTAAGACATTAACTTCTCTTTATATATACATACTGATTATATAGGCTCTACTGGACCTTATCCTCAGTTTCTATTTTCTGGGTATAAATCTGAAGGATGAGTCAAGTGATCAGAGTTTCAGTCAGCTATGGTATAAGTTGTTAGAACTTCTGCAAGGGCAAGCTGACATTTGCTAGTTCTAGCTATCACACCCAGATCACAAAAGTCAGTCAAAATGCTTTCAGATTAAAATTAAGTCTTTACTTGATTCCTATATCTGGAGGGAGCTCAAATTTCTTATTGCAATAGTCTAGGACTGGATACTATTAGGTGCCCTCAAATTCTTCTCTTAGTACAGCATCTAAATGAATTTGACACAGAACAAGAAGTAAACTATTGAATATCCTTGTCAGCCGTTCACCTATCCCATGCTCTTATCTTCAGTAAATGTATTTGTCAACAGTTAAAGACTTATCTCCTTGCTGGTCAAACTTCATTTTGAGCCCTGGATCTGAAGTCAGAATGACCAGCATTCAAATGCAGCCCCAGAAACTTTCTCAGTGTGAACATCTTACATGCCTCAGTTTCCTCATCTGTAAAAAAGAAGTAATGACAGCACTTATCTTCCAGGGCTATTGTGAGAATAAAAATGAGGAAATACTTATATTTTTGTAAATATTGATCCTCCATGTATCCACATGCATATATGTTTTCATGCACATAGACAAATATATATACATATATATGCATATATACATATATATATATATATATATGTATAGTATCATATGCTTTAGTTGTTCTCACCAGGTAGCAGCAGGGCAAAAATGATGGCTCTAGGGTGTTTTCCAAAAATGGACTTGAAAAGGCAAATTGCTTTCATTATCTGCAGGACCAATGTTTTACAAGGAATGGAAGAAAGGGACTCTGATTAGTTCAGAGAGGTTTTCATAAATAAAACATTCTAAGATTCCACAGACTCAATATCTCCTTTGTACTGGGGGGGGGGGGAATGAATAAGCAGGGATGTAAAGGTAATGCAGCATTTTAGAGATAGTATTTCTGGCCAGTGTGTGCTTGACCTTGGGGTGAGGCATAGTGCTTATTTTTATATTACTTGTTCAAAACAAAATGTGCTGGTCTGTTGAGGTTGACCCTGCAAAATGATTTATCTTGGTTCAAAAGGTTTTAGATTAATCTCACCCTAATTTCGCAGATGATGGTACCTCAAAGCATTGTGTTACCACCCCCAGGAAAATGGATATTTTGACCCTGGGGCTTGTTTCTCTAATATCAGCTATTCCTTCTTCTATTTCTTCATCCCCCTCTAAGTGATGCTCTGAAACACTCTTACATATTGGCTGTATAAAGTCCAGTCAGAATGTTCAGAACTCTTTAGAGTTAGAAGCAATTTCAGTAGTCATTGAATCCAATCCATGGTCCAGAGGTTTTTCCTCTTAATCTCATCTGACAATTGGTCAATCACTCACCCTCTACATGAACACCTCCAGGAGAGAGGAACTCACCACCTCCTGAA
Source organism: Macrotis lagotis (assembly GCF_037893015.1). Classification (NCBI taxonomy): domain Eukaryota; kingdom Metazoa; phylum Chordata; class Mammalia; order Peramelemorphia; family Peramelidae; genus Macrotis; species Macrotis lagotis. Next base: position 151,207,664 of record NC_133665.1, read on the forward strand.
GAAGACCAGAACACAATGGGAAAGCTCTCATTGTTTTAGGAAGTTTTTCCTGATCTCAAGATTAAGTTCTTTGAACTTTCAATTGTGGAACAAATCTACTCCTTCTTTCCACATGATAACCATTTAAGGAATTGAAGACATTTATCTCATCTCCCTCCCACCCTCGTCTTCTCTTCTTTGGGCTAATGATCCACAGTTCCTTCATGCAGTGCACTGATTACAACCCATACTTTTTCTGTTCCACAGTTGAACACAATATGGTCAAAAATCACTGTGTTTTATGAATCTCAATATACCTCTATGGTGAAAATCTCCTGTAATCCCAACTCTATGATGTGAATTCTTTCAGAACTATTCAAGGAAAGAATCTTTTGAAGTTCATGCTACTACCTTTGGGCTTCATAGTTGTGACTTATTTTATTCATTTCCCCACTTGCCATAAGACATAAAATATTGGTATTTTTATTTTCATGACCTTTTACTTCAGAATATATTCTTTCCTCCTTCCTTTGGCAGTAAGACATTTCTTCTCATAAGGAATATGAAATAAAGGAAGAAAAACTAGTTAATTGAAACAAGTCTGAGTTTGATATTGTCTAGACTCCAGCCCACCATTAACTCTTGGATTGAATGGAAAGTGCAAAGGAAGAAGAGCTACCAGGGAGCAGAGAGGTCTGTTGGCACCTTGGATATTTTTGTTCTAGCTTTCAACCCAATTCAAACCTAGCAGAACTATAATTTCAGTCTTCCATAAGGCTCCATATGGATAGAATCAGTCCATATGGTATATGTCAACCTCAAAGACTTGCAGTGACGTTCAGGAAATTATGAGCTAGCTACAAGATGGGGAGTTCTGGTTAGTAGCAGTTCATATGAAAAGCAGATAAATATTTTCATTTACTATGGGAGTCAATAAGATGGTACAGTGCAAATCCCCCAAATCTGCAAAGAAAGCCTTATTGAAATTTTGGACTGTATTGATAGAATAGAACATCAAGGGATTTGAGCATCATAATTTCACTGAATAGAATTTCCCATAATTTCCCATATAGAATATTGCCTTCATTTCTAAGAGAAAGATTGACAAATCCAAGGGCATCCAAAGGAGAGTGATCAAGAAAAAGCAAGATTTGGAAACCATGAAATAGGAAGAATGATTTGAGGAACTGGGGATTTTTATCCCAGTTAAGATATGTGTACTCCCAGTGCAGCTAAGTGTTGCAGTGTATAGAGTACCAATTCAGGAGTTGGAGGATCTGAGTTCAAATCCGATCTCAGACACTTAATACTTACTTAGCTATGTAACCTTGAGCTAGTTACTTAATCCTGTAACCCTGAAAAAATGAGAGAGAGAGAGAGAGAGAGAGAGAGAGAGAGAGAGAGAGAGAGAGAGGTATACTCCTTCAACAAAGTCATTACATCACATCATGACTTTCCCCATATTGGTCTCAGTAAATCACAAGTCAGCATAAGAAATTAAATGGGAATTTTGAGAATTTTTGCAGTCACAGATGACATGCAAAGACTACATAGGAGACAACATTGAAAAAAAGTTTAGAAACTCAGAAATACATAAATATATACATATATATATATATGGTATTGAGTAACAACATATTTTATGATTAGTTTCTTCTTTTAGTACCATAATAATGCAGACTTCTCATGTATGAAGGGAGAATGAAAACATTTTACCAGATTTTCTAGACTGAAAAGACACTGCACTGCTAATCCCAGCAATATGGAAAGAATAACTGTTCATACACATATAGAAATATTTTATATCATATATATCCACATATGTATTATTACTCCTATTAGAATGCAAGTTCTTCTCCCTTCCCTTTCCATCACCCCCCCTTTCCTCTCCTCCCCTCCCCTTCTTCCAGTCAATATAGAGTATCACTCCCTTACCTCCAGGTTCTCTGCCCAAAGGAATGCAAATTTTCATCACTGAAACCTGCATGATATCTTACAGACCTCAAAACTCTGTGTCTCTCATTGATTGATCAACATTAGGTCCTAGATCAAACCCCATTTTGACATTGTTTGGGTCCTGATTTATTCAGGGTAAATGTAAATAGCAATTGTATCTGTTTTGCCCAGAAACTCTATGAGTCTTCACCTACCAGACTGATTTTGGTTTTTTTTTTTTGGCTAAGTAAAAGAGACCATTATCTTCCTCATTTCTTACCCAATCTTAATCACTGAAGGGGCATTGCCTCAGTCAAACTGATATCTGTTAAATACCTTAACTTAAAAAGACCAATGTTTCCTACTATATCTAGGGTCATCTCCATTGTTCTGATCCATATCTGGCCACTGGATCCAGATAGTTCCAGAGGAGAAAGCGAGTCTGGTGACTTTGCACAATCCCCCCCCTCCCCAAATTCAATTCATTTGCATGTCATGGCATCACCTCTCAGAAGTCAACTTTTTGTTCAAGAATAAAGAACAAACAACATTCTCAGCACCTAGCAGAGTTAATGTCCCAAAAATAGATGTTTAATAAATCTTTTCTGATTGGTTGATGAAGAAAAGAAGCTTAAGATGAGATAGGAGAGAGAGAGGCAGCTAGGTGGCACAGTGGATAGAGCACCAACCCTGGAGTCAGGTGGCAGGTGGGCCTGAGTTCAAATCTGGAATCAGACACTTAATAATTGCCTAGCTGTGTGACCTTGGGCAAGTCACTTAATCCCATTGCCTTAAACAAATAAAACTTTTAAAAAAAAGAGGAGATAGGATATATATATATATATGTATATATATATATATATATATACATATATATACATATTTATATTGAAAACTAGATGAAGTAATTTCAATTTTTGTATAAAAGGAAATGATTTTGTAAAACAGAGACATTGTAGATTTCCCTAATGGAAGTATGATGTGATCAAAGCAGTATCTAAGATGGATTGATCCATGAGTCTGCAAAATCATTTGTCATAGTGACAGACTAGAGGCAAAGAGACCAGTTTAGAGGCTGAAGCAATAAACCAAGAGTGAAGCCAAGAGGTTAAAGATCAGAAAAGTGATATTGGGAACAGAAAAGAAGGGATGTATGGGAGATATTTTAAAGGGTAAAAAAATTCACAAAATGTAGTGACTGACTAAATGAAAGGAATGAAGAATAAGGATGAATAAAATATACATCAGAACCCTCTTTAATTCCTGATATATTCATTTAAAAAATTGTAACCATTAAGACATTCCTTGCATTGTATACCTAGGATGAATTAAATACTGTTAGAGGATTTTAAGTCAAAACACTCACAGATACTTCCTATAGCCTCATTTGTTTCATTATTTATTTTTAGATTTTTTAAAAGCCCATTCACTATAATAGTATCTGGGGAAGAATCAATAAGAAATCTTACATGCAGGAGAAGTCAGCCACAACCTTCATTTTATCATCCCATTAGGCAAATGATTCAGTAACATTGCTGTATAGATAGAGATTGTTTAGCAACATGATTAGGTAAAGTTCATAAGATGCTACCCACCTGGAATTTACAATCTTTTCATGTGTGATTTTTCTAGTATTTTCTCTTTCTTGTATATTCTATAAAAGTTTTGCTTAAGGCCACCTACTATTGTATAGCTGAACTGTGCCTTGAAGAGACCATCCATAATGAAAACTTCCATGAGGATCCAAACTAAAAACAATTTATTTTTAAACAGTGATGTTCTAGGGATTAGCTACACAGTATGTGAGACAATATAGCTTTGACTTGTTGGCTACTCCCTTCATGGATAACTTAACCTGATGCAATCTGATCAAACAGATACCCGCTATAACTTACATATGACAATAGCTACCAGAGTTATAACTTGCCATAGTTTCTTTGGCTTCAAGTGAGTAACACAAAATGCATACAAGACAGAGACAAATTCAGTTTTGATATGGGGTAAGAGGTACCATGAAGGACTGTTGAACCCACCCTTTGGAGAAGGCATAGGGACTCAGATTCCAAGAGGTTGTGGGTGGATGGCTGGAGATGGTTGCAGGAAGAGGCGGAGCAAGAGATAAAAGAGAATTATTTTTAATGACTTGTTGCTAAGTTCACCTATTTTGACCTCCTAAAGTCTTTTCCAAAATCCTATCAAAATTTGAGTTTCCACACTGTAAAGCATGGTCCCCATCCTTCTTATGGTTCTGATAATATCCATCTTAGAATGGTGATCATTTGTTGTCCCTCCCTGTCCACCCCAACCACACACACATACACACACACACACACACACACACACACACACACACACACACACAAACACATGCAATTTTCTTTACAGAAATCCACTCACTCATCTGATGATGAATGACAGATGACACCATTGTTGTCTTCTTCATTCACAGTAGGGATCTGACTGAGTGAAGAAGGAATGAGAGAACTTGGTTTCTGACTCTTAGATGATAAACTTGTGGACCTGGAGTCAGGAAAGACTAGTTCAAATTTCCTCTCAGATATTTATTAGTTGTGTGATCTCCAAACCTCTGTCATCCTCAATTTTTCCAACAGCAAAATGGAGGTAATGTTAGTATCTATTGTGAGGGTCAAATAAGATATGTGTAAAAAAAACCTTGCAAACTTTAAAGCACTATTTAGATGCTAGTTTTTGTTATTAATGTTATTATACTGACAAGTTCTTTGAATTTTGGCAAGTCTGTTTGAACTTCTGTTTCTTCACCACAAACAATATAGAGTCCTTATTACCTCTGGTATCAAATGCAAACTCCTTTGGCAGTCATATCTGTTTCCTAGCTTTCTGGTTTTCTCATACTTCTCATTCTAGTAACAATGGCTTACTTGCAGTACTTGAAATGTCACTTTCCAAATCGTATCTCCATTCTGCAGGCCTGGCATGTTCCATTAACTCACCTCTCCATTTGGTTTCCCTGCTTTTGTTCAAGGGCTTGCTAGGTAATGCAGAGGATAGAGTGCTACTGGGCTTGGCACCAGCAAGACTCATTTTCATGAATACATATTGGGTCTCAACTTATTGGAAGGGTTACTTAAAAGGCATGCCTCAGTTTCCTCCTCTGTTAAAATGATCTGGAGAAGGAAATAGCTCTGCCAAGAAAACCCCAAATTTGTCATAAAGGGTGAGACAAAGTTGAAATGACTGAATAACAACAAAATGATCTTAGAGTTGAAGGGAAGACCTTTGACCAAAACTCAACTCAAACTCTACCTGTTTCAGGTCCCCCATCTGCTAATACCTTCCTCTCAGATTCCCTTCTATCTAGCTTATTTCTCAAGGGTTTTATCAATTTCTGGATCTGCCTTTTTCTACTGGTATGACCTTGGGAAAGTCACTCAGACACACTTCTCAGTCCTTGGCTTCCTCAATTGTAAAAGAAGTAAAACTGGACTCAATAGCCTCTAAGGATAGTTCTAGAAATCTACAGTCTTATAAACTTTAAACTCCCAGTTCTAAACAAAAAAATGCAATCCTAAGATAGGAAGATAAAAAGAAAATTTTTTTCACTTGAAGAAAAGAAGTAGAAAAATGGGACTCAATAAAATTTACATTAGTAGGCAAATAAGTTTCTATTTAATCCACCATTAATTATATACAAACACACACACATACACTTATGTGATGTGCATACATACATACATACATTTGTGTGGGCATTGATTGGAATATTTATTACAATTTATTCTGTGTAAGACCTTCACATTTCCACCAAAGTAATGGGTAAAAAAAAGAGATATGGGTCCTATGTTGATTACTGAGATACTTTAAGTTCATTTCTTCTGGTGATAAAACAGTTTACATTTCAACACAGTGGTTTCATCACACTCAATAAGAAAGTCGGTACAATGAAGAATAATTTTTTCTGCAGACTTCTTGGAATTAGCCAATTGTAAGTCATACGGTAGAGGAAATGAGTGGGAAAATGGGGGGGAGTGGAGGAGAAGACCTAGAAATTTTAGCTAACAGGGCTGATTTGGGCTTCTTGGGTTCATTCAAGAGACTGCAATGGCTTAGTTTAGTTAGTTAGAATGTTACAGCATGGTAATTTATCTTTATTTGTCAGCTCCGAAGAGTTGAGCTCTTTTCAAAGGCAAAAGTGAATAGGAGGAAAAAATAACTGCATTATTTTGACTCATGATTGCCCTCAGATGTTGTGGTGAAATCACTTTAATAGTGTTCTCACTGAAAGAAAAAAATGAGTCCTTCTGCTAAGAGGTGAAAACATAATTTAGTAGAAAGCAGGAAATATTAATAGATTCCATATCTTCTTCTACATAAAATGTGTGATCAGATGAATGGTTTTTGCCAGTCACTCAATAGGCAGGTGGCATTGATTTCATGTAAATTAAAATGTACTAGGTCAAAGTCAAGGTTTGTCTTTGTACAAGAGACACTTGACTGGGGTAATTTTTATATCAATGACATGCATTGGAGATCTCAGACCCTGAAAGACTGGCATAAAACCAATGAGGGAAGTCTCTTGGGATTTAGTTTCTAGAGGTCAGAAAGCATAGCTCCCCCCCATCCCCCTAATGTACAGTGAGAGGAATGGAAGATGTTTCCTTCTCTTATGGTGCTTCATTGATTCCCATGGTACAATAGAATTGTAATGAATTATTCTGATTCTCAAAGCAATTCAATTAAATTCAATCTAGTATACACTATGAAACTTAACTAAAATAATCAGCAGTATAGGTCCTTCAAAGTGACAGACAATATACTTCGTGGATAATCTGAGTTCAGATCCTATCTCAGATTCTTACTGTGTGGCCATGGGAAAATCACTTGAACTCTCAGCCCTACAATTTCTTCAGCTGAATATGAAACCTTTGTAGTGTTCTCTAAGATTCCTTGCCACTTTAGATCTATAGCTTTAATAAGTCAAATTTCAAAACCAAAATTTATTTAAGGGAAAGTTCACTCCAAGAAAAGTATAGCTTCTTACCCTTAGGTACATACAAATGCAAATATATATACATATATATACATATATATATATATATGTATATACATATATATATATATACATATATATGAATAGTTTTTAAAAAAATCACAGACCCTAGCTTAAGAGTAACTATATTTACATGGGAAATGCTTATTAGGCATAAAATATATTATGATATATGACATGCTATAGTATAATATGATTAATGACTTTTAAGGAAATGAAATACAATAAAATACAATAAGATTGAATGCAATAAAATACAATAATTTATTAAACCATAAATATGTACTAAATTTGCTTTCATCTTTTGTTAATTCAGAAGATTCATTGGTGGCATCTTGTAGAATTTCAGTGTCTTCTTTATGAAAATAAATTAATTTTTCTTTTTTGGTAGAAATGTTAATTTCTTCAAGACATCTTGATAGCCTAGAAAGAGGACTGAATATGTAGTGAGAAAGTCAGTTCTTTCCCTGCCACTTCTTGGCTACAAGCAAGTAACTTACCTCTATACCTCATTGTCCCCTTTTGTGTAAACTCCATAATGTCATAGATCTAAGAGAAATCTCTATCCTAGAAGTTTTTCATTCTCTGAAGAGAGGAATATCTATAATATCCTTGATAGATGGTTATTTAACCTCTGCTTCAGCATATCCATTGACAGAAGGCTCACTACCTCATTTTGTCAGATCTATTTGTAAATGATTCTTTCCTAATAATCAATTGCAGAGCATCTGTGAGAATAAAGGAACACCAATATATTATTGTTATATCCAACTTCAAACCAATCTTGGAATTCTGTGAAAAAGAATGCTTTTTTATACTCTGAAATTATTAGACTAAGAAATGGATCAATATCTGAAGGAAGTTAAAGACCTAATCATCTCATATGTGTATATCTATGTATATTTATTTATTAATAGCAGCACTTTTTATGACACCAAAGAACTGAAAATACAGGAGAATTAATGATTGAGGATGAACTAAACAAATTGTGGCATATGGATGTAATGAAATACTATTGTACCATAAGAAATGACAAATATGAGAAATTCGAATAAATGAGGGAAGACTTGAATGAAATGGTGCCAAGTGAAGCAAGAAGAAATAATCTACACATTGACTACAGGATATATGTAAGCAAAAATAAAACATTGCTGGATATTTAGTAATTATCATGATCGACCTTGGAGAAGAGATGAGGAAACAAATTTATTTTCTTTCATTGGAGAGGTAGGATAATCTGGGAATGAGATATACCATTTTCTTCCAAGTGCCATCAATTGATTATTTCTTTTATTTAACTGCTTTTTTGTTATTATTGTTTTTAAATTTTGATTTATTGTTTTATAAATATTTTTATTTATTTGTTTTCCCAACAACATGCAATGGTAATTTTTACCAATCATTTTTTGCAAAGTTTGAATTTTACATTTTTCTCCCTCTCTTCCTTCCCTCATCCCATCCCCTCTGACAGAAAATAATCTAATGTAGGTTCTACATGTATAATTATGCTAAACATAGATTCATATTAATCATGTTGTGAAAGAAGAATCAAATCCAAATAGAAGTTAAAAAAATTAGAGAGAAAAATGATATAAGACATAAGCCAACTTTTAAAAAAGTGAAAATAGTATGCTTTTGTCTGTATTTAAACTCTACAGATCTGGATTTGGATCCAGAATTGTCTTTGATTATTGTGCTGCTAAAATAAACAAGTTCATCATAGTAGATCATCACCCCATATTGCATGGGGTGTATATAATGTGCTTCTGCTCATTTTACAATTCATATAAGTCTTTCCAGGCTTTTCTGAGGTTCCATTCCTTGTGATTTCTCTTAGAAAAATAATGTTTCATCACACTCATATACAACAATTTGTTCAAACATTTTCCTATTGATGGGGATCCCCTCAGTTTCTGCTTCTTTGTCACCACAAATCGAGCTGGTCTGAACATTTTTGTATATGTTGGGTTTTTTATGCTTTTTCATAATCTCTTGAGATACAGACCTAGTAGTGATATTGCTGGATCAAAGTGTATGCACAGTTTAAATTTTTCTTTGGTACAAATTCTTTGATTCTCTAGAAGTGAGGATGGAAATAAAAAGGGAAATATCTTGAAAAATATTATAGACCATCAAGTACAACTGCTTAATTTTACAAATGAGAAAATTATAGTTCCTTTTACAGTTGAGGAAAACTGAGGTTTAGTAACTTGACTAAAATCACATAGATAGAATCTGAGGCAAGATATGAAGTTTTATCCTTCCTGACTCCCATGCCATCACTCTATATGTTACACCACCTCTTTCTATTGATCGAAAAATCTACTATTTGCAAATTTTACTTTGTAGGACTGATTCTGCTTTAGGAATTTAATTATGTCAAAAAACTTTCTCTTTTACATGACAGCGTATCACATTTTAGAAGACAACTACCATGCCCTAATTAATAGCTCTACTGCTGTCAACTGGTCTTCATATTTCACAATTTGAGGCTTTTATCATTCTGATCATTCTTCCGAGGATAAACTGCAGCTCTTCACTATCTACCCTGAAGAACTCAGCTCTAAAAATGTGGTCTTACTTGTACCAAAGCCATCAGAACTCCTTGTAAGGTTTCTTCTGACTCTAAAATTCTGTGATTCCCCACAGTATTATTGTAAGACATAATGTCTCTGGAAGGCACTTGATCAATGCTGTGATCTTTTAAGATATTTTTGAAGGTCATACAGAATGTGAGAGGCAGAACCAAGAATAGAACTGATTCTTTTTCCTCTTAGGACCCTGTGTGTATCTAGTTACCAAAGGAGTTACACAAAAAGGTTATGAACGCTTATGTTAGAAAGAACATACCTCTTCAAAACCAAGGTACTTAAAATGATTTTGGAAAGTCTGTGGGTATTTGCATATGCTGTAGAATCCTAAGAGCTACATGAAGGGTTAATGACATGGATGGTGAAAGCCAAACCCACAGATATCGCAGGATGTTTGGATGATACAGGAACTTTTTCAATCATGGAATCCACCCCCCCCTTTCCCCTCATTTTATAAGAGAGGAAGATGTAAAGGGAGCTTCTTCAAAATAGAGGAGAGTGTAAGTTCACAGGATTAGAAATTATACATGTAAAAGGAAAAGGAATTACATATATACCATTGGGGCCAAATCCCTCATTTACTGGACTTTACTGTTAGTGAATTGCCCAGGGATGCACAGAGTAGATGACAGAATCATGATCTGAACACAAGTTCTCTGACTTCAAAGTCAGTATTCTTTCCACAGAAACAAACTGAGGACCAACACTGTAACCCAGAGATTTTTCCTTTTAATTCTAGTGTTGGCTTTTTTTTGGTACATTACTTCTTCTCTGTTTTTGTTTTGTCCCACTTAGTTTTTTTAATTCACATTGGAATGCCAAGAATCTATGTTTACATAGCTAAGCTAATTTCTATCTTTGTATTTGGCATAGATAATATAAAATTTTGAGCTGAAAAATTTAGAAGTCGTCCAGTCATAGGATGTCAGGATTAAGGTCAAATGATCATCAAATTCATTCTCTCATTTTTTTTAAATTAAATTTTTATCATTTAACAAAAATTGATTTTTCTCTCTTTCCTTCCTTCCCAGAATTGGGAAAAAAATCTGAAAACTTTTGTAATAAATATGCAGGGTAGCACAAAACAGATTCCAACATTTACCATGTCCAAAAGTATCTCTGGTTCTTGTAACTTCTCTGCCAGAAGGCAGATAGCATGTTTCAAACTTCTTATTTTACAGAAGAGGTAGCTGAGGCCCAGAGAGTTTAACTGTTTTGCTCAAATTCACGTAGATAATCAATGTCACTTCTAGGTTTTGAAGTTGGGTATTTTGACTCCATCCAATAATTTTTTGCTGTGCTTCTATTGGGCAGATATAGTTCATGAAGTCTTAAAAAATATATTTTATCCACCTTGTTCTTGCTATGCTCACCAGGCCATTTGAGACAGCCTATGGGCAGTCACATGGCAATGTGTGTCTTACTACAAGGATCATCTCTAAATCCATGTCTTTGTTCCTAATAAGTTTCAAATGGCATCACTTTTCTTTGTAAATTAAATTTCAGAGCTTGTGTGTGTAAGAAAGAGAACGTCTTTCAATCAAGAACTGATGACTGGGATGCAAATTAGAATGAATCTTTACATGCCCTAGAAAAAGTGGAATAATATCTGAAGGCTTCACATTGTTACCATGACAAGCAGACAAACTGGGGCCTATTTCCATGAAGTTTCAATCTTCTGGGGACTCACTATATAGTTAAATGTTGCGGGTACCTCTTTCCACTCCACAACCCCCTTGGGAATAACTATGAAAAGTTGAACTGGTTCTGGTGTTTAAACCTTTCCAATAGGAGTAGTTGAATTTTGTGCATTAGGACTTTCCTCAGGGGAGTAATATATATTTTAATGGTCTAGGAAAGAATCTAGCTTCCAAAAGCAGAAACAAGATGTGACATTTGTGTTCAAAGAGCAGCATAGATGATGTGTAATTCTATTTGGCTACTCTATTGATATCACCTAGAAATGTGCTCTATTGATTCAGAGGTTTAATCATTTGATGCCTGGAAGGATAAGGAGGAAAGATGCCATTACTGATGTCACTAGTATTTGGACCTAGAACTAGGATGGAGTTACTAGGATTTAGGAAGAGAGTGCTTTCTTATTCTTTGTTCTGTTGTGTTGTTTAATTTTCTTTGTATTCCCAGTACTTAGCCCCAAACATAGTGGATGTTTACTAATAGCTGCCTTTTCACTTGACTGATGGAATTACAGGTTGAGGGGAGAAGGAGAGGTAATGTGACTTGTCTACTTATTTTTTCAGACTGTCATCTCCTGGTCATCTCCACATTTGTGGGAAGCTGTGTATGCTGTCTTGGCATAAACTTTTTGCCTTGATATACCTTGGCATATCTCTCCTGATCAATGCTTTTCATCACTTTCTCTGGGAATAATAATCAACTCTACTACAGTTTCTGGAAAAGGCATAGCAATTGGCTACATAATAGCTCCATTTATCTTTCCTGTCACTTCTCAAACCAAAACATTCTTCTCCTATCACCTATCCATCTTTAGGTGACAACTCCCCTTATTTGATTATCAGCTCCTTCATGACAGGGATGATCTCATTCTTGTCTTTGTATGCCCAGGGTTTAACATCATGAATGGCAAATGTTATCTTTTTCTTCTATCCATCCATCCATCCATCCATCCATCCATCCATCCATCCATCCATCCTTCCTTCCATCCATCCGTCCATCTGTCCATCCTTCCATCCGTCCATCCGTCCATCCATCCATCCGTCCATCCATCCATCCATCCATCCATCCATCCAACCATCCATCCATCCTTCCATCCACCCCTCCATCCATCCACCCATCCATCCATCCATCCATCCATCCATCCATCCATCCATCCATCCTTCCACCCATCCATCCATCCTTCCATCCATCCATCCATCCATCCATCCATCCATCCATCCATCCATCCTTCCATCTGTCCATCCATCCATCCTTCCATCTGTCCATCCGTCCATCCGTCCGTCCATCCATCCATCCATCCTTCCACCCATCCATCCATCCTTCCATCCATCCATCCTTCCTTCCATCCGTCCGTCCATCCATCCTTCCATCTGTCTATCCATCCATCCACCATGACAACTCTTCTGGTCCTATGCTGTCGAGTTCACTCCTAAGCCCTTCTAAGATGCACCTTCCCTAATGACTTTGTTTTCCTTCTATTTCTTCTGAAGGACTGAAGGGTCAAAGGAGCAATCAAGGCTGGGGGCTAAATCCATCCTACTAGGGACTGACTCTTCCACTCCTGGCATCACTGCATTCAACCAGAGCTGATTGTTCTCTATGGCCCTGTCTGGTCTCAAAAAGGTAATAGACTCCTTGTGTTAAATTCCCAGTTACAGTTCTGCTACTATGAGTCATGGTAATAGCTAACATATCTATAGCATTTGAAGGTTTGCAAAGTTCTATCCTCACAATACCTCTTTGAAGTAATAGTAGTTGACATTTATATAGCTCTTTTAAAGTCTGAAAAGTGCTCTGCATACATAATCTCCAGAGATGCTCATAGAGAGTGGGCTGAGTGTGCCTTTCTGAATTGGAATGTGATACCTGCCCGTCTCCACATTCTAGGCACATTTATAATTATCTCCTTGAGTCATATAATAATTCATTGAAGTTGATACTATAGCCATCTTTAGTAGGCTCATTTTTGCAAATCATCAGTGAGTTCCAAGGTCAAACCTCAATTCTGCTACATATAGACATATCCTCCCTCTGGAATTCAGTTTTATTCCTTTTTAAAAACTTATTTTTTTTTATCCATAAAATTTCTTTCTACCCTACCCTTCAGTGGCAAACAGTCAGGTTAGCATTTTAGATAGATAGATAGATAGATAGATAGATAGATAGATAGATAGATAGATAGATAGAGATAGAGATAAAGATGCAGATACAGATACAGATACAGATACAGATATAGATAGATACAGATATAGATATGGATATAGATTAGATATAGATATAGATATAGATATAGATATAGATATAGATAAACATGTTTATAGATTAGTGATTTTTGGTATGAGGAATTAGGATTAAGAGAAAGAGATACATAGGGGATAATTTTTATAAAGTATTCACCAGATTCTGAAGGGCTGTTTTTTTTGTTGTTTGTTTTTCTTTTCCTTCATCTGGGTGAGGATAACAGTGTCTATAGCTGGTCTAATACTGTTGTCCTAGCTCTTTGAACTGCTGAAAGGAACTGCTTCCAACAAAGCCGATCATCTCATAAAGTTGTTGTTAGTGTGTACATTGTTCTTTTGGTTCTGCTCCCTTGGCTTAACATCAGATTCTGTAAGTCATTCCATGCCTCTCTAGAGTTTGACCATTTATGGTTTCTTATGGAACAATAATATTCCATAGTATTCATGTACCATAACTTGTTTAGCCATTCCCCAATGGATAGGATCTCCTCCATTTCTAGTTCTTTACCACTACAAAGAAAGCTGCTGTGAATATATTGGAACGTGTAGGACTTTCCCTTTGTTTTATAATTTCTTCTGCATATAGACCTAGAATTAGAATTGCTGAGTCAAAGGATATGAATATTTTTATTGCTCTTTGGACATATTCCATATTGCCTTCCTGAATGACAGCTCCACCAACAAAACATCAGTGTCCCAATCTTTCTACAACCTCTCCAAATTTGATCATTTTCCATTTTCCTCATCTTGATGAATCTGATAGGTGTGAGGTTATACCTCGTTGCTGTTTTATTTTGCATTTCTCTAATCGATAATGATTTGGAGCATTTTATCATATGATTACTTATAGGTTTAATTTCTTCATTTGAAAACTGTCCATTCATATCCATTGACCATTTATCAATTGGGGATGACTTGTAACCTTATAAATTTGTTGCAATTCTCTATATATTTTAGAAATGAGACCTTTATCATAACTCTTAGCTGTGAAGATTGTTTCCCAGCTTTCTGCTTTCCTTCTAATTTTGGCAGCACTGATTTTATCAGTGCAAACCCTTTTTAATTTAATATAGTCAAAATCATTCATTTTCTCTTGAAAAATGAATGTTATGAACTAGATGATTTTTAATGATCCGGGTTCTTTTGGCCTTGTTCTATACATGAATTAAAAAGGGAGGAGTGAAGCTATTTTCCTGCAGAATCTTGATTCAAATTCATGTTTCCTCACCTCAAGTCCAGTGGGCTTTTCATTATTACCATCAAACCCAACTTACAAGGTCTGCGTCTTCTTGGAAGCTGAGATAGGAACAATATTTGTGGAACTGAGTTGAGTTGAGTTGGACTGTTCTGTAGCATTCACAAAGAGTATCATAGAATATCAAATATGTGCCTTAGAAATTTGATGTTAATACAAATACTCATCCAAGACCTTCTCTGAATCTCCAGGCAATTCACATTAGTTTTGTCTTCCATTCCTTTGTTCTGAGGGATTTGGCCAAGTTAATTGACTTCTGTTTGGCTACTTATCCATCTGTTCTTTTTGTATTCATCTGATTTATTTACTCATTCCCTAGTCCTGGTCAATACCATCCCTTGCATCATCAGATCTGGGACCTACTGATCATGAAAGGAATGTCTAAGATGCTTTCCTGCTTGATTACAATTCTGCCATTTATATGGGCACCATTTTGGCAAACCTGCTATCAGTGGCAGTCTTCCAAGAAAGTGTGAAAAGTTGATGCAAAATGAACTGTGAAATTCTTGGTACTCATTGTTGTTAGAGTCTATTTATATTCCTGCTGAAAATTGATAGATATAAAACTGGGCCCTTGACTTCTTTTGGGGAGGGGTCATGGCTCTCAGGAATTTCCTGTTGATGCTTTAACAATTGACATTACAACATGGAAACAATTCCCTCCCCTACCTTACTGAAAGAAATTCTTTTATTTTGGAATTCATATTGTGGTATTAAATATGTCCACATATTTAAGTTGTCCACATCTTACTGGATTGGGAAATTAGATTCCAAGCACAGTTTTTTTTCAATTTAAGGCAATGGGTTTAAGTGACTTGCCCATGATCACAATTATAATTAGGTAATTAATAACTGTATGAGGTTCTCTTTGAACTCAGGTCCTCCTGACTCCAGGGCTGATACTCTATCCACTGCATCACCTAGCTGCCCCACAAACACAGTTGTATAAAGAAAACTATGGATAAGAGAAAAAGTTTAGGTATGGATTGTAAATAAAGCAGACCATTTAGATCTTACCTCTAATGTGTACAGAGCAAATGACAACTTTTTCAGCCTCAGTTTCCTTAATGGTAAAATAAAAGAATTGATCTCCATAACTGCTGATATCCTTTGTAGCTTTAGATAGGATCCCATGCCTCTTTTGTGTTTTCTGTCTCGATCTATGATTTCATCACATATTATCAATTTACCTGAGACTTGTAGTCTTAGAAATCTGACTGAAGAAACAAGAGAATAAGCAATTTGCTCAGGACCATGCCGCTGATACTTTAGAGAAAATAATTATACTACAAGGCCTCTTGTCTTTAAGATTAACTTTTTGTCAGCTATGTGTATGCTCAACTGGCCTAGGAACTTGAGTTGATAAAATGGATGCATATATATATATATATATATATGGAACATTTATCTTGGTATCAGAAGACCTGAATTCATATGTTCATTGTTCCCTCCTTACCTGTGCCTTTTCCTTAGGTCTCCATTTGTTCATCTGTAAAATCAGAGCCGTATGATCAAGATGGACAGGTTAAGTGGAACCTATGTAACGCTGGACAAGCCACTTGATCATAATTGCCTCAGTTTCCTCATTTGTAAAATGAGTGAGCAGAATTTGTTTTACAAAAGTGTCTTCCTTTGGTGTAATTCACTCACTCCTCTTGAAATCCCTTGCCTTCCTAAAGCACAACTCATGGTCCATGTCTTAAGTCAGGCCTTCTGTGATCTCATTTGATAGCATGCTCTCCCACTTAAAATTTCTCATATTAATTCGTATTATAATTATAATTACACTTCTTATTAAGATACATGTTAAATTCATCCACTAGAATGTAAATTCCTTGAGAGCAGGGATTATGTTATTTTGGGTCTTCACTGTCTTTCTGAAGAAAAGCCCAAATGGGATCACAAAGACTCAGACACGACTGAAAAAAAAATGAGTAACAACAAATGAACAAGGAATACTGGCACATTTGTTTTTCCTCACATACAGCACCTCCCTCTCCCATCCCCAAGATTTTACAAAAACTATCTCCCATGGAATACTCTCCTTCTTCCTCTCTGTTGCTTAATTTCTTTCACTTTCTTGGAGACTGTGAACAAATCTCACCTTTTGAAGACAGTTTTCTCCAATCCTCTGAGTTAGTAGTTCTTTTTCCTTTGATAATACTTTCAGTCTATTTTGCTTCTATCTTTTATGTACCTAATTATTTATGTATTGTTGAGTAGCTGTCATTACCCTTTGAGTCACCATTTTGATTCTTTGGGGATATGGCTTCAGTATTCTTAACCATATTGAATTGCAGTGGTGTTCATTCAATAATGTCAAGCTGTTCTCTGACAATGATACTCATTAAAAATAAATAAATTAAAAATGATACTAAAGACTACCAAGAATCTAAATTGAGTTACAAGTAATGGGATATAAGTTTAACAGAGCCTTTGCTTCAAGCAGAAAAGTCAAGGATTTTATTTTTTTTATAAGTGGAAGAGGCTTTTTACCCATGCTGAGTTCTGATATTAGGAACCTGTTTGCTGAAAGCATTGCTAGTTGGCTCTAATAACCTTAGTTCAGAAATGAGGTTAAATAGGACTCTTAATGAAATTAGCAGAGCAACAAGATCTCACTCAACAAATGTACATTGAACATCATTTTATACAAGGCAATGTACATGATAACTGTGAAGAGAAGTCAAATATCTCATATCTGCATTTTTTTGCTATGTCATTTTCTATTTTAAAATCTCTTGAAAGAATGCCAACAGCTCAAGAGGGTTGGAATTGTATTCAGTCTGGTTCTTTTAAAAATCCTAATGGTCTACTTTTTTATACTTTCAGCTTTTTATGTTTCCAAAGCTGACACTTTTTTAATCAAAATGACCTCATAGTCTTAGAAAAAGTCCTTGGAATTTTATTAGAAACATCTTTACTCTCTCATACCTGACTCTAATTTGGTAGTGACTGAATTATTAGCATACATTTTAGCCACATCCACCAAGATGACTGGTTATTCCAGTTAGAGAATTTCTTTGGGTTCATGAGTTTGCTTGCTAATGTGTGCCATGCCCATCTGCTATTGATGCATTAACACCAAAGAACCCATAAAGCTCCCATTACCCAGAAAACTCTTTTATAGTGAGTTTTTACTGAGCTGTACTGCAAGATATTAAATTACATTATGTAAATATGTATAATGACTATTTGATTGTTTGATTACTTTTGTCTGGTTTTCTTCCCAGGCCACTGCAGGAAAATGTGTTAGAGTTCCACAGGGCTTGTTTCTATGTAGAAACTTCTTGAAAATCAATCAAATTGGAAAAAATTAGAATCTCTTAAAAAGACTCAAGTACCCCAGTCTAGGCAAACTGACCTGCTAGCTGCTTCTGAGAAGAATGTTGTTTTTATATAAGCATACATTGCTATAATTCACTCCCTCCTCAGACAGAATACCAGGCCTCAGCTCTATTTGTGGTGGCAAAGAATTGGAAATTGAGGGCATGTTCATCAATTAGGGAATGGTTGAACAACTGTGGAATATGTATGTTATGGAACACTATTATTCTATTAGAAATCAGGAGAAATGAGATTTCAGAAAAGCCTAAAAAAATTGCATGAATGGATGCTGAATGAGATGAGCAGAACCACAAGAACATTGCACACCCTAACAGCAACATGGAGGTCATGATCAGCCTTGATGCACTTGCTCACTCCATCAGTGCAATAATCAGGGACAATGATAGGGGATCTGTGATGGAGAATGCCATCAGAATCCAGAGAAAGAGCTAAGTTTGAACTAAGACCAAAGATTGTTATCTTAAATTTTTTAAAAAAAGTTGTCATGCATTATAAAATTTTACTATCTCTAATATTTTCTTTCTTCCTTAAGGATACATTTTTTTTCTCTCAACACATTCAATTTTGATGTATGCATATCATGGAAACAAATGTAAAGACTATTGCCTTCTGTTGGGAGGAGGGGTAGGGAAGGAAGGAGGAAAAAATTGTTGAATTTAAAACCTTAAAGAGAAAATGCAGAGAAACAATATAGTATATATATATATATGTATATATATATATATATATATATATATATATATATATTATAGTACTACTGTAGTATATTAAAAAACAAATAATATATTTACATAAAGAAAAAAATTCCTAGCTTCTTTTAAGCACAGCTCATAGTCTACATCTTGGGCCAGTACTTTCTTGGTTCTAGCTGATAATATATTCTCTCACTTGAAATTTCTCATATTACTTTATACTGTAATTATATTTACATTACTTGTTTAGGTACATGTTAAATTCTTCCACTAGAATGTAAACACAGTGATTATATGATATTGGGTTTTATATTTCCAGAGTCTTACACATAGTGAGTGTTTGACAAGCATAGTGAATGGCCCCTGACCAAAACTTCACCCTAGCTTTTAGTTTCCAAGGAACAATATTGAGACCTAACCCTTTTCTTCACACTCATGTGTATGTGTGTGTGTTTGTTGTGTGTGTGTGTGTGTGTGTGTGTGTGTGTAAATCATATTGTGAACAGATATCTTATTGTCTGATCTTGTTACCTCAGACTTTTTGTCTCTTCCTTAAGGATATGATTTCACTCTCATCGCACCCAATTTGGATCAATGTACAACATGGAAACAAAGTAAAGCTTGACAGATTGCTTTCCATGGGGGGTGGCGGGGAGGGAAGTAAGATTGGGGGGAAAATTGTCAAACTCAAATATCTTTAATAAAAAACAATAAATCATATTTGCCCCCAACCAAGAGTTTACTCATAATCATTTCTAGGTCTTCAGAAATTTGGTTAAAAGGGCTCTCCAGGTCCCATAAATTCCTCAAGGTAACAAATGCATCTATGGGACAGCACAGTCTTTATCTCACTTCAAAGAAAATGCAAGAAATGCAACAATTTGACTTCTCTATCCAACCCCACTTCTGTTTAAAATTGAGTCACTAATGAAGATCAAGTGCTTTGTATCCTAACTAAGAATATTGGGAAATGCAATTCAATGTGGACTGGATGGATGGAACCGCCATACAGTTTAAACTGCAGGGTGAGATTATGCCAGTTTGGGAGATGTTTGAGGTTGTTTTCTCTGAGAACTGGAAAGGAGATGCATACGAGGGAGGATGGCAGAGGCAGATAATAGAGTTGAGCCTAGTAAAGCTTTACCAAGGCAACACAAATCTTTCAAACAGAAGCAGAAAAAACAGCATTGAACAGATAAGAAAAAATTCTTGTTTTCTTTATTGTCCAAGAGGAGAGACAGTGAGTAAACAGTCTCTATTTTTCTGCTATCAGAAAGAATAGAGAGTTAAATCCTAAGTGTTCTTCAGTTTTTATTTTTACAACAGGGAGATGATGCCATGAAAACCAAATGAATTGGATTTGAGTGAGGGGGGGCAGTGCTAAGTCACCAGTCTCATTTTCTCCTCTAGAACCATCAGGGTTCAGTGGTCAGATATGAATTAGGACAATGGTGATGGCCCTGGAAGTGAGGCAATGAGGGTTAAGTGATTTGCTTGAGGTTTTGTGTCTGAGGTCAAATTTGAACTCAGGTCCTCCTTACTCCAAGGCTGGTTCTCTATCCACTTCACTGCCTAGTTGCCGTTTTTCAATTATCTTCTAAATTTGACTTTCTTTAGGTGAAAGGTGAGATTAACCTCAACTGTTCTATACCAAGAGGGAGACTGGCTTCAGAGAAGGAAACTCTCTGGCAAGATTGTCTTCTACTTAGGGCACAGATACAAATCTTCAACGAATTGTTAGAGGATTTCAACCTGGGGAAATGACAGCCAGCTATTTGTATGTTATTAAGAATTCTATGTTTTTTAAAAATGGAACAAGAAGTTTTCTTTCATCTTAATCCGAGACTAAGCACATTAACTAGAGCAGGTCATTTTGAATGTGGTTGCCTGAAAATGTCTAATGGAAAGGGGGGGGGAGAAAAAAGAGATAAAGAAAAATAGACAAAGAGAGAGCCTGAAAGAGAGAGAAAAATACAGATAGCTGGATATGGAGGGAAAAGAGAATAGACATAGGGATCCAAATGAAACCCTGTCCTGAACTGACTCTGGTTGGAGGAGAAAGTCACAATCTAGTAGAATTCAAACCCTCCCACTCCCAGAAGAGGAAAATTCCTCCAAAACTTTACTCATAGTACTATAAAGAATTCATATAATTCAGAACTAATGAAGAATGCACATAAAGGACTTGTAATCATCAATACATCAATATAGCTTTTATTAAAGGGTTCCTTTTTCTATTGGGTTAGTGCTCACTTCAGCAGGGAGCTGAATTTAGGGTTACTAGTAAGATAACTCCCTTGCCATTTTAATTTGTCCCTCCTCATCTCCACATAGAAAAGTACAGGCATTCAAGATTTGTGGTATTATTTGGAGGGCTGAAATTCCCTATTACATAAACAATACTCTCTCTCACCCTTCCCATTGGACCTGCATCATCCAAATAATTTTTAATAATTATATCATGCAGTTATACATAATAAAATTATTGTATGTAATGTATAATAATCATATTATACATAATTATATTAATGACAAGTTTACCTTTTATGCCATGACTTTATTCTATTGTCCCTCTTCTTCCTGGCACTGGAGCAACGAGTAGCATCCTTTACTGTTGCCCAATTTGCACTGCTCAGGAAATTCCCCTTTCATTAATAGATCCCTGAACTTTTAAATTTCTCCAGCTTATGTCCCATGTCCTTCATGAACTTTTCCTCAATCTCCTTTATGTGATCATTCCTACAGTTCTTTAGTACAGGATGCTAGGGCTATAGCATATGTAAAGGTCTCTCTCCTTGATGAAAAGCTAATTATGTCTGTCATATCTGATGGCTTTTACCTGTGATATTATGAGTGTAGATTCATGAGAGCTATGACTTTCTTTTTTTTGCTATATTAAAGTTATTTATTATAATTATTAAATCCTTTTATTCATGGTATTATGAAGGGGGAAAAGCATTTTTAAGCTCCTACTATGGACCAAACACTTTACAGATATTATCTCATTGTTCCTCATAACAACTAGGTGGTATTTTACAGCTGAGGAAACTGAGGGAGGTAGAAGTTAAGTGATTTGCCTAAAATCACATAGCTAGGAAGTGTTTGAGGCCACATTGGAACTTATAGCTTTCTGATTCCAGGATCAATACTGTATCCACTCAGTCACCTCACTGCCTCTGGAAGTTGGGAAGCCTGAGGGTTTCTTCTTCCAGCTCTTCTGTTAACTCAGTAAGACTTTGCCTCAGTTTGCTTATCTTTAAAACAAAGATTATATGGCCTCTGAGGTCCCTTCCGGCTCTAGAATTATATAATGGCTCCATAATTATATAAATATAAAGCATCATAAACTGTGCCCTAAAGGACCTTATAATCTAGTTCAGGGAATAAAATGCACCTTTGTGGAGAACAATTAAGTACCCAGATCTACAGCATTGATGACCACAGTAGGGCTGAACCTGGACATAGTGGCACCTCTCTCTTGGAGCTATTGGCCCCAGGTTAAGAAGTGGTCTTTGGAGCTGGCATTCTCTGGCTCTCCCAGAAGACCTCAAAGGCTTCTCAGAGAGCATAGTCTCAAATGTGATTGGATCTGAGGATGATTTGATTTACTTATTATCCTTTAGGTCTGTAAATTAGTGATTAAAATATTTTTATAATGTATTTCAATCTAATTTGGTTTGTTTATGATTCTATATATTTTATGTAATATGTAAGTATTGTGTATTTTCATATCTAGTTAGATATAGATAGATATGGAGAGAGAGAGAGAGAGAGAGAGAGAGAGAGAGAGAGAGAGAGAGAGAGAGAGAGAGAGAGAGAGAGAGAGAGAGAGAGAGAGAGAGAGAGAGAGAGAGAGAGAGACTCTCATTATTTCAGGCAGGGATTGTCAGATTGTCAGAATTTTTTTTTTATCACAGGATTTTCTCTCTCCTTTCCCCTCCCACAAATAGTGCTACTCTAGCATCAGCTACAGCTGAACACATTGTAGCTTGACTCTAACATAGTGATGCCAGTCTTCTTTAAGACTGAAGAACAACATCCAACCAACTAATCTAGGCAAATGACATTTAGGTTCATACCATTCTCCGGATCACTATTCCTTAACAGAAGAGTGTCCCAAACTATGTCCAAAAGCTTGACTTGTCCTTGTCAAATGTGAGTTGTACAAAGACCAACACAGTAATGAATGGAGAATCATTAAATCTATCCAAACTGATAGAAAACAGAAATTGGAGAAGTTATACAAATTAAAATATAGTAGAAACAAAGTGAATATGTTCTCTGGGAATAATATTTCTTGGGAAGGGAAAGGGAAGAGACTGGGAAATTTTCTGAAGTCTCTAATGTGGCGAACTAGAAATGAGGACATGTTTGAGAAATTGGTTTCACTTCATGTTAGCTTCTATTCAAAATGTGTCTTTCTATCCAAGAGTCTCTTTCTAAAGAGAACATGTGATACTGTATCTTTAAAATTCAGAAGTCAGGTGTAAGAAGAGAACTCCTTTCTCTCAAACTATTGCTAGCTTTGCCTCTCAAGCACCAATCAAATTTTCATCCAATGAGGAGGGTCTTTGTGCAAATACTCAGGACTGACTCCTGGGCTATCCTATCATATTCATTAAATACATTATTGTGAGGAGGCCATAAGTTTTACTAACCTGGGACAGTAGGACCCAGGAAGCCAAAAACAGTAAAAATTCATCATGCCAGTCAGTGTTGAAAAGGGAAGACCATAGAATGTAGATGGGGTCTACAAAACATCTTTGCAAGGAAAAAAATCAGTGTGAATTGTTTCAGGCCAAAAGATGTTCATGGAATATATTTTCTATGTTTGGAGTGAATAGTTGGACCTTCAATATCAAATTGCTATCCAATCCTATTCATGTTTCATTTGTAACCTTTGTCTCTTCAAATAGAATAGAAATGCTCCTTGAGGCCTAAGAATATCTCTTTTCTTCATTGTTCCTTCATATTCCTAAGGATGGTGTTTTGCTCGTGGTAAGTTTCAAATGAACATAATTTATTTTTAGCTTCTTAGAGTTGAGAACTCTTTCTCTCAGTTGTTCTACCCCCAGGCTTTGTATCTTAGGTATCTATATTGTCCTGGGAATATGGTAGACATTATGACATATTTATTTGATTATAATAAATTCACATTTCATAAAATATTGCAAAATATATTTTCTCATTTGACTGTATTTCTGATGATTATTATCTGCGTGGATATTTGTGGGACTCAGTTTCCTCATCTGAAGTCAGCCAGTCCATCAAAAAAGTGTTTATTAAGTACATACTAACTGCTAGGCACTGTGGAATACAAAGAAAGGCAAAAGACAATTTCCGCCCTTAAGAAGCCTTCAATCAACTGGAAATGTCAACATATAAATAATTTAGATTGATCTGTAAAATGAGATATGGTCTAGATGATGATAATGTAATCTATAAACAAATATGAATTTTGTTTGCTTGTAACTAATGTAAATCTCCCTAGTGTACCAATAGCTACAGGCTGACACCAACATCCTGGAGGGGGAAGATTCACATGCTTTGTCTTTAAGGAGACTAGTAAGACACAAGCATCCTGAATCAGGAGAGGGCATTCTTTCTGACCTAAAAGAATTTCTGATAGTGCTTCTCTGCCATAAAGAATATAAAACACATCCTGAGTTGAGGGCCACCTCCTTGAAGGACAAATATAAGAGGAGTTTTATCAGAGCCTACCTTCTGATTTATGACAATATAAATATGCTTCTCCAAAATTCCACTTTGAGTCTGGTTCCTAACCGGATCCTACCCATTCATGATAAGCCCTAATAAATGCCTATATTAACCTAATTCCATTTGTTCTTTCTTGAGACAAAAACTCTGGAGGCTAACATGTGTTAGTCTAATTTTGTTTGTTCCTTATTAAGTCAGACTTTGGAAGTTAATACATTAGGTTAATTCCCCATGAAAGTTTCTAAACAATGGGTTCTAGGGTCTTCTCTCCTTCAAGTCTGATGATTCTATGAGCCTCAGAGCAGTCCAGTAAGATAGATGAGTACAGGAATTATTATTATTATCTATATGTTGCAAGTAGGGAAACATGACTAAGTTCATATAAATATTAAGGGTAAGAGTCAATTGGAAACCGAGTCTTTCAAGTTGAAGTTGTGTCCTTTTACCTTAATTATATGGTTGCTAGGATCTAATGTGGCTTATCCAAAAAAACAGGCTTACATTCTTTTTAAAAAAAAATAAAATATAGGACGACTAAGTGACACAGTGGATAGAGCACGGACCCTGGAGTCAGGAGTACCTGAGTTCAAATTCGGTCTCAGACACTTAATAATTACCTAGCTGTGTGGCCTTGGGCAAACCACTTAACCCCATTTGCCTTGCAAAAACCTAAAAACAAAAAAATAAAATATACTAAAACTTCTTTGCTACTCCTACTTCCCAAACATCATTCTTCAGTTCATGTGGACTAGAGGGCTTCATTTCATCTTCCACTCCCCTTCTTATTCATTTTACAGCTAAGGAAATTGGGGTCTACTGAAGTTAAATAGACTTTCCCTCCAACTCCCAGGTAACAAGCAACAGAGCCAGGATTTGAAATTACTTGCCCTGAATCCAAAGTCAATTGTCTGGCCATTTTTTTTTTTTATAAACTACCTTTGAAAGTTTGAAAAACAGGAGAGGGAGACAGACTATTCCACCTTCAAGCCATAGAATTTTATGCAAGGTCTCTTTCATAGGATAATTCACTTTCAAGCAATGATTCACCTTCCAGGCCTCCAACCACAGTGGTAGTAACTAAGAATGGCTTTATTGATTCATTTTTAAAACCAGAGAGGAAAACAAATGGCCCCAGGTTTTTTTATTGGCATTGGTCACTAGCGTCTAGAGAGATACTCGAAAATTTGGCTTTCAGAATGTAATTCAAAAATCCTTCTCAAACTATGGAAACAGGAGCATGAATCATTTCATGTTGGGGGCTGGCAAGATAATGATGATAAATGCCCTTTGAAAGCTTTGGATGCTAAGCATTAATGCTTCTCTAACAGCTCATCAGAGTTGATAAAAAGCTTTGAAAATTCCATTATTGTCAAATGCAGATCACTCAGCCATTCCCTTTGGTGAAAAGTATTGATGTGTAAATATAGAAGTGGTATTTGTTAATTGAATAATAGCCACCTTGTTTGATCATACAGAGCACATATAACTCATTAAAGCATGAGTTGTTTTTTTTTTTTCCTTAGAGATGTCATAGCATTGTAGGAATACATGGAGCTTCAGAGATTAACTAAACTAACTCCCTCACTTTGGAGATGAAGAAATGGAGGTAAAGAGAAAAACTCTCTTAACAAAAGTCATATAGTGACAGAAGCAGAACTGAAACATATCTTCCGACTACAAGTTCAATGTTCCTTCTCATATAGCTCAATTGTAGTTTTAGTGAAGATATGAATCAATTGAATCTAAAAGCTTAACAAACTTTTATTTAGGGCTAGTGCTTAGATGTTTCTCAGGATATGTGTGTGATAGACTTTGTGAAAACTGCACAGAAAAGGATATTCTTCAATTCGGTCCAATTCAATGTAACGCAAAGCAATGCAACAAGTGTTTCTCAATTTCCTGTTACATACCAGTCACTATACTGACTGCTGAGGATAAAAAGGCAAAAGACCGAAACCACTGCTGTCCTCAGGGAATTTACATTCTACTGGATTAAACAACATGTATACAGAAAATAAAAACAAAAATATACAAGGTACATAAAAATTTGTGTGTGTATGAGCATATGAACCAACAAAATTATGGGATTAGGGGCTATCAGGGAATATAATGTGGAAGGCAATTTGTGGGAAAGTACCTATTTTATATTCAGAAGATTTCGATTATAACCTTAGTTCTAAATTTGTGATATTCAGAAGGTCGCTTACCACCCCAAAACCTCAGGTTCCTTAACTGTCAAATGAATGTGTTGGATTAGATTATTTATAACCGACCCTCCAACTGTTGAGAAATGAAATTAAATAAATTCCTAGTAGTTTTAGTTCCAGAAGTGAACTTATAAATAAAATGAATTTTTTCCTGTTACTTTGTGGGTCATGCTATTAGGGGCAAAATTAAAGTTGGGTCCTCTGAATGCCCCAAAAGCAAATTAAAGAGTGAAAAATTCTTCAATTTGACTAAACATTCCAAAGTAGTAGATTTGATAGATTATTTTCAGCAAATTGACATTTTGATTGACTTGCCTGATTTGATGTTATGTAAACATTGACTAAGATGACTATAGTACAAAACTCCATTTTCCTAATTTTAAAAATAACAAATCAAGATATGCAGTGAAGGATAACTGTCAGTTAGGTGGCAGATGAATAGAGTGCTAGAAATAAAATTTAAATCCTGCCTCAGATGTGTTCTAGATATGTCACCCTGGACAAGTTGCTTTCATCCAATTTCCTCATCCCTGAAATGAAATTAATACCAGCACCTACCTCCTAAGCAAATGAGGTTATTGTGAGGATCAAATGTTCATGGATGTAAAATGCTTTGCAAACTTTAAAGTGCTATTTAAATACTATCTCATTATTATTGTAATTATGGAAAAATTTGGTTGACTTTTAAAAAAATATTTGGAAACCCATTCCCTCAGTTTGAGCATATTGAATTATCTATGTTTAATATTTCATTGCCATCATCATCATCATCATTTTCATCATTCTTCTGTGACATATGCTAACTTGATATGTTCTACTCAGAAGATAAATGTAACAGGTGGAGAAATCCTAATATTTTATAGAGAGAGTTAAACAGAAGTTAAAAAGGCAATAAAGATTCTTTTCTATTCATATTGTATGTGCATGGAGCCGAGAATAAAATACTGGGAGTCACACACACACACACACACACACACACACAAACACAAACACACACACACACACACACACACACACACACACACACACACAAGACACTAAAAAGAAATGGAAATGTATAGAGCTGGAAGGCACCCTCAGGGATGCTCAAGTTCATTCTTTCACTTCCAAGCAGGACCATCTTTAAACTATTTGAAACTGATGAAATTCTTTTCTATTTTAAGACTTTCCATGAAGAAGATTCTACAGTTGCCCTCATTCTATTCCAAAAATAACTCTTATGGTCAGCATTTTTTTCCCTTGGATCATCCTTAATTTCTCCATGGTGTATTTTTCTTTTAGTGTGTTCTTACACTCAATATATGCATGCATGTACACATACCACATACATGTATATAAACACATGTGTATGTGTGTATTCTTTCAATCACTCTATCTATTGCTAAAGTACAACAGAATCTTTGCTTTTTCTTTTTTTACTTTATTTTATATTATCACAATAATCTTGTTGTGAGAGTAAACATAAACCCTTCCTCCCCCCCACCAAGAAGATGAGAAACCTTAAAAATAGTGAGAGAGAAAAAAATGTACTTTAGTCTGTGTTCAGATTCCAACAGCTATATCTCTGGGATGAGTTGCCTGCTTTATCATAAGTCCACTAGAGAGAAGTTGCTTCAATATTTTTACCACAGTTGCAATTACTAGCTGTATTTCCCTCCACCCTATTGCTCCCCACTCTCATTTATTCTATTCT
This sequence comes from Macrotis lagotis, assembly GCF_037893015.1. Classification (NCBI taxonomy): domain Eukaryota; kingdom Metazoa; phylum Chordata; class Mammalia; order Peramelemorphia; family Peramelidae; genus Macrotis; species Macrotis lagotis. Next base: position 151,236,049 of record NC_133665.1, read on the forward strand.
CTCTCTCTCTCTCTCGTTTCATCCTGTCCCTATTCAGAAATGTGGTGTATTTGAGTACCCTCTCCCATAATCTTCCCTCTTTTCTATCACCTATTTCCCCCCCCTCTCCTCCCCCATCCCCCTTATCCCTTTCCTTTCCTTTCCTCTCATTTTTCTCTAGGGTAATATAGATTTCCTCACCCTATTAAGTGTGTATGTTATTTCCTCTCTGAGCCAATTCTGATGAGAATGAAGGCTCACTCATTCCCCTTTGTCTTCCCCCATTCCACTCCATTGTAAAAGCTTTTTCTTGACTCTTATGTGGAATATTTTAGCCCCTTCTTCCTATCCTTTTCCTTCCTCCCAGTACTTTCCTTATCACCCACTGACTCCATCTTTTTACTCTATTACACCATTATATTCCACTCCTTCCTATGTCCTGTCTATATATGCTCCTTCTAACAGCTCTTATAAATGAGAAAATTCATATGAGTTATCAGTATCTTTTTTCCCCATGCAGGAATGCAAACAGTTCAACATCATTAATTAAGTTCCTCATAATGAGAACTTCTCATTCACCCCCTGCATGGTTCACCTGAGTCCTACTTGGAGATCAAACTCTCTGTTCAGCTCTGGTTGTTTCAGTGAGAAAGTCTGAAAGTCCCGTTTCATTGAAAATCCATCTTTTCCTCTGAAAAAGGATGTTCAGTTTTGCTGGGCAGTTGATTTTTGGTAGTAAACCAAGCTCTTTTGTCTTCTGGAATATCATATTCCAATCTCTATGAGCCCTTAATGTAAATGCTGCAAGATCCTGTGTAATCCTGACTATAGAGCTACAATAGTTGAGTTGTTTGTTTCTGGCAGCTTTCAGTATTTTCTCTTTGACCTGGGAGTTTTAGAATTTGGCTATAATATTCCTGCAAGTTTTTTTGGGAGGATCTCTTTCGGGAGGTGATCAGTGAATTCCCTCAATTTCTATTTTATCCTCTGCTTTTAGGATCACAGGAAAATTTTGCTCTATTATTTCTTGAAAAATGAAGCACAGGCTCTTTTGCTGGTCATGACTTTCAGGTATCCCAATAATTTTGAAATTATCCCTTCTGGATCTGTTTTCAAGGTCAGTTGTTTTTCCAATGAGATATTTCACATTTTCTTCTAATTTTCTTCTAATTTTTTTTGGTATAGTTTTATTTCTTCCTGATTTCTCTCAAAGCCATTGGCTTCCTTTAGTTCCATTGTGCATTTGAAGGAGTTATTTTCTTCCGAGAGCTTTTTAATCTGCTTTTTCCAGCTGGCTAATTCTGCTTTTTTAAGTATTCTGTGTTGCTTTTTGCTTTTTCCATTTGGCCTAAACTTGTTTTTAACATATTATTTTCTTCATTATTTTTTGGAGTTTCTTTCACTAAGCTGTTGCCTTGGTTTTCATGATTTCTCTACATCACTCTCATTTCTCCTCCCAATTTTTCCTCTACCTCCCTCAATTGCTTTTCAAAATCTTTTTTGAGGTCTTCTATTGCCTGAGTATATTTTCTATTTCTCTTGGAGGTTTTGGATACAGAAGCTTCAAATATGTCAGCTTCTGAGAATATATTTTGATCCTCCATGGGACCAAAGTAAATTTTCTCTGGTCAGATTTTTCTTTTTCTGTTGTTTGCTCATTTCCTCAGCTTATTACTGGTTTACCACACTTTCTAGGCTTTTGGAGGGTTTTAGGGACAATCCATAGGGTCCTTAATTTTTCCAAGGTCTCATGACAGGCTCAAACTGTTCTCTTACCTGTGCTCTGGGATGTAAATGACCACAGGCCCTCCCCTCTGCCCTGTGAGGAGGGTCCCTTTTCAGCTATGGTGGTAGGGGGTCCTGGACTGAAACCTGGATCTGAGTGTGGGCAAACACCACAATTCTGCCCCAGGGATAGCAAAGAGACCTCTGCAGTCTCCCCCAAGCCCCTTGCCATCTGTGGACTGGGAACTCTGCATGTGCTGGGTGACTCTGCTGATTCCCACTGCAGGTTCTCACTTCAGGGCTGCTCTGTGGCTGGCTCCACTCTTGTGCAGCAGAGTTCTTTCACCACCCCTTCCAGCTGTCCCTGGTGATCCCTGGTCCAAATGGTATGGATCTCTACCCTGGCTGAGCTGTTCTTTGGTGGCTGTGGCTCTTCCCAACCCCTAATCAGTGAAATAGACCTTTTCTGCAGAACTTCCAAGTTGTCTTGGGCTGGGAAATTGTATCAACCAGTCTTTCTGTGGGTTCTGCCCCTCTACATTTTGATTAGGGTCATAACTTGATGGCTTTTGGAGATTTTTTGGGAAACAAGTTTCTGAGAATTCCTGTCACCATCCTGGCTCTGCCCCTATCTTTGCTTTTTTTCTGATGAAAGACTCCTAGTTTCTTCAATCTTTCCTCACTGGTATTATATACACTTTTTTACTTTAACATTTAAGAGACATTCTGATAGAGCTGTCCAACAGTCAGTTACTAATGTGAGGTAACCTTTGGCATTAGAGGGCCTTAATTCGGATTTCTCCTTCAAATTCTAGTTTTCCAACTGACCAAATCATTTTACCTCTCTGATTCTGTTTCCTGTTTGTAAAATGAGAGGTGGTTATTTTAATAAACTTTTCGATTGCCTTTGACCCTATTAACTTACAATATGAACACTTATTCTGTTTTGGCTTTCAATCATCAAAAAATGTTTCAATAAGCTTTTTCCTTTTTTATTTCTTTTTTTTTTTATATTTTCATCCATTTGTACATGCATATTTCCAAGTTACAAAATTTCTCTCCACCCTCCCTTCTCACCTCCCTAACAGTCAGGTTAGCATTTTACATGCAGATTTCATTAAACATATTTACAAATTAGTAATTTTTTGGCATGAGGAATAAGGTTAAAAGGACAGAAATATATAAGAGATACTTTTTATAAAGTGTTCATCAGATTCAGTAGGAGTGTTTTTGATTTTTCTGTGTTTTGTTTTGTTTTTCTCTCCCTCTGGCTGGGAATAATATAGTCCATAACTAGTCTAATACAGTTGTCCAAGCTCTCTGGACTGTCAAAGAGGAGTTGTGTCCATCAAGGTTGTTTATCTCATAATGTTGTTGATGTGTACATTGTTCTCTTTACTCCCTTTGCTCAGCATCAGATCCCGTAAGTCATTCCATGCTTCTCTAGAGTCCAATCAATAAACTTTTATTCAGCAACTATGTAGTTGGCATTCTGCTAAGCATGGGGATAGAAAAACAAAAATGAAACAAAAAAGTCAGGAGGAAAATTAAGAGGGAGACAGATAAAAAGATAGGCAGATGAAAAACATGAAAAGATTTGCATGAAATAATGAACAAAGAAATGAGCAGAAGAGAACATTGTATATAGCAAAAGCAATATTGTTTTAAGAATGACATCACAAAAAAGAATGACTTTGATTAAATAAGTCCTTTTAACTATTATAAATATCCAATTTAACTTATAAGGACATATGAAGGAAAACATTATCTACACTCAAAGAAAGAACTAATAGGAAATTAATAAAAATATCTATTTACCTATTTGTGTCTAATGGCAACCATCTCAAGGACAAGGGGGTGAAAAAAGGAGGAATTTATGTGATAATTTTGTGGTATGTTTAAAAGGAATAAAAAGTTGTATATAGCAATTTTGCAATTTCTTATATTTGTTATTTATTATTGTACTATGTTATGGGAATGCTTGTTTTATTCCATGAATTTAAAATGAAATAAAATGATATAGATACATAAAAACAATAAAAACAATATATGTGTATACATACCTTACATATCTATACACATGTGTGTGTAGACATGTATACATTCATATAGATGTATTAAATGGCTTAGAACTTTAGATCTATGATTCTATGATTCTTTGGGACAATTCTTTTACACAGTTGGTTATTTTTAGATTAAAGTTGTAGTTTCAAACCCAAATCTTGCAGGAAACCAAAGAAAAGCTGAAAACACATTGGATGGACCATTTGAAGACTCTGAATAAGAATTATACAAGAGGAGGTTGCTATCTGCCTAGCTTGACAGATATGACTCTTAACAGGAGTACCAATGGATCAAAGAGGTAGTTATCCACTTGAGTAATTAAAGTACTAACCACACATCAGATTTTAATTTGTAGGTAGAGAAAAAGAAGCAGAGTCTAAGGGTAGGAAAATTACAGACCCTATAATGTCTTTGTAATGATTGTGGAGAACAGTGATTGAAATCCTTCTTTGTCTATCCAGATATTCTATTCCTTGGCCATTGCATGGAAAGATGAACTCAGAAATGGTCTGACTATGACAATCTCCAGTAGTGTGACTTTATGCCAGTCTTTTAATATTTCTGAATCTTATTTTCCTTCTCTGTAAAATAGAGATAATTCATGTGGTGCAATCCTGTAGTGATGCAGTCCTGTAGTGATGCAATAGACACACACACACACACACACACACAAACACACACACACAGACACAGCAGGTCAGTTAACAAAGGTAACAAAAATACAGCCTTCAGTCAATATTAGGTTAACAAAAACTTAGCTCACACCTGAAATCATTTCATACTTTGCCACTCACAAATTTTCAAAAGGAATATGCAGATAGATTCAGATCCCAACTTCATTGATTTCTTAATTTTAAATTAAATATTTTTAAGCAATTAAATTCAAAACCCAAACTAAAAGGAGTAACATTTAACTCAGGTAACTAACTATTTCAGATCTGAATTATACACACATTACTATGTGTCTGTCACTATGATACAAAAAAAGGTAACAACATAGTAAACACATTCAAGTACTATTAAATATTAATTGCTTTTTAAAAATCTTTCTGTACATGTCAGTTATTACTTCTGAACTCATGTTCTGAACTCCAGACATTGTTGCCTCTTTTTATTAGCTGCCTCTCCCTGGTTTGGATCCTGTTTCTACTTCAACCATTGCATCTTCCAACTCTGGCCTTTTCTAATGTCCAACATTTTTTGACCAGTGCCGATCTTTTCTTTCTTATTGTTTTTTTGTACCACAATTAGAGGGAAATAGTATAGCAAGAGGATGCAATATTTTTTTTCTATCTAAGCAGTGCTTCTTTATTATTTATTTCTTTATTTAATATTTTATTTTATATATTTATATATTTACTCTACTCTCTTTGCTCAGCACCAGATCCTGTAAGTCATTCCATGCTTCTCTAGAGTCCAATCAATAAGCTTAAGAGTAAATATATAGTATATATTATATTTATATTATTTTACATTTATTCATATATTATTTATTTATTATTAATATTCTGACCATTATCCCTATGGAGGATAGTTCATTTGCAAAGAGTTGGAAATGTGAGCAGAAGAAAGATGGGAAGGTATTAAGGGCACTTGGAAGAATTTCTAGCATCTCATAAATAGAATGAAATTAACATTTTTTTCTGGATAGATTTGGGTTGCTATGACCAAATAATTTATTGTTCAATCTATTGGTGATGAATTTCCTAGCTATTCTGATCCTTGGAATCCATAAATGGTCTTTTTTTGCATGTTCCAAGTCTTCCACCCTTCTCTGTGCTGAAGGGACCCACCCTTCTCATCCACTCCAACTTCAATTGCTAAGCAACTACAAAAAGGAGCCCTAAAAATTGCAGCACTTTTTTCCCCCTGGACTATTGACTCTACTTTCAGATTTACCCTCCAAATACATTATCTAAGAAAGTGGAGAAGGTGGCAAATATGTCCCCAAATGCCAAAAATTTGCCACCTGAAGAGAAGAAAAGATGGTCTTACTGAAGTAGAAAGGCACCTTGGGTGAGAGAAAAAAGTATATATGTACCAACTTAATCCTACTACCACAATAACTACTTCAACAATCACTTCTATTCAGACCCTAAAGGAGAAAAGTCATGACTCCAAACTCCAAGGTCCTGAAAACAGCAGTGTTTCTTCATCTTAATCATAGTCCCTGAATACTAGACCTGCTTCTATCCCAATTCACACAACCCAATTCACAGATCCATCCAATGAAGTCAAACCGTGGAGTCTGGTAATTTCTTCTTCTGCTATTGCATCCATAACTAAGGATCTAGAAAAGAAAATTGTTTCCATCAAAGTCCTTAGCAGTGTTAAATAGTTGAACATAAGAAAATAGTATGGTTTTATTATTGGAAAAGTTACTGAAGAAAATGAATTACTATCTGTCTTGCCATTGTACCCTAAAAACCACTAGACTTTCCGTTTGACTTGCAGTTTAAACCTCTTACATAGGTTATCTCTTTGTTTACCCCTCCCCCCCACCCAGGAGAATGTGAATTTGAACATATGAAATAGTTTTTCCCTCTTTTTTATATCCTTAATTTTTACCATAATGATTGGCACATGGGAGTTCCTTAATAAATAGCTAACTAACTCTGTTGTCTCCCCAATAGCCATGTGGGTTCCTTAAAAGGGATGGGAACTTTCTCTGCCTTTCTATTTCTATTCCCACTTCTTGATACTCAAAAAGTGATTAATAAATAGTTTAGATTTATTTTTTCATTTGTTCCAGTTTGATAGAATCTGTAAAAATTTTCACTCAAGAACGCCAAGAAGTGTTCTTCATCCCAAAGAGGTACCAGAATAAGGCCTCTAAAAGAATCATTCAGGATTCTCAGGTATGAATGGATTTTAGTCTGCATTTGTGGGAGGGCATACTCACATTAATGAAATGCAAAATCTGTGGGAAAATTATAGTATTCTGGCTAAAACTAAACAAAAAGTATTCTTCTTGTTGGATGCCAACATGATAAAACACAGCAAGGATTCTAACTGGATGCAATGTGACCTAAAATATGGATATGAATCCAGTCTTTACTATTAAAGACTGAAAAAAAACAAAAGGCAAGAGAAACTATAGAGAACATAATAGAGATAGATAGCAGAGTGAAAGCAATTATCTGTATACTTTTCATAGCTTTGAGGTCATCCCCTCATTTTAAGTATGAGGAAACTGAACCTCAAAGTTAGTAAGGGATCTCTTCAAAATCATAGTTATAGTGATAAAGCTGACCTTTAAAACCAGGTCTTCTGTCTTCAAGTCTTCATACCACCCCCCTGCCCATAGCTACTATGAAACATAATATGGAAAAGAAAAGGGGGAATAGGTTTGAACCAACTAGATGAACTTTTGGCAGAAAATAAGTTAATCACCTTCTTGTTCAAGTCCTCACTTCACTTTGTGGAGCACACACACACACACACACACACACACACACACACAAACACAAACACACACACACAAACACACAGACAAAAATATACGAGTTCCTACATTTGTATCTCCAAATGGGCAATGATATGCCATAGGAATTTATTTATACTTATTTCTCCTTCAGTCTGTTAGCTTGAGATATTTGTGTTGCTGTGGGAATTGTTACCATGGTTGTTCCAAGAGCATTTGTAAATTTGTCCAGATTTCTTCTCTTGATATTTCTTTCTACTCTAAGATTAGCATCAGTAAAAGTAGTTGGATAAGTCACTATCACCCTTTTGTGAAGAACATTTGGAATGAGGTAATAAAGTCAGTGCAATTTTTTTAAATAAAGACATTAAATGATCAGTTCCAAAGGTTATTTCAGAATGGCAGAAAAAGTATGGGAAAAATCACTAAATGTGCATGAGAATACAAGTGCATCATTCTTTCATTCTTTATAAATCTTTTTTTAACTGTTCTCTTTTAGATCACCAGTATTTCTTCATCTCCCCCTCCCAGAGGACCATCCCATTTTCCAAATAGTACTTTTCAAAGAGAAAAAGAAATCAGTGTAACTGATTGATACATTGAAAAATATCTAAAGCATGTGCAATGTGTAACACTTGTGGATTTCCCATCTCTACGAAAGTGTAGATGGGAGGCTGTCCTCTCCTGTTTCTTCATTCAAGTCATGTTTGACCTTTATGCTTTTGTTACATTCAATTTTGGTGCTTTTTTTGTAGGGTTTTTTGGCACATAATTGGTTATTCTTTCCATTTACTTTGTTGTAATCATTGTGTATAGTGTCTTCTTTTCTTTGCTTGGATTCCTTTGTATTAGTTCATATAGATCTTTCTATGTTTCTCTGTATTCTTCACATACAAAATTTCTTCTCATATCATCGTTTTCCATTACATCCATATACCACAGTATGTTTACCTATTCCCTAGGCAACAATGGACACCTAATCTGTTTTCAATTCCTTGTTATAAAAAGAGTTGCTATAATATTTTTCATGTATATGAAATGCTCTTCTCAATGACAGTATCTTTGGGGTATAATAAAGTCTGCTTCCAAAGGGTATAGACTTTTCGATCACTTTATTTGCATAATTCCAAATTGCTTTCAAAAACAGTTCTACCAACAATGTATCTATTATTCCACCACCCTTCCAAAATTGGGTATTGTTATTTTTACTCATCTTTTTCAATTTTCAGGGGGGTGTAGTAAAACCTCAGGGTGGTTTTATTTGTATTCTCTTCTTATTAATGATTTGGAGCATTTTTTCCTGATATGAATACTTTGTAATTCTGCTCTTGAAAACTTTGTTTGTATCTTTGAACAATTTATCTAATGGAGAACTACTTATCTGATACTGAGGCCTTATACAGAGATTTTTTTCCCCATTCAGCTACTTGTTTTCTTATCCTAACTGCATTAACTTGATCTATGCAAAAATTTTTCAGTTTAATGTAATCAAAGAGATATCTTTGATTGCCTTCATCTCTTGAATGGTTAATATCTCTGACTTATGTGTGAAAGGCACATTCTCTTCAATGTTTCTTATAGTGACATCTTTAATACTAAGATTGCCCTTCCATTTAGAATGTCTTGTTGAATAACATGTGGGTCTAAACCCAATTTCTGTCTGATTGCTTTCTAGTTTTCAATCAGTTTTGATCACATATGGATTTTTTCCTGTAAATTACGTAAATTATGTTTTCTCATTTATCACTCTTGTTTCTACTTCTTCCTTGTATGGTGTTTTCCAATTAAGTATCACTCTTTTTTGTAACCAATACCAGATGGTTTTGATGACTCCTGCTTTATAATATAACTTGAATTCTAGAAATGCACTCTCCCTTCATCCTTAATTCTCTTCATCATTTCCTTAATATATCATATTTTTAAATAAATTTTGTTATTATTTTATCAAATTCTATAAAAATTCTTCCTAGTAATTTCATTGACATAGAATTCAAAGTGCTAATCAATTTTGATAGCATTGTCATTTTAATTTTAATGGCACTGGCTAACCATAACATCCAAATATTTCTCTAGTTTATTTAAGTTTTTTATTTTTTTGAAGAGTACTTTGGAATTGAATCTGAATAGTTCTGTGTGTTTTGGTAGGTCAATCCCCAGACATATTTGGATTGAAATTTCCCTTTCTATTTTTTCTTCTTGTGTTTTATTATCATTATATAGAGATGCATTTTGTTTTTGAAGACTTAATTTTATTATGTAACTTTGCTGAAAATATTTATTGCTTCAGTTAGTTTTGCTGACTCCTTAGGGTTTTACAAAGATAGCATATCACTTCCAGTTGTCCTGATCCTTATGGACACAAAAGGCTCCAAAGAATAAAAAGAGACTATGGCATCCCTCCTTTCCTCCTTTCTTCCTTTTCTCCCTCTCTCCCTCCCTTTATCCCACCCCTATTTCCTCTCCTTCCTTCCTTCCTTCCTTCCTTCCTTCCTTCCTTCCTTCCTTCCTTCCTTCCTTCCTTCCTTCTTTCCTTCCTTCCTTCTATAGATTGTTGAATTGCTTGAAAAGGCTCTCTGAAGTGTAAAAATAGTTCATAAATTTTAATTTACAACTTACTGTAAATAATTACAAATTAATGCAGAATTCTCCATCAGCAAGGTAAAGAAAGTGAGCTTTTGATAGAGATAGTGAAGTTAAGCAAAGAAGGAAACAACTACAAGCATGGGCTCACAACTGGTTTGGTAAGAACAACAAAGTTGGTTGAGAAGGTGAAAAGACTGAGAGGAGAAGAAGAAAAGATAGGAACAGTTATAAGATAGTAGATGGGCTAAGATACAAAGAGATCAGAGGGAAAGATGAATATTTTCTAAGAACTCTTGTGGGATGGGTCAAGAGTTAGGGCAGACCTGGGGAGGATTTAGGGAAGGGTTTGAGTGGTACTAGGGAGAGATTAAGGAGTCTGTTAATTCAAGACATAAGATAGTGTCCCTGTCTTGTCTGGGTTTGTTTGGGGTTTTAGTTTAACTTTAGGAATTTATAGTATCTTAACTGAATGCTTTAGTTTGATTGGGGGTTAGAGTCATTTCTAATATAAATTATTGATGAGGCACTAGTTTAGGTAGGATTGCTAACCAGATTACTACTGAGTCAACATAAAGAAAAGGGGAGGTTTAACAGTTTTGAAGATTAATTGTCTTAATTAATTGAGGAGGGGACTTTGTTAGGTAATAGGGACTTTTCCTGTAAGTGAAGGCCAAAATAGAAAATCAAGAATCATTACAATATAGAAAAATGAAAGAATTATAACATTTGTCTCAATAAAGGAAAACAAACCAAAAAATGCAATATTTCTCTCTGTCCAGAGTTCTCCATTTTATTCCCCTCCCTCCTTCCCTTCCTTCCCTTCCCTTCCTTCCCTCCTTCCTTCCTTCCTTCCTTCCTTCCTTCCTTCCTTCCTTCCTTCCTTCCTTCCTTCCTTCCTTCCTTCCTTCCTTTCTTCCCTCCCTCTTTTCTTCCTTTGTTTCATTCCTCCTTCCTTCCTTTCTTATATACTAGAGGAAATATTGGATAGAGAAATATGTTTTAAAATTAATGTGTGTCCCTCATCACTGACCATGTGTCTTACATTTAACATGTCTTATAAGGTGTTATAAGCCCTATCCCCCATCCTAAGGTCCAAGTTATTGAGAGTAGGTCATTGAACATTTAGTTCCAAGTACTTTGTCCCTACAAAGAAAGGACTCCAGTTAATCCCTGCCCTTAGGCAAAAGATAAGCCCCAATCAACAAAACCAGGGATCCCTACCCTAGCCTGAAAGCATTGTCTTTGAGCTGCTGTCCATTACCACAGCCCTCCTCTCTGAACCACCAACTCTCACATTTAGGTATAGTGTGTTATGGTTCCAAGTTTTTAAATTCCAGAGTCCTCTATTTCATCAAGTATTGGTCTTTTCCTTTGTTCTGCAGTGTTTATTCATAGATAGCTGAATTCATTTACAGGATTTGGAGGCTATTTTTCTTTCTGCTGCTAATTTTTCCTTATTGATCTTCCTGATTATATCCAAGGTTGTTAATTTTTTTTTTCTACCTGAGAGCTTTGATATTTTCAGTTCATTTGCCCTCCCTCTTTCCCATTTTCTGATTCCCTTCCTTCTGAAGGTCTAAAATCATCTAAACCCCTTTTCACATAGGGCAATCCACAATTCATCAACCTGAGTCTCTGCCCCAAATGATTTTGAAGGGAATTGGTGCCAATTGAATGCTTAATGCTTTCCTTGTAGTTTAATGGATTTCCATACACCTATTCCCTCATTCTATTTTATTATCTTTCTGGGTCCTAGACAAGGGAGGCAGCTTAAGTTGTATCTGTGGTATATAATTTGTTTTGGAGAAGTTTGAGAAGTCTTGAGCATCAAAGAAAATGTCTAATTCTCTCTTTTGTTGATCACATGATACACAGCAGATTAAGTATAAAACATATTTCTTTGTCCAATGTTTTCTCTACTACATAAGGAAGGAAGAAAAAAAGGAGGGAGGTGAAGTAGAGAATTATGAATGTAGCCTTAATGATATTAAAATCTTTTTAATTGTGGAATACTGCCCCTGAGATGTAAACTTTGATTGTCGATTGTATCCTATGATCCCTTTGATCTTTTTGCTTTGTATCTTGTCCTCCATTTCCCCCTTCACCTAACCTTGGCCATGGACACTGGCATGACAGAAAATGATATGTTGAACTTGGTGGTTGAGCACCTTGGGACAGGAAGCATTAGTACATAGATTGTCATTGGAAAATACCTGGCCCAAAGTGTAAGACTGCTCCTTTTGCCCAACCTACAACAGAATGTTATTTGACCACGGGAAGAACAGAACCTTTCTCTCTCTCTTTTTTTTGCCTCTTTTTCTTTGACTCTGGTAGGATGGCTGTTTCCTCATGCTCTTTCTTAGGCCATGTAGAGCACCATGGCCTCCCCAGGTCATGGGACCAGACTAAGCCAATCTCCCTGACCCTTTCTCTCTCTCTCTCTCTCTCTCTCTCTCTCTCTCTCTCTCTCTCTCTCTCCCCCTCTCTCACTTTCACTCAAACTGCACCGAGTCTATTCTTAAAATGGTTATCACTTTTCTAGGACTTTTAATCTATATATTTTCAATATTTTGCCATAATAAAATCCTGAGCAGGTTTAACATCCCAGAGAGCATGAAAATTCCTGTGCTTTTCAATGTGCTTATATCTTCTGTCTTTAATCTTTAAATCTTTAATAATTGGCAACAGAAGGAAGGAAGGAAGGAAGGAAAGAAGGAGGGAGAAAGGGAAGGAAGGAAGGCTGGGAGGGAAGGAAGAAAGGATTGAAGGAAAGAAAAAAAGGAAGGAAGGAAGAAGGAAGGAATTGAAGAAAAGAAAGAGAGAAGAAAGGAAGAATGGAAGGAAAAAGGGAAGAATGGAGGAAAGTGAAGAAGGGGAATTCAGGTGTCCTATCTGTGTTTCAGAGAACTTCCATGATGTAGCCACAGGATTGATTTGTGTAGTTTGTGTCTCTAAGATTCTTGGGGATAAGAGTTTTGAACACCATTGTGTACTACTTATTTCCCTCTGTTCTTTCACATTCCTGCAGAAATTTTTTGCAATACAAAATGTTGCTTCTGTGGTTCTGTCATTACCTGAGCACATTTTCACAGCCAAGAGCCTGAATCTCCATAGCAGTGGAAAGAAGGCGGTAGTGGGTGCTTAGGAGGAACAGAGTGTGTTGTTGGATTTTGTTTCCAGCTCATTTCTTGCTTCCTTCTATTCTGCTGTAAGGCCATTTATTTTACTTTTGGTATAAAATTTCTATGTTAGAGATGATTGAGACCCCATTCTGATGGGAGTAGCTTCTCCATTTACAATAGGTAGTGGAAACATTTTGGGAAAAAAATGATGATAATTCTTAGTTATATTTTTGGAGTGAACTTTAATCTCTTTTAGGACAAAGATATTGTTGTATTTGTATCCTTTGTACTTAGGACAGATTCTGTCATATAGTAAATTAGTAAATTTGAATGAATGGAACCTGCAATTCTAGGGAAAACAGTGTAGCAATATATGGTTATAATGACTAATATATCTCCAAAATATTTGTTAAAGGAAGAATAACTTGTTTTTTTAATTGATACTTTTTTGGAGGAAAGGAACAATAATTTTTAACATCACAAGATCTTAGATCCAGAGATGGAAGGGGAGGTCACTTAGTTTAATCCCTTAATTGATGTAACAGATTTAGGTACTAAGATTTTAGGAACAAAGATATGTGGAACTCACTGCAATCTCACAGATAGTAAAGGATAGGAGCCAGCATGCAATCCAGGTTTTTTTCATTACAAATTCAACTCTCTTTAAACTCTACTATGAGGCTGCTTAAGCAGAATAATAATGAAAAATTCAATCAAAATAATTTCAAATATGTAATCCCTACTTGGTTACTAGGATAAAATTTAAGTTAATCATGTGTCATTTCTGGTCCTTGCTAGACTTGAGGCTCTTAGTCTTGCAGAGGTTTTAGTGCTCAAAGAATGTTACATTATTATTGTGTCAAAACAATCAGTTAGGAGGTACGTTATTTATGCATTATGCTAAATCTACTGGAAAATTAACTAGTGCATGGGTAGGAAATTTTTGATTATTTTATTAAATCCAACCAAGTGGAAATAAAAATAGACATGTCCAGTTCTTTGATGATTTCCCCCCTAGAAAATGCTTCTCATAAATGACTCATTTAAAAATCTCATCTACATTCCAGAAAAGAAAGAAAAGAGATGGGGATGAGTGGATACCCATTTCCTTGAACTTCTAAAACAACAGTACAGAGGTCTGAAGTAATGTCCTCAATGAAGTCTTTATGCTTCAGGAATGATGATGCTGTTCCTTGTTCTTGAGGAAGACCATGAAATCAGGAAGGTGCCATGACAAGCACATGAATTGGATTTGAGTGAAAGGGTGCTGTGCTAAATCACCAGCCTCATTTTCTCCTCCAGAGTCATCTGGGTCCAGTGGCAAGATATGAATCAGGATGACGCAGATAGCCTTGGATGTGAGGCAATCAGGGTTGAATGATTTGCCCAAGGTCACATAGTGACAAGTGTCTGAGACTCGACTCAAACTCCTATCTTCCTGACTCCAAGGCCAGTGCTCTTTCCAGTGTGCCACCTAAATAGTAGCCCAGGGTAGAGTAGGAATATTGATGTCTCCACTTGGAGAAGGTCCAAAATAAAATTAAACCCTAGAAAAGGCTGGAGATAACCTTTTCTAATGCTTTGAGGCATTTATCTTGAGCTCATAGGTAAACTCAAATGATTTCCATACTATGCTATTTCATAGAATGTTTTCTCACATAATAATGAACAATTTTTAAATTACAAAAATAAGCAATTCTCTAAATCCATCTTCTTTCCCCAAGAGCAGTTCCACAAAGTGTTCTCCAAACTCAATTAATATCAAATCCTGTGACGAAGTCAACTATTCATCTGTACACAGACCTTTTAACATCAACTAAATTCAACACAGAATTATTAAAGGCCTGCTACATGCTAGCTGGGCTAGATGCTGTTGACGAAGCATCCCTAAGTATATCTGGAAATGGTTAAAGTTCTCTATGACCAATGTCTAATCATTTAATAGAAATCAGAACCTAGCATATATGCTTTTCACCTAATCCCTTTGCCTTTGTTTGCTTTTCTAGAAGTATATTTTATTCAACCTCATGTCCCACTATCCCCATTCCACCACCACCCCTTTCATTTTCTTTCTCCTCATATTTCTTCAATGATTACTTTTCTTCAATGTTCTAATTCTACACACAAAAATGAGAAATGGTATAGCACAGTGGAAAGAAAACCTAATCTAGAATCAAAGATCCTGAGTGAAAATTTCAGACCTCTTACAAGGAGCTTCTCTCTAGAATTCAAGTTTGTCTTCAAAGATTAAGGACGAGAGTACTGACACCTTTCAATTCAAAATTCGTGATACTATAATTGTGTCAATGAGGACAAAGTAAAATCATGAACATTAATTCAATACAATTTAGATTATACACACACAACATTAGGTACAACCTATTCTATCCTACCCACAGCAGAAAATACCCCATTTAGGTTTGCTTCCATTTCCCACAGTTGGAGCTATAGGACATTGAAATGTCCTTCATAGAAACTGAGATCTGCTTATAGACATTCAAATTATCAACTGAAGTATAGATCATAAGTTATAAATAAGAACTTGTCAGTAAAAAAAAAAATAGTTTTCTTCAGACTCTGGCAGAGTCCCCGACACATGATTAACTGAGAGATGGCTTCAAATCTGAAAACTCTTTGTCTAGGTTGGGGTGCATCAATTACTTCCTCCCTCACTTTCTTTGCCTAATCACACACATACATCCCAATCTGAAGTCTCTTTTTACTCTCATGTTGATCTACTTAGACCAATCACCTCTGGGTTGGGGATAGTAACTGGTCCTTTCAGTCTTACCTTCAAAGAGTTGTAGCTTAAAAACTTTTGTGTCTTTCCTGACTGGACATCAGTCACTCAATCCTATACCTCCAGAGTCACAGAAAGGAGTTTCAAGGATTTTTGTTACCTTGGGGAGGACATGTGCCCCAGAGAGGAAACACTTCCATCTTCATGTTGTTGGTTGTTAACAACATTTACTAATATGGTCATTTTCTCCTTGGTAGCAATTGGTTTTTGTATCTGTATGGTTAAAACCATTAAACTAGATGATATAGAGTAGAGTGCTATTCCTAGGATCTGTGTTCAAATTTGACGTCAGATGCTTACTAGCTGTGGGACCCTGAACAATTCACTTAAATTAACCCTGTTTACCTCACCTACTCATTTATGAAATAATCTGGAGAAGGAAATAGCAAACTACCCCAGAATCTTTGCCAAGAAAACCCCAAATGAGGTTGCAAAGAATGAGATATAATTTAAATGAGTCAATACCAATAACATAGTTAAGGCCATCAATTGTCAGCCCCAGTCTATTACGAGATAAAACTCATATAGTAAGTACTCTATAAAAGCAATACATTGTTAGGTAAGTGACCTAATGTGACCTAACTTTATCAGAGAAAGGACATTCATAATGGGATGAAGTTTTAAGGAAATATAAATTAGTCATAGATGTATGACTATAAGATGCCTTACAAGTCATTTACTCCCAAATCTTCCAATAACAAGTAGGGAAATTGACACCCAGAAATTATAAACATCTTTTTTCTAGGTTCACAGATAGACAATGGCAAATCCAGGTCCTATATCCAGATTCTATTATTCTGAATCCAACAATCTCTCCACTGGGTCAGATTGAGACTAGCCTGGGAAAATTTCGAGAAATATCCATGGAGACCCTAATGACCCATATGACAGTTAGGTTTTTTCCCTATTCCAAAAACTTTCCCCCAAAGACAAAGTGAGGTCAGCATTTTGGTAGTGTGTGCCAAAAGGCCCACTAGGTCTGATCTGCTCGGTAAACAGAGAGTCATCATCATCTATCTTGAGCAGTTCATGCTGTGCCCATCTGGGTCTGTTAGCAACAACATACTGTTTACTGTGTATAAGACTGATGTGCCCTCATCCTAGTGCAACATACCTCTTTCTGTCTGTGCTGTCTCCTGGTGTCTTTTTTTTTTTACCAGTGGGGTGGCTTCAAGCAAATTTTGAAACAGGGGGAATTTGGCTTTAGTATCCTCTGGATTCATTTTTGGCTCCTCAGCTCTGCATTCCATCTGGCAAGCTCCCTTCAGGTAATTAGTGCCTCCTGATACCCCCAGAACAGCCCCTTCTCACTCTATAATAACACCAGGGAGAATTCACCTAGGCTTACCCACTCCAATCCCCCTTCCTCAAACCCCTTGTTAAATGACATCTAAGTCACTTTTTCCCCCTTATTCTCAATTCAATGACTTTATCCCATGTGGGGCTACTTTCCTAGCTTCTAGGAACAAGAAAGTAACGACTTTTCTATACCTTTCTCTGCTGTTCTGGTATGGTCTAGTGCTCACATTTAGAGACTACAGTTTAAAATCATTGACAAACTGATGTTCATGCAGCGGATGGCAACTAGAATGGCAAAGTGTCCTGAGTCCATGCCAGTGATTAAAGGAAGAACTTTGGATCTATACAATTGTCTAAAGAAACTTTTACTCGAGGCGACAGTGGATAGAGCATTGGCCCTGTAGTCAGGAGAACCTGAGTTCAAATCCAGCCTCAGACACTTGTTAAAGACTTAGCTGTGTGGCCTTGGGCAATTCACTTAACCCATTGCCTTACCAAAAAGAAGAAACCCCAAAAGGAACTTTCATTTAAAAAGAGAAGTCAGGGGGATTTCTTTTAAGATCCAACCAAAGTTTCATCTTTTACAGAAAGCCTTTTCCAGTCTCTTTTTTTTATTCTAGTGCCTTGTTGATGCTGATTATCTGCCACTTATCTCTTATATGGCTTACTTTGTATATATTTGTTTACATATTGACTCAACTATTAAATTGTAAACTCTCTGAGGGCAAGAGATTTGTGGAGGAGAAGGGTTGTGAACCACCTTCAGGTTACAGCATTCAGATAGCTACATACTCTCATCATTAGTGGAGCTAGTCTTACAGTAATGATATTATTTAAAAAAATAGGGAAATTGTGAATGCATACTCATTTGGCTTTAGAGAATCTGATCACAGTTGAGAATAGCCTTTCTTAAACTTTAATTTTGTAAGCCAAGACTGCCACTGAAAAGTCTGCTGCTTCAGGTTTGGAACTGGAATGAAATACAGATAGTAAAATAAGGTTCATTAAACCATTCATCAAACAGAAATTGAGCAAAGATGCAACCTTGATTCAATCAGACACTTCCTTGCTCTTTGGGTGATCATTCTGGTTCCCAGTCAGAAGCCTTGTCTCCTCTAGTGCCAGCTTTTATACTCAAGACACCGGGAAGCTTCATCAGGGATTTGAGTCTTAGCCCCTGGATCAATGAAGTCTCAATGTTAATTTCAATATCTTTTCAAGAAAAATTGGCCTAGCCTAAATGACATTTCCATATACTTACCAGAAGCTAGAAGAGGAACTACCATATTTCCTTGTTACTAAAACTGGATCTTATATTAATTTTCTTCTAAATCATGCATTAGGGCTTATTTTCAGGGGATTTATTTTTTTGCATGTATAACAATCTACATTTATTCAGTTATTTGTGTGCAAATATCTGCATTTGAAGGGTGGGGCAGAGCCAAGAGTGGTGGTATGAAGCTCACATGCTCCTGGAACCTGTTCCTACCAAAGATAAATGAAGCCTCTACTCTGACATTCATGCTACAGATCCCACCAAGAAAAAGAGGAGATTCAAAGAAGTTTTCAACTGTAGGCATAGTGGAGACTTTAGTGAAGATCTGTCTCTTTGGGGGAAAAGGAGAAGAAAAGTCCAGGAGGTGTGAGAGCAGGGAAAGTCAGCAGGAGGCTTTTAGCCCCAGTGCAATTCAGGTCCCGACAACTTAATAATAACAAAAATAATAATGACAATAATAAGCAGGACATCAGGGAGTATCCCAACCCAAACAAAGTCTGAACCCTGAGAGCACCAGGATAAAAGACAGGACTGGGTTGGGAATAATCATCTGTTAAATCAGAAGCTGGACATAAAGGAGGAAACAAACCTTTGCAACTGCATAGCAACATCTTGACCAACAACGAGTCGGGGATCAGACCCCAGTCTCAGCAAAATAAAAGCTTGGATCTATACTCCATACACTGCAGGAGCAGAACTACAACAACAAAGACAAACAAAAAACCTAAAAGATCACTCACTATTGAAAAATACTTCACAGATAAAGATGACAGCATGCCATGTCTGAAGAAGAAAACAGTGAAAAATCACTCATAGTAGTATCAAAACAGCCTATAAATTGGACTCAAATACAAAAGCTCATTGAAGAACTTAAAAAAAGAATTTCAAAACCAAAGAAGAGAAGAAGAAGAAAAATGGAAAAATGTAGTGAAAGTCATGCAGGTGTGACAAGTTGACCAAAAAAATCAACTCCATTAAAAGTAAAAATAATCAACTAGAAAAGGAAACAGCATATAATAGAAGCAAATGAAATCCTAAAAATTAGAATTGAAGAGTTAGAAACCAATGAATCTACAGAACTACAGGATTCCATTAAACAAAATAAAAAGGCTGGAAAAAATTGAAGAAAATGTAAAGTACCTTCTAGGGAAAAATGAATGACCCGGAAAACAGACTCAGGAGAGACAATCTACAAATCACTGGACTACTAGAAAGCCTGAACCTGGAAAATATCATGCTGGAAATTATAAGGGAAAACTGCCCAAACCTACTAGAACAAGGTAACAATATACCAATTGAAAGAATCCATAGAACCCCTCCAGAAAGACACCCCAGGATAAAAACTCCAAGGTTGTCATAGCCAAATTCCAGAACCCTCAGATAAAAGAGAGAATACTGCAAGCAGCAAAAAAGAAAACAATTCAAACACAAAGGGAACACAATCAGACTAACCCACAACCTGTCAACCTCAACACTGAAGGATTGGAAGAACTGGAATGACGTATTTCAGTGAACTAAGGTCCTGGGATTACAACCCAGAATGTACTACCCTATAAAATTCAGCATATACTGTCAGGGGGAAAAAAATGGATGTTCAATGAAATATAGGACTTCCAGAACTTCCTGATACAAAGACCAGAACTGAACAGAGAATTCAATCACCAAATACATGACTTAACAGTTACATTAAAAAAAAAAAGATAAATGAAAAAGGAGACTGTAAAAACAAAATTGTTTTAAACAAATGTTGGTCCCTAAAAGGGAAGAGGTAACATTTCTAATTCTTTGGAACTTTACTTCTCTAAGGAAAATTAGATGGTAGAATATAATCGAAGAGAATGACCCTAAAGAATAGGCATATAATTAGGTCTTGTCTCTCAGTTGAAGAGGTCCAAGATGACATCACTAGGTTTGAGACAAAAAGTCCTGAAAAAAAAAGCAGGAATGTTAACTTAAACTCAAGTGTCTTGTTATATTATGACTCACTTTAATCACAAGGTGCTAAGGACCCTGTCTAATGAGGGCATCATAAACTGCAAGGATCTGAGACAATATCTCTGTGACTTACAATCATTTGTAAAGTTCTCAGTGAGACCTACAGAGCCTCCCAATACTTAGAATTCTCCAAGATACTTATGGTGAATTAGAGCAGAGTCAGGTGCTTCACTTAACAAAGGAGTAAGTACCCTGGGTGGGGAGGTGGGGAATAAAAGGGGAGAGACATTAGGCCTTGGTTCACTCAACAAGGTGTTAGGTACCCTGGGTGGGGAGGGTGGGGGGAATGTGAAAGAAAATAGGCCTGGGGGGAGGGACACAAATAGTTCAAGAAATGATATGACTTTGGATGATACTTTGGTTCATGAAGTACTAGAAAGATACTTGAAAAGGGGTAAGGTAAGAAATGATTATAATTACAATTTGATGCAATTTGAGTCAATGCTGCTTATCAAGCAATCAAGTAAACAATCTGTGATGATATCTTGATAACAATAGATTAAGTTATTAAATAATCAAACTGTGATTGATGATTCCTGATTAATAATATTAGAGCACCAAGGGAAGAGGCACAAAGATTTAAAATTTTAGAGTAAAAGAAGGGAAAATGTGAATGGTGAGTAAATTTTATTCAATAGATTTAGCCCAATGAGGGAATAAGATACATTCCCAATTGAGTTTTAGAATCTAACAATCTACAGGGAAGAGGGGGAGAGGGAATGGAAAAGATAAGGGAAGAAAAGACTGATAAAAGGCAAATGAAGGTATAAGTGAAATAATCTAAAAATTAAATTACTAAAAGAAAAGTCAAAGGGGAAAGGTAGTAAAATTTTGGTGAGGGGGAAAAGAGATAAATATAAGTGGAGAAAGATAGCATGGAGAGAAATATGGAATTAGTAATCTTAACTGTAAATGTTAATGGGATAAACTGTCCCATAAAATGGAAGCAGATGGCAGAATGGATTAAAAACAAGAATCCTACAATATATTGTTTACAAGAAACACATTTGAAGCAGAAAGAGATACACACAGGGTAAAGATAAAAGGTTGGAGCAAGATATATTATAACTCAGAAGAAGTAACAAAAATTAGAGGTAGTAGTCCTAATCTCAAAGTAAAAGCAAAAATCAATCTCATCAAAAGGTATAATGAAGGAAACTACATCTTCTTAAAAGGCATCATTTGAAATAAAGCTATATTATTACTAAACAAGTATGCAACCAGTAGTATGGCATTCAAATTCATAGAGGAAAAGCTGAGTGAATTACAAGGAGATATAGATGGCAAAACTTTAATAATAGGAGACTTCAATCTCCCTCTCTCAAAACTAAAATCCAACAACAACAACAACAACAAAAAAAAAACAAAAGGGAAGTTAAGAAGGTGAATGAAATCTTAGAAAACTTTAGATATGATAGACTTCTGGAGAAAACATAATAGGGATTGAAAAGAATATATCTTTTTCTTGGCAGTACATGGCACCTTCATCAAAACTGACTATGTACTAGGGCACAAAAACCTTAAAATCAAATGCAGAATGGCAGAAATAACAAATACACATTTCTCAGACCATGATTCAATAAAAATTGCATGTAATAAAAGGTCAGGGAAAGATAAACCAAGAACTAATTGCAAATTAATTAACTTTATTTTAAATAATGGGTGCATCAAACAGCAAATAATAGAAATAATCAATAATTATATCCAAGAAAATTATAATAATGATCCATCATACCAAAATTTATGTGACACAGCAAAGGCAGTTTTGAGGGGAAACTTTTTATCTCTAAATGCCTACATGAATAAATTAGAGAAAGAGGAGATCAATGAATTGGGTATGCAATTAAAAAAAGCTAGAAAAAGAACAAATTAAACATCCATAATTAAATATCAAATTAGAAATTATGAAAATCAAAGGCAAGATTAATAAAATGGAAAGTAAGAAAACTATTGATTTCATAAATAAAACAAAGTTAGTTTTATGAAAAAGCCAATACAATAGACAAACCTCTGGTTAATCTTAATCTGATTTTTAAAATATGAGAGAAGATAACCAAATAACCAGTATCAAAAATGAAAAGGGTGAATTAACCACCAATGAGGAGGAAATTAAAGAGATAATTAGTATCTAATTTTACAAACTATATGTCAATAAATTGGACAACTTGAGTAAAATGGACAAATAGTTACAAGAATACTAACTGCCAAGATTAACAGAAGAGGGAATAAATTATTTAAATAATTTGAAGAAAAAGAATTTGAAGAAACCATCAATAAACTCCCTAAGAAAAAGTCTCCAGATCTGGATGGATTTATAAGTGAATTCTACCAAACATTTGAGGAACAATTAATTCCTATTCTACATAAACTATTTGAAAAAATAGGTGAGGAAGGAGTTCTGCAAAACTCCTTTTATAACATCAACATGGTGCTGATATCTAAGCCAAGAAGAACCAAAACAGACAAAGAAAATTTTAGACCAATCTCCCTAATGAATATTGATGCTAAAACCTTAAATAAAATTTTAACAATGAGACTACAGCAAATTCTTACCACTATAATAAGACCATGATCAGGTTGGATTTATATCAGGCAGGCAGGGATGGTTCAACAATAGGAAAACACTCAACATAATTAAACATATCAATAGTAAAACCAACAGAAATCATATTATCTCAACAGATGCTGGCAAAGCCTTTGATAAAAAACAACATTCATTCCTATTAAGTTTAGGGATAAATGGAATTTTCCTTGAAATAACAAATAGTATCTAAAACCATCAATAAATATTATATTTAATGGGAATAAATTCAGAGTATTTCCAATAAATTCAGGGGTGAAACAAGGATGCCCATTATCACCATTACTATTCAATATAATATTGGAAATGCTAGCAGTAGCAATGAGAAGAAAAAGAACTTGAAGGAATAAGAATTGACAATGAGGAAGCAAAACTGTCACTCTTTGCAGATGATATGAT
The DNA here is from genome assembly GCF_037893015.1 of Macrotis lagotis. Classification (NCBI taxonomy): domain Eukaryota; kingdom Metazoa; phylum Chordata; class Mammalia; order Peramelemorphia; family Peramelidae; genus Macrotis; species Macrotis lagotis. The sequence goes on from NC_133665.1 coordinate 151,259,296, forward strand.
GGTATAGAACCAGAGAAAATCATCTGAAAAATTCCTTGAAACAAAAAATTCAGCAAAGTAGCAGGATATAAAATAAACCTGCATAAATCACCAACATTTCTGTATATGAACAAAACAGCCCAAGAACAAGATATAGAAAGAGAAATTCCATTTAAATTAACTGTAGACAAATTAAATACTTGGGAATGTACCTCTCAAGACAAACCCAGAAACTGTCTGAACACAATTATAAATCTCTCTTCACCCAAATAAAGTCAGATCTAAATAATTGGAAAACTGTCAAATGTTAGGTCAAATGTCATGGTTAGGTCAAGCTGATATAATAAAAATGACAATTCTACCCAAATTAAATTACTTATTCAGTGCCACACCAATCAAACTATAAATAATTACTTTATAGAACTTGAAAAAATAGTATCAAAATTCATTGGGAGCAATAAAAGGGCAATAATAGCCAGGGAACTGATGAAAAACATATGTAAGAGAAGGTGCCTAGCTCTACCACATCTAAAACTATACTGTAAAGCAGCAGTCATCAAAACTGCCTGGGACTGTTTAAGAAATAGAGTCATGGATCAGTGGGTTAGGATAAGTTCAAAAGAAACTTCAGTAAATGACTACAGCAATCTACTGTTTGACAAACCCAAAGACTTCAGCCTCTGGGATAAGAGCTCACTGGTTGACAAAAATTGTTGAAAAAACTGGACAATAGTATGGCCCAAACTAGGCATAGATCCACATCTCACACCCTATATCAAAACAAGGTCAAAATGGGTACATGATATAGATATAAAGAGTGATACCATAATTAAATTAACAGACCAAAAATACTCTATCTATCTGATCTATGGACAAGGGATCAATTTATGACCAAAAAAAGAATTAGAGCACATTAAAAATTGCAAAATGAATGATTTTGACTATATTAAATTAAAAAGATTTTGCACTAATAAAATCAATGTTGCCCAAATTGGAAGAACAGGAGAAAGCTGGGAAACAATCTTCACAACCATGAGTTCTGATAAAGGCCTCATTTCTAAAGTATATAGAGAATTGCATCAAATTTATAAGGTCACAAGTCATTCCTCAATTGATAAATGGTCAAAGAATATTGAACAGACAGTTTTCAAATGAATAAACTAAAGCTATCTATAATCATATGAAAAAAAAATGCTCCAAATCACTATCGATTAGAGAAATGCAGATTAAAACTAAAATGAAGTATTATCTCAAACCTATTAGATTACCCCAGATGAGAAAAAAGGAAGATGATCAATGTTGGAGAGGTTGTGGGAGGACTGGGACATTGATACATTGCTTGTGGAGTTGTGAATGGATTTAACCTTTCTGGACAGCAATATGGAACTATACCAAAAAAGCAATAAAACTGTTCATACCCTTTCACCCAACAATTTCAATTCTAGGACTATATCCAGGAGAAATTGTTAAAATTGGGAAAAAGTAGGGGGAGGCTAGGTGGTACAGTGGATAGAGAACCAGCCCCGGAGTCAGGAGTATCTGAGTTCAAATCAGGCCTTAGACACTTAATAATTACCTAGCTGTGTGGCCTTGGGCAAGCCACTTAATCTCATTGCCTTGCAAAAAAAAATTGGGAAATGTCCTACATATTCATAACAGCTCTTTTTGTAGTGGCAACAAATTGGAAATTGAGGAGATATCCATCAATTGGGGAATGACTAAACAAGTTGTGGTACATTGAATACTATGGAATATTATTGTTCTATAAGAAACCATGAATGGTTGGACTCTAAAGAAGCATGGAATGACTTATGGCATCTGTTGCTGAGTGAAGGGAGTAGAGTCAAGGGAACAATGTACACATCAACAGCATTGTGAGATGAACAACTTTGATGGTCACAACTCTTCTCAACGGTTCAGAGAGCTAGGGCAACTGTATTTGAGTGGTTGTGGACTACATTATCCCCAACCAGAGGAAGAAAAACAAAAAAATGAAACATGCACAGAACCTCCCCCCCACTAAATCTGATGAACACTTTATAAAAAGTATCTCTTATGTGTCTCTTTCCCTTAATCCTAATTCTTCATGCCAAAAATAACTAATTTGTAAATATGTTTAACAACATATGTATGTAGAATGCTAACCTGACTGCTTCCTACTGAGGGAAGGCGGGTGGAGGAAAATTTTGTAACTTAGAAATATGCATGTACAAATGGTTGAAAATTAATAAAAAATTAAGATCTGCATTTATTCAAATATTGTCATGTCATCTTCTGGAACATCATCATAAATCTCCAAATTCCTGCCTGAATTTCTTGTGACTCCCATAGAATCATTCATTGCCCCCAATCTATCATGTCCAGCTCTAGTGCTCTCCTTCAATGAACATGTCTTGTCCATGTAGCCTGCTCATAGTGCATTAGCAACCCAGTTGACATGACTGTATTCCATGAATCTTCAGCCAAGTCACAATCTCTTGCAGACTTAGCTTCACAAAGGTTCCATTTGATTTCTCTCCATTTTATTTTCAGTGAAGACATTGATTTCCATGCGCAAATGTTCCTTGAATGATTTATTTATTGCAATATTTTGAATCTGGAGATAGGCAGTTGTTCCTGTGGGAATCATTTTTTTATGTTTCACTCAGCAGGGAATTTCTTCATGACTGTAGCATTGTAGTGATGGCTGAATGCCACACTAGCAGACCTCATTGGTCACCTCTCTAAACAAGTGGACACCAGGCTTTTCAGTTTCAAGAACATATATTCCTGAAACACATTCAATCTTATCTTTCTTGCCCTTAGTGATGATTAATGGTGGGGCTTGCTTTCCATCCAGATGTATCAAGTGCACATGTTATTTATGATTTGTGCCTGTATTCCCAGTGATCATTTGGCAATAAAGTTCAAGTTTGTCTGTTTTTAATAGGTGTTTACCTCTTGACCAAAGGTGCCCACTTTAGCATTCACAAATCCTTAAATATAATTTATATTATATTGTTTGCTTTAAATATTAATGTCAATAATATTATTTACTTGCATATTAATCTTATTATTTTATAATTCAATATGTCCATCATGTATTGCAACAGGTGTGCTAATTTTGTCCATCTCACTGATGATCATAGCTGGTGATTATTTTAAAGGTAGAGCTTATTTTTATGAGTTCCTGAAAAAAAATCATTCAATGGCTTATTTTGGGGAAATATGGTGGTATACTTTTGTCTTTGGATTTTCATTTTCAGTGCTTAGGTCTTCTTTTGAAATCAGAATGATTTGAATCAGAGTCTATGGAAATTTTGATTAAGTTGCCTAATGGATACTAGGGCTGAGATGAACACTAATCCATGGGAATGGCAAAACTTATATTTTTTTACAATAAATATAGATAAATGGAGCTTTTATAAATATCATTTAATGTGAAAATATGGAGGGGAATTTGATTGAAAGAAGACTGACTAGAACCAGAAGAACACTATGCATAACAGCAATATTGTACAATGTTTAACTATTCTCGATAATATAATAATTCATGCAATTCCAAAAGATGACTGCAAATGATAAAAAATGCCATTCATCTCTAGAGAGAACTGATAGTCTGAATTTACTTTGAATATGACTATATTAGATCACATGACTAATATGAAAATATTTTTCATGGCACATACATAACCTATATCAAATTGCTTATCACCCCAGGGAGGGAAGAAGAGAGGTAAAGAGAGGTAAAGAATTTGCAAAATTAAAAAAAAAGTTAAACATTTTTGCACACAATTGGGAAATATTATTAATTTTTTTAAAAAAACAACTTGCTAACAACAAGTCTATGGAAAAGGGGACTATAAATCCATTTACATAAAGCCTGAACTGTGTCCAAAATCATTCTTTCCCCTTAAAATTATATTCTCTCTGTCTCTGTCTTTTTCTCCCTTTCTATTTCCATCTCTTTCTCTCCCTCTCTCCTCTATTTCCATTTTTCCCCCTCCTCTCTCTCTCTCTCTCTCTCTCTCTCTGTCTCTCTCTCTGTCTCTCTCTCTCTCTCTCTCTCTCTCTCTCTATATATATATATATATATATACATATATATATATATATAATATACTTATATCCACCTATGTTTACATCATATATAGTATATATATATATATATATATATATATATGGATAGTATGGATATACATATGATTATATGTATGATTTATAGGTATGACACACACCTTATTCTTGAAGAGTAAATAATCCTTTGCTAAAGTCAAAATTAACCACAGGTTACTGACCTTTAGATAATTTCACTTATACTTTGAAGGAATTCTCCCAAGATAACTCTCTAAGATACATATCTGACCAATATGTCAGATTTCAAGATTAAAGGAAATTAGAAGTCATCTAGACTAACACATTTGCTTTCCAGACAAGGACACTGAGGCCTATAGAGTTTAAAGAACACAGTCAAGGTTACATATATAGTAGGTTATCAGAGTGTTGGGGGAAGAATTCAAACCCAAGTTCTGTTATTCCAAATCGATAAACCCAAAGGCCCATATTCATGAGATAAACAGTCACAATTTGGCAAAATCTTCTGGGAAAATTGAGTAGTATGGAAGAAATTAGACCTAGATCAACATCTCACCCTTTTTACAAATTTAAGGTCGAAATGGATACACACATATTTATAAAATATTATATCATAAATAGAGAAACATGGAAAACATTATCTATGGATAAGAGAAAAATTCATCATCAAACAAGCACTAAGGAGTATAAAAGAAAATAAAAGGGATTAATTTATTGTATAGAATTTTAAGTTTTTGCACAAACCCAACAAAATTAAGGGCAAAAGGGAAATCATTTATTGGGATGGAACTCAGGCAATTTTCTATTGTACTGCTTCAAAAAAGGTCTTTATCCTTGAAAAATCATGAAGGAAATGAAAGTCAGGTGAAAGGAAGTACATAGAATTGGGGACATATCATATAAGAAGCAAAAAAGACTAAGTTGACTGGGTTGGATGGAAAGAATATTCTTGGGTTCTATTCTAACCAGAGTGTCTTTTAAGTATATTTGTGAATCTTAGCTGGTCATAAATCTCTAGAGGTCAGGCAATAGTTAATTATTTGGCCACTACAATTATCCAAAAGTTTGTCTTTTTACAGAAAAATGTTAATTGCTTAAGGGGAATGTCAACTTAAAAAGAGAAAATTTAAATTTAACTGAAAGGGAAATTGCCTACTTGTAATCTATCATTTTCTTTCATTCAGAATTAAGCCAGCAAATATTTATTGAGTGTCAACTTTGTGTAAAGTTCTCTTCTAAGTTCTATAGGAAAGATATTGCAGAATGCTATGGATATTGTATACTTGAAATTCATTTGGATTTGATGGTATTCTTTTGGTCAAGATGACGAGATATAAAATGAATAAGTAGAATTATTAGTTTTTTATAAGTTGTTGGTTGACTGGAAATATGCTTTCAATAAAAGAGCACTGAATCTACTGTCAATTGCCAAAACTCAAGAATTTAGAGTGGTCAGAAACTCCAACATCATCTCATCTAATTTATAAGTCTGTATTCATACTCACTACATTATCAAGGCATTATCTAGGTTCTTCTTGAAGATAACTTTATTTCTTATTGCAATCCATTCCACTTTTGGAGAGTTCTAATTGTTAAAAGTTTTGCTTAATTGTTTTGTTTTCCCCTCACAGTTGGTTGATATAGATCTCACCCTCATCCCTACTACTTCTGGAATCATGAAGCATAGGTTGACAGGTGAAGGAGAACAATCCTCAGCACTATTCTACACAATGAACTCTCAGATATTGTATGTCAATTATTTTATTCCTTATTTTATACAGGATTTTATATAAAATCCTTTGTTTGGGCTTTAAAGCTGCACAAACTGAATCTTTGTTGCCTTTCCAACATTCTTGTTCTTTATTCCCCATCATGTATGCTACAATTTAGTGACACTGGACTTCTTAATATTTCTTTTACATGATACTCCTTCTCCCTACTCCAAGTCTTCATTGACTCTCCCCTACCTAGAATTTTCTCCCTCCTGTCTCCTCCTTTCTCTGACTTTTTTCAAGTCTCAGCTAAAATTGAACCATCTGTGAGAAGCCTTTCCCAGTCTTCCTTAAAACTATTGTGTTCAAGAGATTATTTCCAATTGATCCTTTACATAGTGTTATTAAATAGTATAACATAACATAATATAATATGACATGACATGTCATGATATATGACAGAATGTAGTATGATAGTATTGAATGTTATACATAATGTAATGTTATATAATAAATTTATATAATGTTAAATAATTAATAGAAAAAATAGGACAGGACAGGATATGACATGCCATGACATGGCATGATATATAATATAAAGTAATATTTTGTAATAGAATATATTGGAACACAACATAAAATGTATATCATTAATTGCATATCATCTCCCCCCAGTCATTTTGTAACTCTCTGGGGGCAGGGAATGTTTTTATTTTTATTTTTATTCCCAGGAATTTAGTGGCTAGCACATAGTAATCATTTAGAAAATAGATGTTACCTTGACTCTACTTGGCAATTATGTCTTAGAGAAGGCTCCTCTTCTTCAAATTAAATGCATTCACTTCTTTCTTCAGATCCATAGATGGCATCTCCTCCAGGTCTGGTTCCTTATCCGTTTTGGTACCCCATTGCTTTGTTAACTAAACACAGTATTTCAGATGTATTCTGATGACAGTAGAGTACAATATGGCTACCACAGCCCTTATTCAGTGTATTTTTTATCACCCCAAATAATACCTTTATTAGTGGAAGGGAATTCCATTGCAGAAAAATCTCTCTACCAAAATCATTCAACAATTGTTCCTTATAATTTTAGTCTTAGAAAATAAAGTCATTTGTCTTTTGGTTAATCTACAGCCATAGAGATTGGTGACCTTTGCCAATCCTGTCCTAGAGTTATGTCCTTAATTCACGGATCTAGTGATGTCTTTTCCATTGGCTATCACAACTGCTCTATTAATGAATGCCCCATTGTTCTCCCTGTGTCATTTAACTTCCCTATATATGATTTTTGTTTGCATCAATAGAAGGGAGATTCCAGAGAAAGGGACCAGATACTTCTGGATTATTTTGTCCATTCTGGGTGTCACATTTTAGAAATTCACCTATCAATTTGGGTAACTTCAAAGGTAGGCAAGCAAGGTTAGTCAACTAATCCACAAGAATTTTTTAAATTTATAAAATACGCCGGGCTCTGACAAGCTCTGAAGATACAAATGAAGTAGGAAACATTTCCTGGTTTCAAAACGTTTACAGTTTAGCAAGTGACTCCTGAGGAGTATTGAAACCATCTCAAAGGAGACTGTTGAAGAAAATAGAGTTCTTAAACCTGATAAAAGAAAAATCAAATCAAACAAAACGGCAATCCCCCAAAATGAATAAAATGGTTTTAGACTCTCCCTTTTCTTAGATGTCCTCTAACTGGTTATAGAGAATAGAATAAAGGTCAAATGGTGAAAATTGAAAGGAAGAAGACTTCAACTTAACTTTAATTAAAACTTTCCTAAAAAATTAAATGTGTTCCAACATAGATCTAGTGATGTCTCTGAGTGGAATTTGGATGACCACTTCCCTGAAATTATGCAATATTAACAACATAGGTTACATTTCCATGATCTCTTAAATGGATTTTGATGATCAATTTCAAATTTATAGAAAGAATTTCATGATTACATCTGTTAAGAAATATTACAGAAACTTTTGCCTAGAGATCATTTGACAATTAATTAACTGCTTTGTGAGATGATTTATTTGACTTTGATTCTTTCGTACCTCTTTAATTTTTACTTAATTTTGCACACAAATAACAAAGTTCTTTGTGTATATATATATATATATATATATATATATACACATGTAACTATGTAACTATCTATCTCTCTCTATCTCTCTATGTATCTATGTAAAACTTGGTTCTTGTGACTTTAAAGTTTAGGCAAATGGGAGACATTAGGTTACACCAACCTATTTTAAGATAATAAGAATGAGACTCTTCTCTACCTGCATGGCCAAAGTAAATTTTGCACAGTGTTTATTAATACATAAAGGATAAAGGAAAGAGTCTTCCTCACTCTAATTTGCAAACTGAATATCAGATAAACATGAGTTTATATCAGTACATCATTTAGAGTCTTCTCTTAAGTCATATAATTTTTACCTTATATTTTTCTTTATTTGCTTTGCTTTGTGTGTATTTAGGATAGAGTTTTCCAAAGCTTCTTCTAAAACTATGCTCTAAAGCAATGCTGTCACACTAAAATAGAATGGCATCTCCTCCAGTTCCAGTTGGAACAATCCTTGTCCATTTTGGTCCCCCATCTCTAGGCACTAAGTATAGTATTCCACTGCTCCACCTAGCTGCCCTTAGTCTACTTAACTGTCCTAAGGATCCCTGTGGACTACATATTGACTTAGTTTTCAAATATTATGTTATCCATGTTGCATTTGTAATTATTTTGTTAATTATTTCCCTACTAAATTTTAATTCTGGTTTCTCCTATTGTTGGGAGTATTGTGGGTCACGTGTTTGACACCTCTGTTCTAAATAATATCTAATTGTTAGTTATATATTTTCCATCTCTCTCTCTCTCTCTCTCTCTCTCTCTCTCTCTCTCTCTCTCTCTCAGAAAAGAGTATTCTGGTCTTTGCCATGATGCAAGTTTATTGGACTAATCAATACAATGCAAAGTTTACTATGGATATTGGCTTGCCCAGGAGAGAATACAGTGTCCCATCTGTGACAAATACTGTCTGTGTGATCCTGGGCAAGTCATTAAACGTTTCAGTTCTCCCTAGTAACTCTCAGAGACTATTTATTAGTTTCAGGAATAGATGGCAATTTGCTTTAGTAGAAGGACTATTCTCATTAGCAACTCCCTTCAGAAATTTTAGATCTGGTCAAAACAAAACAAACAAACTCAACAACTTATTGACTTTGAGCATTTTAGATCATTAGTATTTAGAGGAGAAGTCATATATTTATATGTATATATATACATATATATATGCTAATTCGTTCCATATGAAATTTAGCATAGTGCCAAGTATATGTAGCTAGTCAATAAATCATTGCTGATTTTATATATCTATATCTATATAATATATATATATGTATAATTCTTATTAATGTATCAATGAAAATTTAGAGTCGAAATTCTCTTTTCTCTTGAATCACAGACAACTTTAAAGCTGGAATAGATTTTAGGGGTCAGTTAGACGTACTCATCACATTCCCGATGAGAAAAACAGACCAATCCAGTTTAAATGATTTGCTTGAAGCCTATAACTAGCTTCTCTCTGAGACTAGAGTACAATTCTATAACTCAGATTTGCCCATTAAACTTTTCTGCGGATATTGCAGATATTTTTTAAGTAATACAATCAAATTTAAGAGATATACTCAGGGTCACGAAATTAGTAAATGTCATGTATTTTTTGAACTCAGATGCTTTTGACTCCAGGGAAGGTGATCTATTCACTGTGCCACCTAGCTCTCCCTCTTGCAAATTCTTAATAAAGTAAAATTTTGTTCAATCTAAAGCACTGTATTTATTGTCACAGAAATTGGATTTGAAACCTGTTTCTGCTGTTGACTGTATGACCCTGGGTATGTTTTTTTTTCCCTTCTGTTTCCTCAACTGCAGAATAAGGAGTTTCCTCTATTACTCCTTACAGTTATCATTCTGTGAACCAAGAAGGATCCCCATAATAGCAGAATTAGCTTTTCTTTGTATTAGCACCATTTTAAAAAAACAGAAACTATAATAGCAAGAATGTATTCCTATTTAAAAAAAAGTATGCTCAGCACGACCCTATTCCATATGACCCATTCATCTTCATATGAATAAAATCTTATATAATGGGAAATAATATTTGGCCATTGAGAGACATTCATTTGTTCATTATTAAAATAACTTCTGAAGGTAATGCTTCCCAAGACTATAGCCAACGCTCTAATAATTTGGATAAAGGTTTAGCAAATGTTAAAAAATTAAAGATCCATGGCACTTAAAGAGTTAACTACCAACCATCCCTTCAATTTTGTTTTTTTTTAACCTTTTGTTGAAAAGGCTTGGTTATCTGTAATCTTGGAATATTGATATATACATATATACATATATATATGTATATATATATATATATATATATACGTATATTTAATACTATTCTTTGTGGAGAAGTGCGTCTTATAGATTTCCATAATAATGATTTACATTTCTATAATATCTTAGTGTTTATCAAACCTTTTTTTTCACAAACAATTATTAGCATGGCACAATGGAGAAAGCCTTAAAAGCAAAATCAAATGGACTGATTTTAAGTCTTATCTCTGACTCCTCACCTCTGTACAACCTCAAACAAGATCACTTTTAACTTTCCTGGACTTAAGTTTCCACACATGTTATGTAAGGGAGGTTTATTAGGTGATCTCTGAAATCTATGATTATATCCATTTAACAGAGAAAGAAATTGTTCCTCTGAAAGATGAAGTGATATGCCCATTGTAATATTGCTAGTGTGGGGCAGAACCCTTAAGCTATAAACCTAGGTCTCCTAATTTCTGTCTAGGACTCTTTCACATCAATATGTTATTTACTTAGCTAATTTTATGTATCAAATTCAATTCTGCATTCTTTAATATTTTATTTTTTTAAATTAAATATTTTATTTGTTTTTAGGTTTACAATTTCCCCCCCAATCTTACTTCCCTCTCCCCACCCCCACCCCCCACAGAAAGCAATCTGTCCGTCTTTACATTGTTTCCATGTTGTACCTTGATCCAAATTGAGTGTGATGAAAGAGAAATCATAACCTTAAGGAAGAGACAAAAAGTATAAGAGATAACAAGATCAGATAATAAGATATCAGGTCCCCCCCCCCCCCAAATTAAAGGGAATAGTCCTTGAATTTTGTTCAAACTCCACGATTCTTTCTCTGGATACAAATGGTATTCTCCATTGCAGTCAGCCCCAAATTGTCCCTGATGGTTGCACTGATGGAACAAGCAAGTCATCAAGGTTGACATCACCCCCATGTTGCTGTTAGGGTGTAGAGTATTTTTCTGGTTCTGCTCAACTCGCTCAGCATTAGTTCATGAAAATTCCTCCAGGCTTCCCTGAATTCCTGTCCCTCCTGGTTTCTAATAGTACTATAGAAATTTTGCTAAGCCATTCTCCAATTGAAGGACATTTACTTGATTTCCAATTCTTTGCCACCACAAACAGGGCTGTTATGAATATTTTTTTTACAAGTGATGATTTACCCTTTTTCATCATCTCTTCAGCATATAGACCCAGTAATAGTATTGTTTGATCAAAGGGTATCTGCATTCTTCTTCAAAAAATTAAAAATATTTTAAAGTACATTCATATTTTTTTCTTTTATTAGTGATAGTCTTGATCTGGATCCCTAACTTTAATGCCCCTAGAACCCACACATAAATATGTCCCCCACCCTGGAAAGTTTGGCTGATTGGTTGCTGTCCTTTACTTTTGAAGAGCACAAAATGACACCATATGTTAGGATTGAGCTATAATGTATCTAATTATGCCAATATAGCTCAACTAGGTGGCACGTTGGATAGAGCACTGGCTTTGGATTCAGGAGGATGATAGTTCAAATCTAGCCTCAGACACTTGTCACTTACTACCTGTGTGAATTTGGGAAAGTCACTTATCCTTGAATATCTTGACTTGATTCCTCTCTGGTCACTGGACCCAGATGGCTCCAGTGTTGTTGACTATATGACCCTGGGCATTTTTTTCTCCTTCTGTCTCCCCATCTTCTGAATGAGGAATTTCCTTTATAACTCCTTATAGTTATGATTCTGTAAACCCATAAATCTCCCCACAGAAGCAGAATTAGCTTTTCTTTGAGTCATGGAGAGGAAAAAGTGAGGCTGGTGACTTAGCACAGCATCTCCCTCACTCAAATCCAATTCTCAAGCTTGTCATGTCATCACCTCCCTGGTGTTATGGTCTTTTTAAAAAATGAAGGACAAAAAGACACAGCTTGGTTGCAAAGAGTTCATCTGAACATTTGGAATGGACCTGGCTCTAAAAGTGTATATCTCATGTTTCTTTTGATTTATTGCAATTCTGTTTATCTCATAGAGCACAATGCCTTCTCTGTTGTGGGCATATTTTGCTAGGTGGTCCTATGCCTGTGTCTCCCATACTTCACAATTAATTCCAAAGTTATTCAGAGAAATCTTGAGAGTGTCCTTGGATAGCTTCTTCTGACCTCTGGGTGAGCACTTGCCTTGTGTGAATTCTCCATAAAATAGTCTTTTAAGCAAACATATGTTTGGCGTTTGAGCAACATGGCTAACCCATGGGAGTTGTGCTCTCTGCAGTTAAATGATTGGCAATTCAGCTCAAGAAACGTCCCCAGTGTCTGGTGCCTTCTCCTGCCAGGTGATCTTCAGAATCATCCTAGCACAATTCAAATAGAAGTGATTCAGTTTCCTGGCATGACTCTGGTAGATTGTTCAGGTATACCAAGTTTAAGGTTTTCTGTGGGTCTACAGGCACTCAAAATCATTGCATATGAGCTCCCATTAACATGTTTATTTTTTCTCACTACAGTCACTCGATAATTACATTAAAGAAAAGATATTTGATGAAAAACACATGGAAAAATCTCAGTTTAACACTTCTTACATAAATCTGGTGCACAGGTTTTGGGAAATTATGTAAAAGATCAACATGAGAACAAAGTACATTCATGGAAAGCTAACTCATGTCTCTGATCATGAAAGGCTCCCATGTGTGTCCCAGTGATGTCATTGCTCTGCTTTCACTGCCCCCACCCCGGGTTTCCCATCTCTTATAGGCAGATTGTCCTTTGGCTCTTAGAGTGACTCTGTTGGGCATTCTACTTATCTCAGTTCACAATAGCATAGATTAACAGATTTAGGGTGAGAATGAACCTTAGAGGACATTCAGTCCAATGTACTCATTTTAGAGATTAGGAGACAGAAGAAGAGGCTAAGTGACTTGCCTGGGGTCATTCAGTTAGCAAGTGTTTGTGCTAAGATTTTGATGGTACAAATTTGATGACTCTCAGGTCCAGAGTCTTATGGATGATGCAGGTCACTTCAATTCTCCTGGGTTCTGGCTATTAGCTTCCACATTTCCCATGGCCAGGACTACCTGCTCTAGGTGCTTGTGGATATTGGCTTGAACCTTCAATTGATAATGTAAAGCTGGGATTTTTTTTTATTAAATTAGAGTCATCCTAGGCACCTGAACAGTAGTCAGAAAATGTGTCTCCAAGGCACTGAGATGAGGAAACAGTTTGAGTGAAGAAGTAACCTGCCCACAATCACACAGTTATTCTTATACTAGAAATAAATATTAAACTTCATCTGCTGTCTGCAAGCTGAACACTTTCCCCTAACAAGTCATTTTGTCCCTTGGTTTATAGAATAGGTATCTCAGAGAATGATTATTCACTTTACAGAAAAAGTCTTCCTTCTGTGAAAAGATTCACCAAAGGATCCCTTCAAAAGCACAAGTTTCCCTTATAGGCTAAAGTCATTCCATTTTCATAAGTCCAATCTCTATACTTTTTTTGAAGAAAAAAGTAGGCTTCTCATGAAAAAATTCCGTTAGTATATGAAAGCATCCTTTAAACCCAATTACTGCAGAGACTGAGGTGGATGGATCACCTGAGCAGGCGTTCTGAGCTGCTTATAGAGGACTTGGTCAACAATGTGTCCACACTAAATCTAATTAATGTGGTGATCTCTCATGAACCAGGGGATCACCAGGTTGCTGAGGAGGGGTGAACTGAGCCAGGTTGGAAGCATATCTGTGCTGCTTAGTGTAGGTTCCATCCTAAGAGTAGTACCTACAGGATGGGACAGATAGGAAGAGCTAGGCTTTACAACAAGAAAGTACCCATTTTCTCCTAGCTCTCTCATTCGCTATCTTCCAGTTCTCGAACTTCTGACTACACCTAATTTCTAACTAGAGCTTATTTTTGTTGTTTATATCTGATTTGTTGTTACATCTGATTCTGTGTGACTTCCTGGCCAATAATGTCCATGGGCTTTTCTTGGCAAATATAATGGAATGGTTTACCATTTCCTTCTCCAAGGGATTAAGACAAATAGAGGTTAAGTGTCTAGCCTTGGGTCACCTGGCTAGAAGTATCTGTGAACAGATTAAAACTCATGTTGACTTCAGCCTGCTGCTCTATTCACTGAGCCACCTAGCTGCCTCTATCTAACTTTAGCATCATGGTTCATTAATCTTATAAATCATATCCATAACCTTCCCAGTTTGATCATCATGAGGAAGTGAGATGATGCTCCATTTCCATTCTCAAGATCAAGGGAAGACAGTAAATTTCGAAAAGAACAAGGAAAATTCCCTGAATTAAATATCTAGAAATTAAAACTTGCCTGAGATTTGTGAATGGCAGTACCATTATTCAACTCTACTATCTGTGCTATGCTGGCTGCAAGAATAGAGGTCAAGAACACAAGTTTGCATGGATTTCAGTATGTTGGAAAAGTACAAGACCTTATTGTTCTGTTTCTTTTGGGATGTTCAAACACTAAGACATCATAAAGGCATCCTTGTGTTAGCCCAATTGTCCTGTGATTTAGTATTTTTCCTTAGTCAGATAAAGAACAAACTTCCCTTGCAATAATATTTCTCACCCCAAGACAGAATATCCAGGCTTAGATTATTTTATCTTCAAACAAAGATGCAATTTGGGGGTGGAATATTTGTGACTTGTTTCAAGAAAAGAGTTTGGTAGGGAACAGATGGCCTCCCACAGCCATACATATTCATGAGTGTGCTGATTTCATTATGCTGTCCCCTGGGAAACTCCACACTTCAGTTTTTATAAGTTTGTTTGGCCATCAAATTGAGCAGTCAGAAGCCCGCTGTCATCAACACTGTTGTGGCAGAAATTGAAGAAAAGTCTGGTTCAAGTACTCATACTTTTGCCTTGACTTTTCCCCCTAAAACACCTGTTATTTCAAGATCAGAATCTAGGGTGGCATCAGGCATAATCAATATTAAATGTTGATAGTTAAACTGACATGTTCAATTAATTTGGTGGAAGGTTGCCTATTTGAGGGATCACTACAGTGATTAGTTAATTTCATAAAAAATGATGGATGAAAGTAGTGATTGCTGCAGTTGTGAGGTCTTCTAAGAATGACCTCAGGTTCTACCCAACATCAGTATACACCACTGAGATAAAATGGGACAGCTGATTCTTTGGTACACCATTTGTGGTTCTGATTCTCTATTTGGATGGCATGGATCCAGATTCTGTCACAATCTTTTCATGCTGTAAAAGGATTCAGAGGGGTCCTCTGAAGGATGACCTTTTTTTTACAGGTTCTGTCTAGAGATAAATGAATGAATCAAAATATCCCATGAGTTCAGTGTTGTTATCACTATTTTAAAGCCAATTTCAAGCCAACAAATAGATACTTCATACTTTTTCCTATTTGTGTTTTGAATCCCACCTTGCTGTGATATGTGATATGACAGGGGATGTCACATACTCTTCAGAGTCTCAATGTCTCCATCAGTAAAATGGGAATAATAATTGCATTCCCTTCATATAATTGTTGAGATCTAAGGAGAGGATAAATGTGAATTGCTTTGGCTACCTTAAAGTGTTAATATACATCATCATCATCGTCATCATCATCATTCTGAATAATAGAAGTAATGGGAGAGTTATAAGTGATAGGAGTGGTGGTATTTGTATTCCTGATTGAAAAGAGAAATTTAACTGCCTATTTGCCTATCTTTCCCTGTCTTTTAAATCTGAGATTAGCAACTGCTTACTTCTCAACAGGAGACTACTTTAATGTGCTCTGCTCAGTAGACTCAATTTGCTTCCAAAGCAGAGAAATACACAAAGTCTTTCTTTGTGTGGGCTAGGAAGCCATTCACCTCTTTAGCATTCATGACACCAGTCTGTGAACATCTCATATTTGAAGAAAAAGGCTCCAACTGACCTGGCTGGCAAACTGAAAATTCTGCCCACTTTTACTTAACTGGGAGAAGCATAAACAAAGCAAAAAGATCTTGTTAACAATAAATTGAACTCAGGAGCATTGCAGTAAATACTAGCTGTGGGCCATTGTGTGACCAAATACTGCTTTTGAATGGATGCAGAGTTTTTATTTATGACCACTTTGAAGTCTGTACAACAAAAGCACTGGTACCTTTGTCATGGTAAAGATAACATGTGATGTTATGTTTGTGCGTGGTCAGAAGTCACTGAAATTCACTCACAAATTCATCTGCAACATTTCAGAGAGTTGTACAATGTAATCCAGGTACATTTCCATGATAGAGAATGGCATCTGAAGTCTGAAAACCCATAGTTGAGTCCGGGCTCTGATCCTTACTAATTGTATGACTTGGGACACATCATTTCAGCTCTTTGGGACTCAGTTTCCTTATCTATAAGATGAGGGAACTTTATATCATCTTCCCCTTTACTTTTACATCTAAGATCTATGAGAGTTAATAGGTCATGTGATTTGACCTCATCTTTAAGACAAATGGTTTTGGATGACAGGACGCCCAAATGTATGATCTTTGACCCTGTTATCCATTAGGCAGAGATTTCAGTTCACTGCAGTTCCATTTAGAAGAGTGTAAAAAGGATCAACTGTTCCTTCCTAGAGCAAATGTCCAATTAATCTCTCACTACTTAAAACCTGATTCAATTATTAAACACCAGCCTAGAGAAATATTGCAGAACACATACTTGGTGATCAAGACTGGGAATAGGATTATGTTCAAAATATCTTGCCTATTAATTCAAATCAAATTCAGTTCATTAATCATTTCTGAAATTCCTACTGTGTGTGAAGCATTATGCTAAGGTCTAGTGATGAAAAGATTAAAAAAAATCAATAGCCCTTGTCCCCAAGAAACTACATCCTGATAGAGGTAGCATATAACTCACACACATACACACACACACACACACACACACACACACACACACAAACACACGCACTCACACACACACACTCACACATACACACAGAAACACAGAGAGACATATATAATTCAAACAATGGAGAAAACTCTAAACTAAAAAATGGGAGAAAAGGATTTGAAAAGGTCTTATCTCAAACATATACTTGATAGTCTAAGGTTGGCTTTAGGGTAAAGGTTTTAAGGAGTTTGCAAGAAAGAGCTTGGACCTCTCAAATACTACATTATTGGTACCATATGTCTTAGAAATATGTCCATTTCAAAAAATGTGACCAATATACTATAGATGCAGAAGAGAACAATATCAAGTATTATAAGAGGTTTAATTTGATAGAAGAAATTTTGCCTTCCTGAGGAAACTAAAAACCACCCATCAAGGATGCCTATTAAATTAGATCCTTCTTTGTTCTAAAGCTGGAATGGAGACATAAATCATGGAAAACGCTATATCACACTGGTATCTGTCCAGGAACCCAAACTATATAAATGGTTTTTAGCAGAGAGAGATTTCTTACTGAATGAAGCATAAAAATGATGGATATGAATGATTTCATGTCTGCATTTCCCCCATCTTTTTTGTTTAAATGCCACGAACAAGCCACAAATAAATAAAATAGCATGAGTTCATAGTCTCGTGGAGCAATATTCACTCGATTCAAGGGTTTTTGAATGAGCCCCATGACCTGTTTAGTTTTTTTTGACACTGTTATTGTTCTTATGTGTGTTAAATTGATCTTTTTGTTACTATTACAGTCTCTTCCCCGAAGGCAGGATGTAATCCATTCTATTCTCTTGCTTATGATAGACCCCAACCAAAGGGTAAGTATATGAAACTTTATTTGACTGGAAAATCCTCAACCTCTAGGATGGTAAGGCTAAACCAACCCAGAACCGAGCCTTTCCCTTTCCCTCTTTCCCATTTCCTCAGTCACTTTTATGCTTAATGGGGCACAGTTAAAAGTCAAGTTTCCTGACTCCCTGCCCCTCATTCCTTATTAAACAATTCCAAGAATAACCCCGCCACCAGTGACCCACACCACTCCATCTCATCACCTCACTGGTGATGGGGAAGTCTCATGCCACAGGATCATAATCAACTTTTTGTCTCAAAACTAAGTAAGTTCAAACCCTGAGTAGCTCTGAACCTTTCATCATTGTGCCCACCCCATTATATGTCTATGGCCCCCATGTGTGCTATCTGTAAAATTCTAGGGCAATGGGATCTCTTATACTGCTCCCCATTAGTTTCTATTGGCTTCTGATCTTTGCAAATTTCAATGAAGCTTTATTACTGCCTATCCTAGTCTGGTGTTATCAAACTTTAGTAATCATTTCTTTCCCTTTTATACCACACAAAGTAAAATGATATCTTTAAAGGTTTAACATGGCCATTTTCCCCTAGATTGATTGGAGTCCTTTAAGAAAAGGTTAGAACAACACTTGTAGGTTATGATGTATGGTAGAAAGATTCTGGTGTCAAATGACCTGGATTCAAAAACCTGCTTCTGGTGCTTACTACTGTGTGATCTTGGGCAAGTCACTTAATTTCCCCTGGAATGAATTTTTTTCATTTGTAAAATGAAGGATTTAGACAGTATGACCTCCAAGGTCTCTTTTCATTCTAGATCTATATTTCAGTAACTCCTATTCAGATATAGACTGCGCTAATGATTGCTCAGAATCCTTTTCAATTCTGAGACTGTAATATGTGACTCTATTAGATTTGGCAGAAGATATATAAAAATGTCCATATTTCTCATCCTATATGGTTTTCCTTTATAGTTCATATAAACATATCATTTCTAAATTGATCCAGGAAAGAGGCCCAACAATAATTCAATGAACTTGTACATACTGAAACAAGAAAGCACCTGATTTTCTAAATTGAAAATAAGCAAAGATACCTAATTTCAATTGACCTGAGGGTACAGAATTCAAAAAAGTCAACTGCTGTTTGCCTCAATCAAAGAAGGCTACCAGCCTAAGGTGGTTTTTCTGTTGCTGATATTAGAAAAAGTATGGCTGAAGCTGGATTATAAAAGTGATTGAACAAATGAAGCATAGGAATAGTAACAATAATTCACCTTTAATTAATGTTTTAACAGTGGTGGGAGAAAAGATCGAACTTTATATGTATTGCTTCATTTCACCATCCTGAAGCAGATGCTTAAGATTTTATTATCCCTATTTTTCACTTGGGGAAGTTGAGTCTCAAAGAGTTTTACCTTATTTGCTCATGTTCGCACAGCTAGTCTGCTAGAAGAGAGATTCGGATGCAGGTATTTCTGATTATTAGTTTAGAATTCTATGTACTGTATTATACACAAACAGAATTTGATAGACATGACTTTATGGAGGCTCAAAGAACCCAATTCTGTTTGAGAAATAAGTATCTTAGTCCATGGTCTTACTGGCTTGGTTAACTCAGGAGTGAGCTGTTGACAGACATAACTAAGGCACATGTCAGTACAATCTAGGCTGGGAATGTAAAACATTGTCATAACACACCAAGTTTGAGAATGATTGGTTGACTATAAGTAAAATACTTATGTTTTGTTTTCTGAGGAATTATGAATGTTCCTTGATGGCAATAAAATCCTGTAGAATTCAAATAAATGCTCTGCTATAAAATACCCATCAAATGGTGATCCAACTTTTACTGGATCACCAGTGAGAAAGGAGGTATCTTTCACTCCCTGAAGTAGCTCATTCCATTGTTCACTATTTCTAATTGCTACTAAATTTTTCCTAACATCAAGCCAAAATTTTTCTTTCTTACAATTTACTCTTTTCTGCTCTGGGCTGCCACCAAAATAAGTATAAACCTCCAGGTTTATAGAAGTACCCAAGACAAATTAGTTTTCTTTTTAATAGTATTTTATTATTCCCCCAATTACATGTCCATATTTTGAGCTTCAATTTTTTTTTCCTTTTTCCTCCCTACCCTTCCTCCTTCCTAAAATGGTAGGCATTTTAAAAATTCTTTATTTATTTGAGGCAATGAGGTTAAGAGTGTGCCCAAGGTCACAAGCTAAGCAATTATTAAGTGTCTGAAGCTGGGGATTAGAACTTAGGTCCTCCTGACTCCAGGGCTGGTCCTCCCTCTGTGCCACCTAGCTGCCTCCCAATAGTAGGCAACTTAATCTAGGTTATACATGCTGTATCATGTAAAATATAATTCCATAATAGTAACAGTTGTGAAAGAAGAAACTTATCAAAAGGAATAAACAAACACACATACAAAGAATCAAGTAAGGATTTTGCTTTCAGAATCCATCAGTTCTTTATCTGAATGATAGCATTTTCCTTCATGAATCCTTTATAATTGTCTTAAAAGATTGTGTCTCTGAGAAGAACTTACTCATTCATAGCTCATCATCACACGATGTTGCTAATACTCTATACAATGTTTTCCTGATTCTGTTCATTGCAGTTTACTTCCATTTACTCACTTCAGTGGACATCTTTCTAGCCTTTTCTGAAATATGCCCATTCATCATTTATTACACAATAGTCTTCCATTGCATTTATATACCATAGCTTCTTCAGTCATTCCCTATTGCTATATCCCTTTAATTTCCAGTATTTTCCACCACAAAGAATGCTGCTCTAAATATTTTTAGATGAAATTTAATAATGATATTATTGAATCTGAGGGAATGCATAGTTTGGTTGCCCTTTGGGAATATTGCCAAATTGCTCTCCAGAATGTTTGGATCAGTTTGCAGCTCCCACCAACAGTGCACTAATGTCCTAATTTTCCCACATCCACTCTAATATTCATCATTTTCCTTTTTTATGTCATATTAGCCAATCTGATAGGTGTGATAGATGCTTCATAGTTTTATTAAATTTGCATTTCTCTAATTCAAAGTGATTAGAGTGCTTCTTCATGTGCCTTTAGATAGCTTTGATTTCATCATTTGAAAGTTAACTATTTATATCCTTTGGCCATTGATCAGTTGGAGAATGACTTGTATTCTTTAAAATTTGATTGAGTTCTTTATATGAGAAATTGAGGCATTTATCATTTACTGTTGTAAAAACCACTTCCCAACTTTGTTGTGTAAAAGCCTTTTAATTTAATGTAATTAAAATTATCCATTTCACATTGTGTAATGCTCTCCTTCTCTTATTTGGTCATAAACTTGCTTCTCCATAGATCTGACCAGTAGATTATTTTTATATTGATATTACTTCCTTGTCTATTGTACCATTTAGCAAGGAACAGTTTCCCTCCTTATCTCTTTTAATTTGGTTTATTTTTACTTTTGCTTTGTTTGATATTAGAAGTGTTAGCCCTTTGTTTTTTTTTTTTTTACTTTAACTGAAACATAAAAGATTCTGCTCTAGTCCTTACCTTTATTTTGTTTATTTGTGTCTCTGATTCAAGTGATTTCATGTAGGATTCTGGTTTTGAACCCACTCTGCTATCTGCTTCTATTTTATGGGAGAGTTCATTCCATTCATAGTTATGATTAACTGTGTATTTCACTGAATTCTATTCTACCTATTATTTGTGCTCCCTCTCCTTGGACCTTTTGTTTCTCACCAGTGTTTTGCTTCTGTCACCTCCCCTGGTCTGTCTTCTCTTCTCTCATTCCCTTGACTTAATTTTCTCCCCACCTGTTTTCTTGTTGGGTAAGATAGATTTCAAAATTCATTTGTTTATTCATATTATTCTCTCTTTGATCTAGCAGTTATGAGAGTAAGGTTCAAGCAATGCCCAGTGCCCATTCACCACCATCCACCTTCTTGGGAAAGAATTTACTCCATTTTACCTCTCCCTTATTTCTATGCCCAGTATACTCATTCTCATCCTTTAGATATTTTTTATGAATCCCTCAAATTCACCTTATACCTATATCCTCTATCTATATATACTTTCTCATTATCCTATAAATAGTGCAATTTTTAAGAATTACATGTATCATCTTCCCATGGTGGAATATAAAAAAGCCAGTTCCATTGAATTCCTTATGTTTTCTTCTCCTTTTTCCCGTTTAAAATTTCTCTTCAGTCTTGATATTGGAGATCAAAGTTTTGTTTAATTTTGGTCTTCTGAAAACTTGAAATCCTTCTATTACATTAAATGACCAATTTTTCTCTTGAAGTATTAAATTTAATTACATGAGGTAGGTGATTCTTGATTGTAGTCAATAGCTCCTTTACCTTACAGAATGTAAGGACCTCTGATCCTTTAATTTTGTAGCTATCAAATCCTGTGTAATCCTGATTGTTGCTCACCCAAATTACCATCTTCAATTTTCAAAAGAACTCAGTGAACATTTAGGGATGTGTGTGTGTGTATGTATGTGTGTGTGTGTGTGTGTGTGTGTGTGTGTGTATTTGAATAAAGATCACTAAATACCCCTATTGCTACCTACTCTCTCTTTTCTGAATATTTCAATTCTTAAATTCCTTTTGGGAAAAGTGTTGACCCTTCTTCTCTGTCCCTTTCAAAAAACCCCAACATGTCACCCTTTTCTAGAATTTACTCTAAGGCATCATTAGTTAACCACTCACTTAAGAGTGGGAGGAAGAAAAGAAAATAGCAACAGTTGAAAAACCTAACTTCTCCCATTGATCAAGATTTGTGATCTAACAAGTTGGCTCCTAAGACCTAAATGAGAATATTTTATACTTACAGAATCTTTGCTTCTTCAAGCTAAGACTCCCAATTTCTTCAATCTTTCCTTATAGGTGTTAGATATAAACTATTACCATTAGTATACAGCAAGGTATTGAGTTTTTTATGCTTACTTAATATCTGCCCAGTCTTGACCTTGACTTGAACTTAGTTCCAGCTCAGTGGAATGAACTATTTCATGCTCATGAATAATTTGGCTGGATATGCTGCTATATCTCAACCCTTCAGAATCTATTTGTTTTGCTCATAATTATCAACAGAGAGGTTATGAAAATTGCAAAATGAACAGAAAAGGCAAAAGGAAATGTTGAACTTCAAAGAAAGATAATATTTAGTAATACTTTCTAGAAAGTATCTGGCATTTTTATGGAAAAAAATGAAGAGTAAAGACATTCAAGTGGAGTGAAGTAACTAAACCTACAAAATAGAGAGGTAGGGATACACCTACATATATATGTACAAATATATGATACATATGTATATATACTTGCATCCATATAGATTTATATAAAATGCATCTATATATTATACATGCATAAGTATGCATACAGTGAGAGACAGACATATATATATATATATATTATATACATATATATATATATATATATATATATATATAGGCAGATAGACAGATAGACAGACAGTCAGAGACAGAGACAGACAGACAGAGAGAGAGAGGAGACAGAGAGAGAGAGACAGAGAGACAGAGAGAGAGAGAGAGAGAGAGAGAGAGAGAGAGAGAGAGAGAAGTGTAGATTAGAGAACAGCAAATGGATCAGAGACATAGAAAGTGTTCATAGTGGAGTATTAGGAGATTAGATTATAATAGTTAGTTTTGTCCAGAGTGTAGAGAGCCTAGAATGACTTACACAATGGAGGCAGTTGAGAAATCCCTGCTAAAGGTCTCTAAGCAAAGGCTCATCAATTACTTTAAGGGTATATTATAGAATTATCTTAATTGTGGTGGGTTTTTTTGTATTTTTTTTTAAATTTAAGTCAATGGAGTTTAAGTGACTTATCCAAAGTCACACAGCTAGGTAATTATTAAGTATCTGAGGTTGAATTTGAATTCAAGTCCTCCTGACTCCAAGGCCGGTGCTCTATCCACTGTACCACCTAGCTGCTCCCCACCCCCGCCAATTGTGTTTTGAGCTAACTGGGTGGAACAGTGAATAGGGTGCTGGGCTGGAAATCAGTAAGTCTCATCTTTCTAAATTTAAACCCAGCCTTAAACAATTACTAGCTGTGTGATCTTGGGCAACTACCTTAAAAATGTTTGACTCAGTTTCCTTATCTGTAAAATTCGTTGGATTAGGGAATGGTAAAACACTTTGGTATTTTTGCAGAGAAAGACCTAAATTCAGTCACAAAGAGTTGAATATAACTGAACAACAGCAATGAGTGTATTTAAAGTAGGTGTCCCCCTTTAAGTCCCTAAGAGTATGGCACGTGGGCTTTATTTTAGAAAGGATTTAATTCACATTCTTCACAGCAGAGTGAAACTATTGTGGAAACTGAGAAACTACAAATACATAGAAATTAGAGGGAAAATAGTAGAAATATTGTTTTTTCAGATTGCTAATTTATTTTATTTTTTCAGTTACATGTTATGAAAGTTTTTCAACATTTCTCCACTCAGATATTTATGTTACACACTTTTCTGTCACTCTCCCTTCCCACTTCCCTCCCCTCAGTGGTGAATGTCTGATAAAAGTACATTTGTGGGGGTGGCTAGGTGGTGCAGTGGATAGAGTACTGGCCCTGGAGTCTGGAGGCCCTGGAGTCAGGAGTACCTGAGTTCAAATCTGGCCTCAGACACTTAATAATTACCTAGCTGTGTGGCCTTGGGCAAGCCACTTAACCCTATTGCCTTGCAAAAACACAGCAACAAAAAAGAAGTGCATTTGTGTTTAACATGTTTACATATTAGTCATCTTGTGTAAGAGGAATTAGGACTAAGGGAAAAGAAGGAAAACCATAGATATATGAAGAAAAATAGAGATTTAAGAAGTGAAACATAATATTCATTCAGATTCTATGGAAGTTTTAAATCCCCCCCAACCTAGATGTGGATGTGGTTGTCCTTAAGAGGTCTCCCAGGGTTGTTCTAGATCTCAGAACTTCTTGCATTCATCATAGTTGATCAACTCACAATGTTGGTGTTCTTTTGGTTCTTCTCCCTTAACTCAGCATCAGTTTGTATAATTCTTTCCATGCTTCTCTAGAGTCTGATCAATCATGGTTTCTTATAGAATGTCATTATTCCATAACATTGATATACCAAAATTTGTCCAGTCATTCCTCAATTGATGGGTACCCCTCAATTTCCAATTCTTTGCCATTAATAAAAGAGCTCCTATAAATATTTTTGAACATTTAGGTCATTTCAGAATTGGTAGAAGTTTAAATTTAGTAGAGGCTATGAAGGTGATTGGTATAGAAATGGTGAAATATGACAGAAGCACTGGAAAGACTTTTTAAAAAAATAATGCACTTTCCCTCATTTTAGGCCTAGAATACACACAATACAGTAAAAGTGAAATATTGATCTTAGAAACAAGATTTATAATTATATTAATCATGAAAGTATAAAGTCTTAGGGATAAGAGAGAAAAAAGTATAAAATACTCAGAACTGAATTTCCCTGAATTGGTTCAAAATACAAACTCTGATTTTAGAAGTTTTCCTTGAAATGAATTCTATCTCAAATAATAGAACTTTCACATTAAAATTAGAGCCTTCTAAATACAAAACAGGCATTTGCTAAGAAAGCATTGCCATATGACATTTTATAATTCACTTTTATAGATTTTGTTCTAACCAATAAAAAGTCCCATATATATTCAAATATTCATAACATTACATTTGGGAATAGCAAAGATTTGGAAGGAAAGGTAGCTGCTAATTTATTGGGTACCAATGACTAACTGGTTGGAAGATTATCACAGTGTAAGAAAAACCAGATATGAAGAATACAGAGAAGCAAGAGAATTCTTACTTGAACTAATATAAAGTCAAGTAAGTATCACCAGTAAAATAATTTACACAATGACTACAGCAATGTATCTGGAAAGGACATAAAAAATAAATGTAATTGTGTAATTCCAAAAACTAAACATGTCCCTGGAAAAAATGTGAATAAGGTTTTTCAAAGCTGTTTTCCTTCATATTTTTATATTTAGCATCATGTAAAATTTTCTCCTAGTTTTGATAATTTCCCTTTGGTTTAATAGAAATGTTTCTATGCTGTTGGATTTTTTTTCTGGAATTGGTTATTTAAAAGAATTCTTGTTATAAATCTATTTGTTACAAAGGAAGGTTTTTGTTCAGTGTTCAGTGGTAGATTAGATATTTTCCAAAATGGAAAGTATCAGTTTAATATTTAAAATATAACCAAAAAACTAAGAAAAAGTTTAAAAGTAGATACAAATAATTTTAGTTCCTTGTTAAATTTATATGTAAATATATATGCATTTATAACATATATGAATAACAGTACAGGCATTCACAGTTCCTTATATAATGCTTTCTCCACTTTTCTTTTTATTATTCTGCTACATTTGTTGAAGATTATTAAATTAAAAAGTCAGAGATAAGCAAATTATATTCTTTTTCTGATTTTATCAATGGTGGAGACTATTTATGTGGAATGCTGCAAATAATACTAGATTTGTTTTGTATTATTTAGTTTCCTTGAAATACTTGTTTCTGCTTTATCTCTTTTTTCTTTATTATAATTGAATTATTTCTTGGCCAGGAAGAGTGAAGGAATCACTGAGAAATGAAAGCAATGTCAAAAAAAATACCAGCTGAAAAAAATTAAACTTAAAGAGCATATTATTCTACCCTTTGATTTATTTGAAAATTGGCTTTCAATTAATTAACTTGCTTTGTTCACTATATTTTGGGAGCATTATGGAAATATCAATGAAATATGTTGTTCCCTAAGGAACATCATGATTTGTATGTATTGTTTCAACATTTAGGGATGGAGTATAAGAGTATAAGTGAAATAGATAATATGTTTAATGAAAAAGAGGCATTGCTTATAGAAGTTATAAATCAATCCTATTTTAGATTCTCAAGCCAGTTGTGAAAAAATGTTTATTTATTTATTATTATTAATTTTTTTAGTTTTTTGCAAGGTAATGGGGTTAAATGGCTTGCCCAAGGTCACACAGCTAGGTAATTATTAAGTGTCTGAGGTCATACTTGAACTCAGGTACTCCTGACTCCAGGGCCGGTGCTCTATCCACTGTGCCACCTAGCTGTCCCCAAAAATGTTTATTTAGAGAATAAAAATGAACTAGAATGCCATCTTCTCAGAAAAATAATCTTTAGGACAATGAAACAAAGAGAAATTTAACAAAATTGACATAGTACAGCAGTGACACCCTCCAGTCAGGAGGGTCCTAATTGTCTATTTTGCACAATAAATCTGGAATATTTTGCCAATAAGTTGCCTAATGAGTTTGGACTATAAAGCTCTATTGGCTCTATTTTCCTTTAGGGGGGACTTAAAAAAGGGAAAAAACCCAAATCCATTAATTGGCATAGTATCTTGAGTGGTAGGTAAGTACTGTTCAGTCTAGTCTACTCTTTTAGCAGACAGGGAAACTAAAGCAAAGAGGTTAATTAACTTGACTCTGTTTTCAGTTTTGAGATTTAACTTTTCTGAATTGGGTAATCAGGAATGAGAGTTCAAGAGGTGCTTATCCTGGTGCACAGACAAATCAGACACCTAAAATAATATACCTCCTTCCCAAGGAAACTATTATTGCTACTCTTGGAGGTCATTATAATGCACTTGAGCTATATGCTTTCAGATTTGTACTTGGAAAGGTAGAGAGCAACAGCAAAAGAGGGAGATGAGAGAATGAGAAAGAAGGAAGGAAGCAGAGATACAGACAGAGAGAGGGACAGATACAGAGAGTCTCATTTGTAAAGTCTTTAATTTCAAAATGAGGAAAACTATAATAAATAAAAATCCAAACAAAACATTAACATTTCTACATACCATCAACAAAATCTGGCAAGAAGAGATAGAAAGAAAAATACTTTTTGAAATCACTGCAAATAGCATAAAATACTTAGGAGTTTAACTGCTGAGACATACAGAAACTATTTGAACACAATTATGAAACACTCCACACAAATAAAAATAGCCCTAAAAATTGGAGAAATATTAATTGCTCATGGGTAGACTGAACCAATGTAACAAAAATGAGAGTACTACCTAAATTAATTTATTTATTCAGTGCCATACAAATAAGATTGTGAAAGAATTCCTTTATAAACATAAGAATCAACATAAAATTCCTCTGAAGGACCAGAAGATCAAGAACATCAAAGGAGTCAATGAAAGAAATGAAGGAAGAAACACTAGTAATACCAGATCTCAAACTTTACTCCTAATTGGTAATCATCAAAACAATCTGGTACTGGATCAGGAACAGAATGGTTGATCAATGAATTAAATTGGATTTACAATTTTGAAGCTAATTTACACAGCAGCATAATGCTTAACAAACCAAAGACCCCAGCTATTGGGAACAAGAAATCACTATTTGGCAAAAACTGCTGGGAAAACTGGAAAACAATCTGACAGAATCTAGGCATAGACCAATATCTCACACTGTATACCAAGATAAGCTCAAAATGAGTAAAAGATTTAGCTACAGGGTCTTAACCTAAGAAAATTAGGGTATTATGGAATATTTTACATATCAGAGCTATGGATAAAGGAAAAATTGATTGCCAAACTAGAAAGAGAAACAAGATCTTGAGAGGTAAATGGTTAATTTTAATAATTAAATTTTAAAACACTGCATAAAGAAAAACAATGCAACCAAAATTGGATGGAAGGCAGGAAATTAGGGAAATTTTTGAATAGCAAGTTTCTCTTTTAAAGGTCTCCTTTCCCAAATATATAGGGAACTGAGCAAAATTTATAAAAATCTAGCCATTCTCTAATTGATAAATGCTTAAACAAGTTAGATTTCGGAAGAAAAAATCACGACTAACAATAGTTATGTGAAAAAGTTATCCTAATAACTAATAAAGAAATGAAAATTAAAACAATTCTGAAGTATCATCTCATACCATAAGATGACAGAAAAGGAAAATGACAAATGTTGAAGGGGCTGTGACATAATAGGTATACTAATACGTTGTTGGTAGAACTATGAATTGGTCCAACGATTCTGAAGAACAAATTAGAAGCATGCTCAAAGATTTATAAAACTATGCATGTTTTGACCCAGAAATATTGGTTTGTACACCAAAGAGCTCAAGGAAAAGAGGAAAAAATAGTTACATGCACAAAAATATTTACAGCAGCAACTTCTGCAGTTGCAAAGAATTGGAAACTGAGGGGATGCCCATCAATGGGGGAATGATTGAAACAGTTGTGTTATATAATTGTGATGGGATCCTACTGTAGAAGATGGTTTTAGAAATATTTGGGACGATTTATAAAACTGATGCACAGTGAAGTGAACAGAAGCAGGAGAATACTATACTCTGTGACAGCAATAACATAACAGTAATCAACTGAGAATTTCTTAGCAACTCTTATCAATGAAAATGAACCATGACCATTCCAAAGGACTTCAGATGAAAATGTTTTCCAGCTCCAGATAGAGAACAGAGAGACTCTGAATGCAGCTTGAAGCATATTTTCTCTTTATTATGCTTGTCTTTTCTCCCCCAAAATAGCTAATATAGAAATATGGTTTGTATGCATTCATGCATATAATAGATAAAATATTTCTTGCCTTCTCAGTAGGTGGGAAAAGGACTGGAAAAAAGGGAGAGAAAATAAAAAAATAGAAATAAATAGAAAAAAGAAGAAAAGAAAAAAGAAATGGGAAGGCAGGAATTTTGTCTCTCTTCTTGACCCTCACACATCTTGGTTGTCAATTGTGTGAAATAAATCTTAAGACTCTTCATAAATCTCATAAAATGTTCATATTCATCTCCCTTTGAATATAAGAACCATCCTTCAGTGCAAAGAGTGTTAAATTTGTAGGCATGGTTCTGCAACTGATTCACCTTGAGCAAATTACTCATTCTCCTTTTACCTCCTGTTTCTCTTCATCTATAAAAGTAGGGCATTTGACTAGTTGAGGTCCCTTCTATTTTATTTTCTTCATATTATTTTACACAACCAACCCTTTGCACATATGGAATTCCATCTAATTTGGAGAGATTAGACAAATGTGAATATGTGCTAACAACTTGAGAACAGATTTTTGTGATCCATCTTTTGGGTTCTTGTTTGTCTCATAGACAATAGATACAATAGAAATTAATTCTTCATAATGATGATTCAAATCAATTTAGTAAACATTTATGAAGTACCTGCCATGCTTAAGACATTGCTCTATGTACTATGATTGCAAAAACAAAAAGAAACAGCCCCTGCCCTCACAGAATATTCCATTAGAGCATATTCTAGTGGAATTACATTTAACAGGCATATATCTTATATGTCTTAAACTAGTAATAATAGTCTTTTGTGAAATGTGCATGAAATCAACTGTACTTATTCAAATGTCTACAAAAATAGGAAAAGTTCCATATTTTAATAGAGAATTTGAGGAGCAGAAGAGTAGAGGAAACAGAGGGTCAACTTTGAAGACATGAAGACTTACCTCAAGGTTGTCTCTATCAAGTTCAAGTTGGGGTACCATAAACAAGTTATTTAAGCTCTCAGTATCCTCGAACAGCTCCCTAGGATGCTAAATTATATATTAGTTTTCAATCTGAATTGGTAGAGGGAGTTTTCATACCAAAAAATTCCATACATGGATAAAATCACTGGTCTAAATGAAAACACAAAATGTAAGAGTGATCCCCAGATAGGACCTGCATGCCTACATTCTACACTTCAGCCAACTCTGATGCATGCAATTATAGCTTCCCCAAAAAGAGATTTCAAAGCCCATTCATTGATGCACAGAAGAGTTCCTTGAAATGTGTCCTTGACTAATAAGAGTAAAAAGAATTTCTATTATATACTCTTTAATCATTAGAATCCTATTGTTATAATTATGAGATTAAAAATGGATCATGAAAATGCATTAGTAGTATATGCATTGTAATTCAGGAAATTAGTCCTTTCTCCTGATTGAACAAAGTATATGAAAGTAAGTCTAAAAGTAGTGAAGGTGATCAGGAAGAAAATATCTACCCTGGATTCATCCATTTATCATTAGAAATGTCTTCACACCACCAAAGATTCATTTAGGAACATTATTAACCAAAATGGGACGGTTTTGAAAGCTGACATTGAAATTTGTTTTTAGCTTTCTTAGCTATTGCTTTTCTGTCTCATGTTAATTCTCTGTCTCTGGAAATGCTCTATGCCAAACTTGGAGAGTACTTGACTCTCTGGCAAATTAAGCCTCTTGATAAAGCTACAGTGGCTCCAAGAATTTTTTTTTTTTTAATGACTGTGTATTCCAGTG